>NC_134399.1:70625662-70944595 GCF_050003625.1 Haematobia irritans | reverse complement strand
TTACGAGTATGTTAGGGAATGAGCACAATCGTGTTTGGGAAAAATTCTTCCAAGCATATAATATTTTTGGCTCAAAATGCTTCCAAACATATAATATGTTCACATAAAACAAACATATTAATGTTTCGGCAGTATGCAATAATATATGTGCTTCCTGCAAAATATGTTTGGAACATATGTTAAAGAAGCGATTTTTTTGAGGGTGTAGAGACCATATACTAATACCATGTACCAAATTTCAACCGGATGAAATTTGCTTCTCTTAAAGGCTCCGCAAGCCAAATCGGGGGATCGGTTTATATGGGGACTGTACGTAAAAGTGGACCGATATGGCCCATTTGCAATACCATCTGACCTACATCAATAACAACTACTTGTGCCAAGTTTCAAGTCGGTAGCTTATTTCGTTCGGAAGTTAGCGTGATTTCAACAGACGGACGGACATGCTCAGATCGACTCAGAATTTCACCACGACCCAGAATATATATACTTTATAGGGTCTTGAGCAATATTTCAATGTGTTACAAACGGAATGACAAAGTTAATATACCCCCATCCTCGGGCGAAAAGCTATATATGGGAGCTATATCTAAATCTGAACCGATTTCAACCAAATTTGGCACGCATAGCTACAATGCTAATTCTACTCCCTGTGCAAAATTTCAACCAAATTGGGGTAAAACTCTGGCTTCGGGGACCGTATTACTCCATATCGGGCGAAAGATATATATGGGAGCTACATCTAAATCTGAACCGATTTCAATAAAATTTGGCACACTTGACTATAGTACTAATTGTTCTTCTTGTGCAAAATTTTAAGTAAATTAGGGTAAAACTCTGGCTTCTGGGGCCATATAAGTCCATATCGGGCAACTATATATATGGGAGCTATATCTAAATCTGACCCGATTTCTTCCAAAATCAATGGGGATATATTCTGAGCCAAAACACATACTTGTGCCAAATTTGAAGTCGATTGGACTAAAACTGCGACCTAGACTTTGATTACAAAAATGTGTTCACGGACAGACGGACATCGCTATATCGACTCAAGAGCCCACCCTGAGCATTGTTGCCAAAGACACCATGTGTCTATCTCGTCTCCTTCTGGGTGTTGCAAACATATGCACTAACTTATAATACCCTGTTCCACAGTGTGGAGCAGGGTATAATTATGTCTCAGTAGTTTTCCAGTGAAAATTGTTTCCATAATACTATACTAAATTCAATCTATTGCTATGTCCAATCTGATTAATCTAACTTGTTCAAAGAATATGCTTTAATGGACCTTTGACTATTTCTAAGGAAAGGCTACGAGGCTGTAATGAAGGGTACAATTGTGGATTGCTTAAGTTTGAAAATTAACACGTTTGGGAGGGTATTACAATTTCGGTGACAATATAAGACCTAAAGCCACCAATTTTCACTAGTTTCGACGAATTTCTTTCTATATTTAAAATTTCCCCTTTTTATCCTATTATTTTAAAAACTATCTTACTAATTTTCTTTTATGTAACGATCAGTGTTGCCAGTATTTTTTTTGCCTCTTGTCCCCAAATTATGCTGCTTTCATCCACAAATGGGAATTGAAAAAGATCCCCAATACAAATTTTTATAAAACAAGTTAATACGGACTTAAGTTCGGTTCTGAATTTTAATTACCACCACACCCAGAAAAAAGTGACCACTTCTTTAAGTTAAAATGAACTCATTGTGAAGAAAGTTGAACTTCGTATAGCGCCAAAGACATTTTTATTTGTTTGAACGATGTGATTTTCGTAGAAATTAGGTAGAATGCATTCCATATATTAGTTAACATTTTCCTACATATATGTACCACTATACTACAGAATGAAAAAATTTAACTGAATTGAATTCATATATGGAATGATTTTATTGGAGAAATTTTACATATTTGTGGTAAACCTTTTACTTCAAAATTAGAACTGCTTACCTTTGTTTTTAAATACAGTTTTATTTATTTATATAGGCAGCTTTTTCTTCAATAAAAGACATGTTTTATTAATATATTAAATATATTTATTTAGAATCAACAGCATCGACTGGCCTTGAAATATTAAACCACATTTTTTTCTTCTTCTAGTACCTTTCACATTGAATAAGTTGCTGCTTAGCAATTTTGTCCACCTTTTACAATTTCAATACCTACAAATATAAACAAAAAATCCTAAACCATTTTTTTTCACAAAAGGTTAGCGTCACTGAATATTACCTGTTAATTCACCCAAAAAAAAGTGACCTCTTCTTTAAGTTAAAATGAACTTATTTTGAAGAAAATTGAACTTCGTATAGCGCCAAAGACATTTTTATTTGTTTGAACGATATGATTTTCGTAGAAATTAGGTAGAATGCATTACATACATTAGTTAACATCTTCCTATATTTATGTACCACTATACTACAGAATGAAAAAATTTTACTGAATTGAAGTCATATATGGAATGATTTTATTGAACATTTTTCATTCATTTGGATAAATCTTACATATTTGTGGTAAACCTTTTACTTCAAAATTAGAACTGCTTATCTTCGTTTTTAAATAGAATTTTATTTATTTATATAGGCAATTTTTTCTTCAATAAAAGACATGTTTTATTAATATATTAAATATATTTATTTAGAATCAACAGCATCGACTGGCCTTGAAATATTAAAACACATTTTTTTCTTCTTCTAGTACCTTTAACTTTGAATAAGTTGCTGCTAGCAATTTTGTCCACCTTTTACAATTTCAATACCTACAAATATAAACAAAAAATCTTAAACCAATTTTTTCACAAAAGGGTAGCGTCACTGAATATTACCTGATAATCGAAGATTCCAAAATGAAGTCGAATGAAGGGGTTGTTATTCTGCTGGTGTTTTCTTTTTTTTTGTAAACCAATTTTCAAAAAACGAAAAGTTTTCTCACTAATTTAAAATAACAAATATTTTATATATTTTATTTGTTTTTTTATTATATTATATTATATTTATTTTTTAACAATCTCTCCGTATACCATAACAACGCGATTCCAACTAAAAAACAACCCACGCGCAAACATATCGATGACAGGTATCGATTACAGGTAGATAAAAGAATTGTAGGAAATTTTCCTATATTCTAATAAGTGTGTTTCCTTAAGTTTTGAAAGGATTGAATACTTCATAGTAGGAATATAAATAAATAAAATAAATAAATAAATGTATCATTTTATAAGAAACTTTACTAAATTTGAAGAAACTTGGTTTTAGTTCGCTTTTTGTTTATTTTTACGAATGCTTTGTTATCAGTGAATAAAATTTTCTTGTTCAGTAGTAAATTCTTGTACCCAGCGAAGAAAACAGTATTAGTAAAATTACATGCCTTATTCTAGTTAATGAACTATTCCTAACTGCTTTCAGTTTAGGATTTTTTTACTGAAACAAGTAAATTTTATTATTTGACACAAAAATTTAACTGAATTGAAATAAAATGGCTAAACTAAATTGATGAACATTTTTTCCTTTAATTTCGAAGACGCTTTTTTCTGGGTGTTGAAGATTTCAAAAATGAAGTCGAATAAAGGGGTTGTTATTCTGCTGGCGTTTTATAAACCAATTTTCAAAAAAACGAACATTTTTCTCACTAGTGTAAAATAACAAATATTTTATTATACCCTAAAAATGTGCCTACCAGAAATATTGATTTTAGACCCCATAAAATATATACCGATCGACTCAGAATCACCTCCTGAGTCGATCTAGCGCTTGGTGTCCGTCCGTCCGTCCGTCTGTCCGTCCGTCTGTCCATGTATTTGTTGTTCACAGGATGCCGGTCGCAATTATTAACCGATTTTGATGAAATGTGGTACAGGGAGTTTTTTGGGCACAAGGACGAACGCTATTGAATTTGGAAGAAATCGGATCAAATTTAGATATAGCTCCCATATATATGTATCGCCCGATTTCGACAAATGGGGTCACGTTGCGCTTTTTTTCAAATCTTTTTCATCGCCCTTCAAGTCTGCAAAATTTCATACAAATCGGTTCAGATTTAGATATAGCTCTCATATATATGTATCGCCCGATTTTTCCAAATTTGGCCATAAAACCCTTATTTATCCACCGATCTTACTCAAATTTGGCTAAATGTAGTCTTCTATAGCACTTACTATATGTGCAAAAAATCATCGAAATCGGTTCAGATTTAGCTATAGCTCCCATATATATGTACCGCCCGATTTTTCTAAATTTGGCCATAAAACCCTTATTTATCAACCGATCTTACCCAAATTTGGCTAAATGTAGTCTTCTATAGCACTTACTATATGTGCAAAAAATCATCGAAATCGGTTCAGATTTAGATATAGCTCCCATATATGTATCACCCGATTTTGAAAAATTCGCCCCTAATAACCTTATGTTTGCCCATACAGGCCTCATTTCTTAACTGATCTTACTCAAATCTTGCACAAGGTAACCTTTTGTGGTATTAATCAAACCCGCAAACTATTATGCAAATTGGTCCAGATTTAGATATAGCTTCCATATATATGCATCGCTCGATTTTCCCAAATTTGGCCATAGTACTCTTATTTATTAACCAATGTTACTCAAATTTCAAATTTTGATGTACTAGCCGATCGTACTTATACGTACTTGTAGCTCTTACATAAGAATATTGCTCGATTTTTACAAATTTGTATTTATTACCCACACTAATTTAACGATTTTCTCTTTTTTTAATAATGGGCTCAATATTAGTGGCATACTAACTCCGTAGGTGCAATATCAACACAGCCAGTGTTGCTAGAAGTAGGGGAAATTGCCTATATGTAGGGTTTTTCTAATATTTAGCGTCTTGTAGGGACGTAGGGCCAAATGTAGGACATTTTCACTCAACACAATTTGTAATAATTTTTACATTTTGGTGGCTCTAGAGGAGGAAATTAGAAGCCGGCAAGGCTTGATCTTTAACAATGTGTGGTAAACTTTTTTTCCTGTAGAAAATTTTGTCAACATTTTATTTCTATATAACATTTTGTCAAAATTGTATTTCTATAGAATTTTTTTTTCTAAATATTATTTATATAAAAAATTTTCTCAAAATTTTATTTCTGTGGAATTTTTTCTCAACATTTTATTTCTATAGAATTTATTGTCAAAATTTTATTTCTGTAGAAAAATTCCTCACAAAAATTTGTTTATAGAAACCTTTTCCAAAATTTTATTTTTATAGAGATTTAACAAAAAAGATTACTAATTTTGGTAGAATTCTACCAACTGTGGAAACCGTGGTGGTAATACAAATTTATATTCTAAGTTATATACGTTGCATATTCATGTTTTAAGATAAGAAAGTACTTAGAACCATTTTTGTTTTGTAAAATTTTTTAAATTTAACGAAAAATATAGTAGGAGAAATTGTTTGGGAATGTATGGGAAAGTAGGGAATTTTTTTTTGTCCTTGTAGGGTAAACCGAACATTTTCCCTGGCAACATTGACTATGAGCTATAGTCAGATTGACACAAAGCACCCATAGACATGTACCCCTTAATTTTCTTAAATATGCAACTGCGGTTTATTTCCCAGACCGATATGTTACCCCACAAATGCTTATGATTACTAATTCTATAATGGTGGTTTAAGGTATGATATAGTCGGCCCCGCCCGACTTTCTAATTTGCTTACTTGTTTAATAATGGGCTCAATATTAGTGGCATACTAACTCCGTAGGTGCAATATCAACACAGCCAGTGTTGCTAGAAGTAGGGGAAATTCCCTATATGTAGGGTTTTTCTAATATTTAGCATCTTGTAGGGACGTAGCGCCACAATGTAGGACATTTTCACTCAACACAATTTGTAATAATTTTTACATTTTGGTGGCTCTAGAGGAGGAAATTATAAGCCGGCAAGGCTTGATCTTTAACAATGTGTGGTAAACTTTATTCCTGTAGAATATTTTGTCAACATTTTATTTCTATAGAACATTTTGTCAAAATTGTATTTCTATAGAAATTTTTTTCAAAATATTATTTCTATAAAAAATTTTCTAAAAATTTTATTTCTGTGGAATTTTGTCTCAAAATTTTATTTCTATAGAAAAATTTCTCACAAAAATTTGTTTATAGAAACTTTTTCCAAAATTTTATTTTTATAAAGATTAACCAAAAAAGATTACTAATTTGGGTAGAATTCTACCAACTGTGGCAACCGTGGTCGTAATACAAATTTATATTCTAAGTTACGTTGCATATTGATGTTTTAAGATAATAAAGTACTTAGAACCATTTTTGTTTTGTAATTTTTTTTTAAATTTAACGAAAAATATAGTAGGGAAAATTATTTGGGAATATATAGGAAAGTAGGGAACTTTTTTTATAGGAAAGTAGGGAACTTTTTTTTTTGTAAACCGAACATTTTCCCTGGCAACATTGACTATGAGCTATAGTCAGATTGACACAAAGCTTCCATAGACATGTACCCCTTAATTTTCTTAAATATGCAACTGCGGTTTATCTCCCAGACCTATATGTTACCCCACAAATGCTTATGATTACTAATTCTGTAATGGTGGTTTAGGGTATGATATAGTCGGCACCGCCCGACTTTCTACTTTACTTACTTGTTTAAAATTGTAGACGTAAAACGAAGTCATTGCACTGAAACGATTTCGATAAAAAAAATCCCCTAATTTATGGAAATTCCCTACCAAATTCCTCAGTCCCCAACAAAAATTCCCAATACTGCACACACAAAAATAACTGCAAATAAATATTAACAACTTTATTTGTATGTAAAATCTGCTGATACTCAACAAATTTGTGTATTGAATATGAGACATTTGTTGTTGAAATGTGTTTGTAGATGCTTGACGGAGGAAATAATAGAAATATTCTGAATTTTGAACAAATTGTTTTGTTGCGAAATTAGTTGACTGCTGTCGATATGAAAACAGAAACAAAAATACAAAACTGGTTACGCGCACATCGCTGAGAATATGTACGAATGCTAAAAGAAGTATGCGAAGAACACCGTTAGAACAAAATGAGGATGAGCACATGCACGTGTTTGATAGCAAGCAAAGAGCTCACTCATCAATTTGGTACCCAGTGGTAAAAAAACGTCATTACCAAATCGATTATATCCAACCGATTTTGTCGAGACAACTACTCCACGTTTCCGATCAATTTTCCGCATTACTTTTACGTTGGCGTGTCATAGGCAGTCAAGTACTTCGCAATTTCCATAACAAGGTAAATGAAAGCATAATGATAGCCCATTACAACGGCATTACCAATGCTTAAGGGCTTCGGATGACGATTATTGAATATTGTGTTTTACTCGGTAATGGGAACGATGGAGTAAAACAGTTTTACTTTCTATTTATAAAAGTAATCTAGAGCTAAGCACCCCTATTTACCACCCGATTCGCCGGTAAACTATAAAAATATGATGTATTTATAGTTTTTTCCTAAAAATATGCAAATAATATTCTAAATAACTATTTTTTTGGTTTTATATATTATAACAATTAATATATATTTGGTAATAATATTTCAATACAATATTTAATACTAGGTAATACTGTTATAATAACTGGTATATATTTATTCATTACATTTTTTTTATCCACAAACTTTGCGGAATTGGGACCCTTGAAGTTTTTGACCGACTTCCTAATGTCCGCTATATAATCTTTTTTCTGTGTACTGTTCCGTCTTGACAGCATCTGAAATAAAAGATTATATGTTATTAGTCAATAAATATACAAATAGAAAGTTATATAAGAAATATTACCTGAATCTGGCACATGGCTCCCTGGCTCCCCTGAATCTGGCGCTTGGAAAGGTGCTAATTGACGCAGGGAAATCGCTCTAAAATTATTTTCTTCCTTAGGGTAGGTACTATGTTCGGTTTTCGAGTTGAAAACCACTTTATTTTCGCGATTACTTTTCCTTAAATAACCAAAATTATAAATGAAAACAAACTTATTCCTGTAAAGTCTTGCCGAAATCTAGAGGAACAAGAAACTACGCATCAATTGAGTTAATTTGTCTGCTTTATATTGAACTGTTTTAATAAAGTAACCACGAAAATTTCAACGCGAAAAGCGAACATAGTACTTACCTTTACGCGCTAATCACTTTAAATTTCTGGACGAAAATCCCTCCATATTTTAATTAATTATTTTCACACTTACCTTTACACATATACACCTAAACCTCGCTTTGCGTCGTCGCGTATCTGCGACGTAAAGCGAGGTCTAGCTGTATATCTGGAAAGGATGCACAACTCAATATAAATTAAGTGATAATCTAGAAAAGATGTAAAACTCAATAAAAATGTATTTATGCCCGAAAATTTTTTTCAGAAAACTGAAAAAAAAACGAGCAAACAAAACCCAATGTTGCTTAGAAACGTTGCCTAGCAAATTTTTGAGTTTTTATTCCTAATTACAGACCCCTTACGCAGTAAGTGGAAGTCGTAAGCACTGGTTGTCCCACTACGAACCAACTAGATGACTATGTAATAGCTTTTATTTGTTTAAGTTTTGATGGAATTACATTCTGTTCGATTTTTCAATGCTAAGGTATAAGTAGTAGCATTGTCAACTATATGTGTGTTTACATACAACATACTTACTTAATCTTTCAAATTTCCCAAGAACATAATCGATCTTTTGGTAAGGGGTTTGAATTTTTACCACTGGGTAGTTTCTTAAATGTGTTTATTGTAATTTTTGTGCAATTCATAGCATAATTCTGTCAATTTTAATTTCAATTTAATTTTTTGTCAATACACCAATAAACGTTACAGGTCATTGAACAAACCACATACAAATTTTTTCGTTCAAATTCAAAAAATATTTGTTGAGGATTAAACGTACGCTCAACAACAAATATTTTGTACTGTTGGATGCTCAACAAATTACTTACAAATTATTTTATTGAGAACACAAATTATTTGTTGCCTTCTGATGGTAACGAATGCTAACAACTTTTTTGTAATAATGGTTATTAAAAATATAAATTAGTTTGTTGCAGGAAAATTAACAAATTTTGTTATTGGTTTTCCAACAAAAGTTATTGGTTCTCAAACTTTTTTTTATCTGTGTGGCAACTATGGAAAAAGGATTTCCCCAGGACTAAACACGGCCGGAATAACACAGCTCATTTCTCCGGATTCAGACCATGTGGGGAGAATCGTTACAACTTCGACAATTGGTTCAAACAATTGTCAATGATTAATATTAGTTTATTAGTTAGAAATATAAAAGCCAACCCTTGTACTCAATCAATAATGTATATACTGTATATACAGAACAAATCTTAACTCAATTTTAGAATAGACATACAAATCAGACATTGTAAATGGTCCAGACGAATGCATTAATTGTAATATGCTATATTCCATTTTGTGATTGATGACCTCTTTCGGCAGTCCTATGTTTTATTCACACGATTTTGGTAGATGAAAATCAGATATGAATTTTTTCGCATCCCATATTTCATTTTCTTTATAACAGGGACCCATTATACGTGTAGAGAGATCTTTGCAACTATCATTGACGTGTAGGCACTTTATTTTGATTGTATGGCTCATAAACGAGAAGCGATAAAATCTCATTTGATATGTCCCAGAGGGCGTATAAAAATAGTCCTTTTACGTATTCGTAGCGTCACAACAAAAAAAAAAAAAATAAAAACAGCAGACTATCTGAAAAAGAAAAGGACAATGCGAAAAAAAGAAAATAAATGCCAAAAAACAACAAAAATCCAAATTTACTTTACTTCTCTCCTATGCTATTCCTATGTTGATAACTGTCTTCTAGCCAACATATAAACACTCGTACACAAACACACACACACACTCACTACCACCACATATGATGAGATATAAAAGCAGTTTCCTTTGCTATCCTTGAGATACTGCAGATCCCGTAATACAAACCTACAATTTATATCCACAGACTACGTTGATGCTTTGGCTGTTTGGTGATGCTATGATGAAGCATACCTTAAGGATGTTTTTGCTTGCTCGTGAAGCGTTTAAGTACAGGATATATGGATGTGCAGATAAGTACATCCATGCCAAAGAGGTAGGGTTGTGGGATGTAACACTTTATGTACTCCGATTACTTCCTACTGTCATAGGTTAAACACAGAAATGAATTCCAGTGCATTGAGAATACCTGAGTACCTTGTAGTCATGTGATTAAAGTTCTCATCATGAAATTGTAACACGTGTATGTATGTGAGTGTGTCGTTATGAAGTAATTTATTCGAGCTGACATTTCAAATGTATATAAGTCGTAGGGTGTCTTCTTAATAATTCAAAAGACAATTGATAATGCATTCAATTGAAAATTATTTTTCTATTATCAATATACTAAATAGCTGTCAAAATCTTTCACACAAAGAAAAAAATATCACGAAAATATTTCCAATTAAAAAGTTGATTGAAGTTGAACATGTTTTTAATTAATAAATTAATTGATACAATTAACATTTTAATCAAACTCGGAAGACTAAATCAATTAAAACAAATGAGTAAAGTAGAAAGTCGGGCGGGGCCGACTATATCATACCCTAAACTACCTCTACTGAATTATTAAACCTAAGTATCATTGATATAGATTTGGGAGATAAACCGCGTTTCCATATTTAAGAACATTAAGGGGTACATGTTTATGGGAGGTTTATATCAATCTGAACAGAAATGCCTGCTATTTAGATCCATACCTGATTTTACACCTACAGAAATAGTATGACACTAATATTGAGTCCATTATTAAACAAGTAAGTAAATTGTAAAGTCAGGCGGGGCCGGCTGACTCTTCACCACTGTGTATACCGCAAAAAAATCCAAAATCTCTAGATTTGGGACGAAGCACAAGGTTAGTAACAACAAGTATATACGGCCGTAAGTTCGGCCAGGCCGAAACTTATGTACCCTTCACCATGGATTGCGTAGAAACTTCTACCAAAGACTGTCATCCACAATCCATTTACCAGGGTTGCGGTAACACTTGCCGATGGCAAGGTATCATAAAAGTTCCTAACACCGTCTTCTGAATTGTAAGTTAGTCCATACGTGGTATATATTAAACTAAAACAAGTATATACGGCCGTAAGTTCGGCCAGGCCGAAGCTTATGTACCCTCAATCACGGATTGCGTAGAAACTTCTTCTAAACACTGCCATCCACAATCGAATTACTTAAGTTGCGGTAACGCTTGCCGATGGCAAGGTATCTTAAAACCTCCTAACACCATCTTCTAAATTGTGTGTCCATACGTGGTATATATTAAATGAAAAAAGATCGATCCAATACGTATATAATTCAGTTTGACAAAGTAGACATAAAATTTTGACAAAATTTTCTACAGAAAGAAAATATTAAAAAATTTTCTATGGAAATAAAATTTTCAAAAATTTTCTATAGAAATAAACTTTTGACAAAATTTTCTATAGAAACAAAATCTTGGTCGATTATTTTTTGCTCTAGTGGCAACCATGATTATGAACCTAATAAAATTTGAACAATATTTTCTATAGCAATAAAATTTTGACAAAATTTTCTATAGAAATAAAATTTTGACAATGATGAAAATTTTATTATGAACCGAATAAAATTTTAACAAAATTTTCTCTAGAAATAAAATTTTGACAACATTTTCTTTAGAAATAAAATGTTGGTAGATTATTTTTGGCTCTAGTGGCAACCATGATTATGAACCGATATGGACCAATTTTTGTGTGATTGGACCAATTTTGGTATGGTTGTTAGCGACCATATACTAACACCACGTTCCTACTTTGAACCGGATCGGATGAATTTTGCTCCTCCAAGAGGCTCCGGAGGTCAAATCTGGAGAACTTCTTATATGGGGGCTATATATAATTATGGACCGATATGGACCATGTTCCAAATTACAACCGGATTGGATGAAATTTGCTTCTCTTGGAGACTTCGCAAGCCAAATCTGGGGATCGGTTTATATGGGGGCTATATATAATTATGAACCTATGTGGACCAATTTTTGCACGGTTGTTAGAGACCATATACCAATATCATGTACCAAATTTCAGGCGGATCGGATAAAATTTGCTTCTCTTTGAGGCTCCGCAACCCAAATCTGGGGATCGGTTTATATGGGCGCTATATATAATTATGGACCGATGTGGACCAATTTTTGCACGGTTGTTAGAGACCATATACAAACATCATGTACCAAATTTCAGGCGGATCGGATAAAATTTGCTTCTCTTTGAGGCTCCGCAAGCCAAATCTGGGGATCGGTGTATATGGGGGCTATATATAATTATGGACAAATGTGGACCAATTTTTGCATGATTGTTAGAGACCATATACCAACACCATGTACCAAATTTCAGCCGGATCGGATGAAATATGCTTCTTTTAGAGGCTCCACAAGCCAAATCTGAGGGTCCATTTATATGGGGGCTATACGTAAAAGTGGACCGATATGGCCCATTTTCAATACCATCCGACCTACATCGATAACAACTACTTGTGCCAAGTTTCAAGTCGATAGCTTGTTTCGTTCGGAAGTTAGCGTGATTTCAACAGACGGACGGACGGACATGCTTAGATCGACTCAGAATTTCACCACGACCCAGAATATATACACTTTATGGGGTCTTAGAGCAATACTTCGATGTGTTACAAACGGAATGACAAAGTTAATATACCCCCATCCTATGATGGAGGGTATAAAAAGGCCGATTAAATACGTATACAATTCAGTTTGTCAAAATTGTCTATAGAAATAAAATTTTAACAAAATTTTCTATAGAAATAAGATTTTGGTAGATTATTTTTGGCTCGATTGGCAACAATGATTATGAACCGGTATGGACCAATTTTTGTGTGATTGGGGATAGGCTATATATAAGTATAGACCGATATGGACCAATTTTGGCATGGTTGTTAGCGGCCATATACTAACACCACGTACCAATTTTCAAGCGGATCGGATGAATTTTGCTCCTCCAAGAGGCTGCGGAGTTCAAATCTGGGGATTGGTTTATATGGGGGCTATATATAGTTATGGACCGATATGGACCAATTTTTTGCATGGTTGTTATAGACCATATACTAACACCACGTACCAAATTGCAACCGGATCAAATGTATTTTGCTCCGGAGTTCAAATCTGGGAATCGGTTTATATGGGGGCTATATATAATTATGGATCGATATATACCAAGTTTTGCATGGTTGTTAGAGTCCATATATTTACACCTCGGAATGACAAAGTTAATATACCCTCATCCTGTGGTGGAGGGTATAAAAATATGGAGAATAAAAGGTAGAGGCATTTTTATGCAATTGCACAAAAGTGAATTTATGACTTATACACTAAAAAAAAGCATACTCGGTTCCAAAGATTTTGTCCTTACTTTAACTTGATTCCGAGCCAAAGAAGCGGAGAATACAAGTAAGGATACTTTTAAGACACAGTTCTCTTTTAAATTTAGGTTTTGTGTACTTGCTTCTAGTAAGCAAATTTTAATTTTTCGCTTTCTCAGCTTATTTTCTTCATATGCTATCAAAGTCCTTTAAAAACGAGTTAACGGCAACTTTATTTTCCAAATTAGGACTCGACTTCCAGTAGAAATTATGCTATGTTTGAAGTAAAAACTTCTTTAAAATAAAGTTTTGAAAAACATGTCCTATATTTGAACTATTTTTTGCTTTGTAGTCAAGATGCAAAAAGACAAGAAATTTAAAGACAATTTCATTAAAATCAAAGAATTTTTCTGAATTATTAAATTCAAGTTGACTTTAGCCTATAAATTTTTTCTTTCATGTTAAGATACCCATTTTTAAGTCAAATCACTTAATTATAAGGCCAATACGACTTCATTGAAAAGTTTATTCGTATTTTAAAGACATGAAATCTTTGACCTCACGACAATATTTTTTTCAGTGTAGGGTCATGTATATGCGGATAAGAATTAGCCTTATCTCAATCTTATCTGACTCTGTGAAAATCTGGGAAAATTATCGCTGACGTTGTACCTTTTTGGTCTAAAGATAAAGGGTGATTCTTTTGAGGTTAGGATTTGCATGCATTAGTATTTGACAGATCACGTGGGATTTCAGACATGGTGTCAAAGAGAAAGATGCTCAGTATGCTTTGACATTTCATCATGAATAGACTTACTAACGAGCAACGCTTGCAAATCATTGAATTTTATTACCAAAATCAGTGGCAGAAAATCCGCTTTTTTATCGACAAATTTTGTTCAGCGATGAGGCTCATTTCTGGTTGAATGGCTACGTAAATAAGCAAAATTGCCGCATTTGGAGTGAAGAGCAACCAGAAGCCGTTCAAGAACTGCCCATGCATCCCGAAAAATGCACTGTTTGGTGTGGTTTGTACGCTGGTGGAATCATTGGACCGTATTTTTTCAAAGATGCTGTTGGACGCAACGTTACGGTGAATGGCGATCGCTATCGTTCGATGCTAACAAACTTTTTGTTGCCAAAAATGGAAGAACTGAACTTGGTTGACATGTGGTTTCAACAAGATGGCGCTACATGCCACACAGCTCGCGATTCTATGGCCATTTTGAGGGAAAACTTCGGAGAACAATTCATCTCAAGAAATGGACCGGTAAGTTGGCCACCAAGATCATGCGATTTGACGCCTTTAGACTATTTTTTGTGGGGCTACGTCAAGTCTAAAGTCTACAGAAATAAGCCAGCAACTATTCCAGCTTTGGAAGACAACATTTCCGAAGAAATTCGGGCTATTCCGGCCGAAATGCTCGAAAAAGTTGCCCAAAATTGGACTTTCCGAATGGACCACCTAAGACGCAGCCGCGGTCAACATTTAAATGAAATTATCTTCAAAAAGTAAATGTCATGGACCAATCTAACGTTTCAAATAAAGAACCGATGAGATTTTGCAAATTTTATGCGTTTTTTTAAAAAAAAAAGTTATCAAGCTCTTAACAAATCACCCTTTAGATAGAATATTAAATCTCTTCTTTGACTAGAATCAAATCAATTTAAGTACAATCCCGTTGCAAATAAGTGACTGACTTTTTCTACCATATTTCCCCCAAATAAGGCGTATATATATAGGAGTTATATTTAAATCTTAACGAATTTGAACTCATTTTGGCATACATTGCTACAATGTTAAGTCTACTCTCAGTGTAAAATTTCAAGTAAATCAAAATGAAACTTTGGCGGTCCATTAAATCTACATTGAGAGAAAGATATATACGGAAGCTATATCTAAAACTGAACCTATTTCCATGAAATTTGGCATACTTGGCAATACCATCAATTGTACTTTTGTGTAAAGTTTAAAGGAAATAAAGGCAAAAAACTGGCCCCGGGGCCAATTAAACCCATATCGGACGAATGATATATGTGAGAGCTATATATAAATCAAAGCCGATTTCAATAAAATTTCGCATGCATAGCTATAATGGACGGCGCTTGTAAATCGGAGTAAAGCCTTAGCCGCTGTGGTCATATGATTGTAAATCGGGCGAAAGATATATATGAGAGCAATATCTTTGCTTAGCATAGAAGACGCATTTCTCTAGTATAAAGTTTTTTCCTCCTTGACCAAAGGTCGATAAACTTTTCAATGAAGTCGTATTGTCCTTATAATTAAGTGATTTGATTTAAAAATGGATATCATAACATGAAAGAAAAAATGTTTGGGCTAAGGTCAACTTGACTTTAATAATTTAGAAAAAATCTTTAAATTTAATGAAATTGTCTTTAAATTTGTTGTCTTTTTTGCATCTTGACTACAAAGCAAAAAATCGTTCAAATATAGGACATGTTTTTCAACACTTTATTTTAAAGACGTTTTTTACTTGAAACACAGCATAATTTCTACTAGAAGTCGAGGCTTAATTTGGAAAATAAAGTCTTCGTTGTTTTTAAAGGACTTTGATAGCATATGAAGAAAAAAAGCTGAAAAAGCGAAAAATTAAAATTTGCTTCCTAGAAGCAAGTACACAAAACCCGATTTTAAAAGAGAATTGTGTCTTAAAAGTATCCTTACTTGCATTCTCCGCTTCTTTGGCTCGGAATCAATACCAAATTTTTTAAAGTAAAGACAAAATCTTTGGAACCGGGTATGCTTTTTTTTTCAGTGTAAATCTGAAAAATTTGCAAGCACAGTTAGAATGTTAATTCAACTCCCTGTGCAAAATTTCAAGTAAATCGGAGTGAAGCTATGGCTTCTTGGGCCATATAAGTGTAAATCGGGCGAAAGATGTATATGAGAGTTATATCTAAATCTGAACCGATTTAAACCAAATGTGGCACACACAGTTAAAATGTTAGTTCTACTTACTGTGCAAAATTTCACGTAAATCGAAGTGAAACTATGGCTTCTTGTGTTATATAAGTCCATATAGGGCGAAGAAAATGTGGTTCTATTCTGACCCAAAATACGTACTAGTACCAAATTTGAAGACGATTGAACTAAAACTACGACCTAGACTTTGACCACAAAAATGTGTTCACAGACAGACGGACGGACGCACATGGCTATATCGACTCAGGGACCCAATCTGAGCAAAAACACCCTGTGCCCATCTCGTCTGCTTCTAGGTGTTGCAAATATATGCACTAACTTATAATACACTAAAAAAAATATTTGCGTGATATTAAAGATTACGCAACCTAAATTTTAGGATGCGCAATTTACACACTATTAAGAACAAATTTCTTTAAAATAATGATATTTTAATAAAAAGAAAGTTTATAATCTTTGCTTCAAAAATTTTTTTCATTAAATTTAGGACACACATTTTGAAAATTTGCGTCCTTTCGTTAAAGTTGCATGTCTTTAGACTAAGGCAAATTTTCCTTAAAGAAACATATTTATGATTTAAAGAAATCGTCCTTAAATTAACCGAAATATTGAATCTTTAGATTTAAGATAAACATGCTTCAAATATAGGCTGAGACTTATTTTGAGGATTTAGCATCTTTTGTTTAAAGTTTTTTGGAATTAAGAAAATATTTTTTACTTCGAAGTATCCGTCATAATTTGGATTTTTAAACTGGCATTTGCTTGTACGTGAATAGCTTTATTAATGTACTGGGAAAATAGAATGAAAATTCGATAAATGAAATCTGTATCCTAATTTTAATTTTATAGATCCTAAACGCAATAAAATAATGATATTTTAATTAAAATATCATTATTTTAATGAAGTTTGTCTTTAATATTGTATAAATTGTGTGTCCTAAAATGTATGTTGCATAGTTTTTCATATTGGGCCAACGTTTAAAAAATTTAAATTTTATTGTAAATAAGGACAACAAAAATAACACTTGAAAAGTGAACTGGTTCACTTTTCAACAGACATGGACTTCTTTATGCAGACAAAACTACTTTATGCAGAAATAAAAAGAAACAAGTATATAGAGCCGTAAGTTCGGCCAGGCCGAAGCTTATGTACCCCCCATCATGGATTGGGTAGAAACTTCTTCTAAACACTGCCATCGAATTACTTGGGTTGCGGTAACGCTTGCCGATGGCATGGTATCTTAAAACCTTCTAACACCGTCTTCTAAATTGTAAGTAAGTACATACGTGGTATATATTAAATTAAAAACAAGTAAGTAAAGTAGAAAGTCGGGCGGTGCCGACTATATCATACCCTAAACCACCATTACAGAATTAGTAATCATAAGCATTTGTGGGGTAACATATAGGTCTGGGAGATAAACCGCAGTTGCATATTTAAGAAAATTAAGGGGTACATGTCTATGGGTGCTTTGTGTCAATCTGACTATAGCTCATAGTCAATGTTGCCACGGAAAATGTTCGGTTTACCCTACAAGGACAGAAAAAGTTCCCTACTTTCCCATACATTCCCAAACAATTTTCCCTACTATATTTTTCGTTAAATATAAAAAAAAAATTCAAAACATTAATATGCAACGTATATAACTTAGAATATAAATTTTTATTACCACTACGGTTGCCACAGTTGGTAGAATTCTACCCAAATTAGTAATCTTTTTTGTTAAATCTCTAAAAAAAAATTGGAAAAAGTTTCTATAAACAAAGTTTGGTGAGAAATTTTTCTATAGAAATAAAATTTTGACAATAAATTCTATAGAAATAAAATTTTGAGAAAAAATTCCAGAGAAATAAAATTTTGAGAAAATTTTTTATAGAAATAATATTTTGAAAAAAATTTCTATAGAAATACAATTTTGACAAAATGTTCTATAGAAATAAAATGTTGACAAAATTCTCTACAGGAAAAAAGCTTACCACATATTGTTAAAGATCAAGCCTTGCCGGCTTCTAATTTCCTCCTCTAGAGCCACCAAAATGTAAAAATTATTACAAATTGTGTTGAGTGAAAATGTCCTACATTGTGGCCCTACGTCCCTACAAGACGCTAAATATTAGAAAAACCCTACATATAGGGAATTTCCCCTACTTCTAGCAACACTGGCTGTGTTGATATTGCGCCTGCGGAGTTAGTATGCCACTAATATTGAGCCCATTATTAAAAAAGAGAAAATCGTTAAATTAGTGTGGGTAATAAATACAAATTTGTACAAATCGAGCAATATTCTTATGTAAGAGCTACAAGTACGTATAAGTACGATCGGCTAGTACATTAAAATTTGAAATTTGAGTAACATTGGTTATTAAATAAGAGTACTATGGCCAAATTTTGGAAAATCGAGCGATGCATATATATGGAAGCTATATCTAAATCTGAACCAATTTGCATAATATTTTGCGGGTTTGATTAATGCCACAAAAGGTTACCTTGTGCAAGATTTGAGTAAGATCAGTTAAGAAATGAGGCCTGTATGGTCAAACATAAGGTTATTAGGGGCGAATTTTTCAAAATCGGGTGATACATATATGTGAGCTATATCTATAGTACTATAGAGGACTGGATCTAGCCGACTTTTAGTAAGATCGGTTAATAAATAAGGGTTTTATGGCCAAATTTAGAAAAATTGGGCGGTACATATATATGGGAGCTATAGCTAAATCTGAACCGATTTCGATGGTTTTTTGCACATATAGTTAGTGCTATAGAAGATTATATTTAGCCAACTTTGAGTAAGATCAGTTTATAAATAAAGGTTTTGTGGCCAAATTTGAGAAAATCGGGCGATACATATATATGAGAGCTATATCTAAATCTGAACCGATTTGGATGAAATTTTGCAGACTTGAAGGGCGATGGAAAAGATCACATTCTGCCAAATTTGGTGACGATCCATTTGAAAAAACGCGCAATGTGACCCCATTTGTCGAAATCGGGCGATACATATATATGGGAGCTATATCTAAATTTGATCCGATTTCTTCCAAATTCAATAGCGTTCGTCCTTGTGCCCACAAAACTCCCTATACCAAATTTCATCAAAATAGGTTTATAATTGCGACCGGAATCCTGTGAACAACAAATACATGGACAGACGGACGGACGGACACCAAGCGCTAGATCGACTCAGGAGGTGATTCTGAGTCGATCGGTATATATTTTATGGGGTCTAAAATCAATATTTATGGTAGACACATTTTTTGGCCGATCAAACTTATTATACCCTGACCACTATGTGGTTTAGGGTATAAAGACGGACTAAATATGTATATAATTCAGTTTGACAAACTTTTCTATAGAAATTTTGATAATTTGTATACCCTAAACCACATAGTGGTCAGGGTATAAGAAGTTTGATCACCAAAAAATGTGCCTACCAGAAATATTGATTTTAGACCCCATAAAATATATACCGATCGACTCAGAATCACCTCCTGAGTCGATCTAGCGCTTGGTGTCCGTCCGTCCGTCTGTCCATGTATTTGTTGTTCACAGGATTCCGGTCGCAATTATTAACCGATTTTGATGAAATTTGGTACTGGGAGTTTTTTGGGCACAAGGACGAACGCTATTGAATTTGGAAGAAATCGGATCAAATTTAGATATAGCTCCCATATATATGTATCGCCCGATTTCGACAAATGGGGTCACGTTGCGCGTTTTTTCAAACGGATCGTCACCAAATTTGGCTAGAGGTAATCTTTTCCATCGCCCTTCAAGTCTGCAAAATTTCATCCACATCGGTTCAGATTTAGATATAGCTCTCATATATATGTATCGCCCGATTTTCCCAAATTTGGCCACAAAACCTTTATTTATCAACCGATCTTACTCAAAGTTGGCTAAATATAATCTTCTATAGCACTAACTATATGTGCAAAAAATCATCGAAATCGGTTCAGATTTAGCTATAGCTCCCATATATATGTACCGCCCGATTTTTCTAAATTTGGCCATGAAACCCTTATTTATCAACCGATCTTACCCAAATTTGGCTAAATGTAGTCTTCTATAGCACTTACTATATGTGCAAAAAATCATCGAAATCGGTTCAGATTTAGATATAGCTCCCATATATATTTATAGCCCGATTTTCCCAAATTTGGCCATAGAACCCTTATTTATTAACCGATCTTACTAAAAGTTGGCTAGATCCAGTCCTCTATAGACTGGATGTAGGTAGATATAGCTCCCATATATGTATCACCCGATTTTGAAAAATTCGCCCCTAATAACCTTATGTTTGACCATACAGGCCTCATTTCTTAACTGATCTTACTCAAATCTTGCACAAGGTAACCTTTTGTGGTATTAATCAAACCAGCAAAATATTATGCAAATTGGTTCAGATTTAGATATAGGTTCCATATATATGCATCGCTCGATTTTCCCAAATTTGGCCATAGTACTCTTATTTATTAACCAATGTTAATAAATGTCGAAATCGGTTCAGATTTAGATATAGCTCCCATATATATGTATAGCCCGATTTTCCCAAATTTGGCCATAGAACCCTTATTTATTAACCGATCTTACTAAAAGTTGGCTAGATCCAGTCCTCTATAGTACTAACTATATGTGCAAAATGTCATCGAAATCGGTTCAGATGTAGATATAGCTCACATATATGTATCACCCGATTTTGAAAAATTCGCCCCTAATAACCTTATGTTTGACCATACAGGCCTCATTTCTTAACTGATCTTACTCAAATCTTGCACAAGGTAACCTTTTGTGGTATTAATCAAACCCGCAAAATATTATGCAAATTGGTTCAGATTTAGATATAGCTTCCATATATATGCACGCTCGATTTTCCCAAATTGGCCATAGTACTCTTATTTATTAACCAATGTTACTCAAATTTCAAATTTTGATGTACTAGCCGATCGTACTTATACGTACCTGTAGCTCTTACATAAGAAAATTGCTCGATTTTTACAAATTTGTAATTATCACCCACACTAATTTAACGATTTTCTCTTTTTAATAATGGGCTCAATATTAGTGGCATACTAACTCCGTAGGTGCAATATCAACACAGCCAGTGTTGCTAAAAGTAGGGGAAATTCCCTATATGTAGGGTTAGCGTCTTGTAGGGACGTAGGGCCACAATATAGGACATTTTCACTCAACTTAATTTGCAATAATTTTTACATTTTGGTGGCTCTAGAGGAGGAAATTAGAAGCCGGCAAGGCTTGATCTTTAACAATGTGTGGTAAACTTTATTCCTGTAGAAAATTTTGTCAACATTTTATTTCTATAGAACATTTTGTCAAAATTGTATTTCTATAGAAATTTTTTCAAAATATTATTTCTATACAAAATTTTATTTCTGTGGATTTTTTTCTCAAAATGTTATTTCTATAGATTTTATTGTCAAAATTTTATTTCTATAGAAAAATTTCTCACAAAAATTTGTTTATAGAAACTTTTTCCAAAATTTTATTTTTATAGAGATTTAACAAAAAAGATTACTAATTTGGGTAGAATTCTACCAGCTGTGGCAACCGTGGTTGTAATACAAATTTATATTCTAAGTTATATACGTTGCATATTCATGTTTTAAGATAATAAAGTACTTAGAACCATTTTTGTTTTGTAAAATTTTTTAAATTTAACGAAAAATATAGTATGGAAAATTGTTTGGGAATGTATGGGAAAGTAGGGAACTTTTTTTGTCCTTGTAGGGTAAACCGAACATGGCAACATTGACTATGAGCAATAGTCAGATTGACACAAAACACCCGTAGACATGTACCCCTTAATTTTCTTAAATATGCAACTGCGGTTTATATCCCAGACCTATATGTTACCCCACAAATGCTTATGATTACTAATTCTGTAATGGTGGTTTAGGGTATGATATAGTCGGCCCCGCCCGACTTTCTACATTACTTACTTGTTTTTTATAGAAATAACATTTTTAAAAAATTTCCTATACAAATAAAATTTTGACAAAATTTTCTACAGAAATAAAATTTTGACAAAATTTTCTATAGAAATAAAATTTTGACAAAATTTTCTATAGAAATAAAGTTTTGACAAAATTTTCTATAGAAATGAAATTTTGACAAAATTTTCTATAGAAATGAAATTTTGACAAAATTTTCTATAGAAATGAAATTTTGACAAAATTTTCTATAGAAATGAAATTTTGACAAAATTTTCTATAGAAATGAAATTTTGACAAAATTGTCTATAGAAATAAAATTTTGGTAGATTATTTTTGGCTCCAGTGCAACCATGATTATGAACCGATATGGACCAATTTTTGTGTGATTGGGGATCGGCTATATTTGACTATCGACCGATAAAGACCAATTTTGGTATGATTGTCGGATGACATTTGCTTCCCTTAGAGGCTCTGCAAGCCAAATCTGAGGATCGATTTATATGGGGGCTACATATAATAATGGACCGATGTGGACCAATGTTTGCACGGTTGTTAGAGACCATATACCAACAACTTTTATCAAATTTCAGCGGGATCGGATGAAATTTGGTTCTCTTTGAGGCTCTGCATACCAAATCTGGGGATCGGTTTATATGGGGGCTATATATAATTATGAACCGATGTGGAGCAATTATTGCATGGTTATTAGAGACCATATACCAACACCATGTACCAAATTTCAGCCAGATCGGATGAAATTTGATTCTCTTTGAGGCTCCGCAAGCCAAATCTGGGGATCGGTTTATATGATGGCTATACGTAAAAGTGGACCTATATGGCCTATTTGCAATACCGTCCGACGTACATCAATAACTACTACTTGTGCCAAGTTTCAAGTCGTTAGCTTGTTTCGTTCGGAAGTTAGCATGATTTCAATAGACGGACGGACGGACGGCCATGCTTAGATCGACTCAGAATTTCACAACGACCCAGAATATATATACTTAGAGCAATATTTCGATGTGTTACAAAGGGAATGACAAAGTTAATAAACCCCCAGCCTATGGTGGAGGGTATACAAATTAAGACACACTTAATTGTTTTTAATTTTTTTTCTTATTTTTTTAAAACAGCAAATCTTAAGAATTAATGCGAAATCAATGAAGTGGATGCTTAAATAGAGGAATTCCGCCCTATGATAAGCCCATGTACATATCATTGAACATTTTCCTTGCGTTTTTGGATACGCTTTGTGTTGCTGCGATACGACTTCAACACAATCTGTCTGTTGATATACTCTCCTATTTTTTCTTTTTTTTTACGGTACACCCTATTGTAGATATTGTTCTATCGTTAAAGATATGCTAACGTTGCTTACTTATATGAATGCCAGATGATGACCTTTGTAAATAATTCCGTTTATCCTTGTCTTCGGCACATTTATCCGGATATATAGCATTTCCAGTGGTTGCTGACCAGTGGGTATGTAAGCAATTTCATATTGGTTTACCTTTCGGCTCAAATATGGATAGTTAAGGAATTCAAACAAAGTACACATCAATATCAACCATAGTACAACATCAACCAAACAATCGATTTTATTGCAAAGAAATTTATTGGAATTTTTATTATTTTTTCTGTGAATGACATTTTACTATCGAAAGGGAAAGTGAATAAGAAATGAAATTGTGTGAAGATATTAAAGAATGAAATGAAATAAATCTAAGAAACTATCAACTATGGAGTATATTTGTGATACGTTTTGGTAAAATAATAATGCCAAGAAATCATTCACTTCGCAATTTAAATTGTTGTAAAATAAGTATGTACGTCATTAATGAATCAATGTAATAGTTTCCTTCGAAAACTCACCAACGTAGCTGGTTAATTGATCCTATATAGACATTGGATTTGATTAGAGATATTCCTATATATCCTATATAGACATTTAGGTGGATTTGATTAGAGATATTCTCTCTAGCAGATGGGTGGTAAGCTTCCCGAAGTTGCATTTTGAGTTTCAGATCATCAGAACATCAGATTCTCGATTTATAAGAATCAGTTTTATTTCCGTTTTAACCCTCTAATGCCCCACAAAAACAAGACAACTAAACAAGAAAAATTATATATGCTACAAAGCCTCTTGAACAGTTTAAACTAAGTTTTCTTTTGTGTTTTACTAAAAGCTTGCTTATAAAATTAAGCCCGCCTAAAGGCGGGATTGGGCATTAGAGGGTTACAGGAATCATAATTATGAATTGAAAATTATGAAATTGATATATTGTAATTATTTATTGTGATTGTTTTTTAATTTAATGTATAATTAGTAATTAATTATAATTCATTTAATTAATGAGTTGAATATATTAAATGTTTGGTTGAACATTTTCTTTTTATTGTGTATTTTAATAACCTGCACAACAAGAATTAATTCTTATAATTACAGTACAGGCATTTAGTGTCCAACAATAACATCATTATATTATTAATTTAAAATTATTAAATTAAAATAAAATAAATTGAACATAAAACAAGTAAGGAAAGTCTAAAGTCGGGCGGGGCCGACTATATTATACCCTGCACCACTTAGTAGATGTAAATTTTCGATACTATATCACATTCGTCCAACGTGTTGGGGGCTATATAAAGGTTTGTCCCAAATACATTTAAATATCACTCGATCTGGACAGAATTTGATAGATTTCTACAAAATCTATAGACTCAAAATTTATGTCGACTAATGCACTAGGGTGGGACACAATTTTAGTAAAAAAATATGGGAAACATTTAAATCTTAAGCAATTTTAAGGAAACTTCGCAAAAGTTTATTTATGATTTATCGCTCGATATATATGTATTAGAAGTTTAGGAAAATTAGAGTCATTTTTACAACTTTGCAAGGAAAATATTATATCTAAATCTGAACCGATTTGAACCAAATTTGTCACGCATAGCTACAATGCTAATTCTACTCCCTGTGCAAAATTTCAATTAAATCGGAGTAAAAAATTGGCCACTGTGGTCATATGAGTGTAAATCGGACGAACGATGTATATGGGAGCTATATCTAAATCTGAACCGATTTCAATAAAATTTGGCACACTTGACTATAGTACAAATTGTTCTTCTAGTGCAAAATTTAAGCAAGTTAGGGTAAAACTCTGGCTTCTAGGGCCATATAAGTCCATATCGGGCGAAATATATATATATGGGAGCTATATCTAAATCTGAACCGATTTCTTCCAAAAACAATAGGAATTTATTCTGAGCCAAAACACATACTTGTGCCAAATTTGAAGTCGATTGGACTAAAACTGCGACCTAGACTTTCATTACAAAAATGTGTTCACGGACAGACGGACATCGCTAGATCGACTCAGGGGCCCACCCTGAGCATTTTTGCCAAAGACACCATGTGTCTATCTCGTCTCCTTCTGGGTGTTGCAAGCATATGCACTAACTTATAATACCCTGTTCCACAGTGTGGCGCAGGGTATAAAAAAAATGTTAAAAATGCGGTGTCCAAAAGCCCCTGAAGTCAAATCATAAAATGGGACTATATGGTGGCTATACCTTGGGGCTATATAGTGGCAAATCGAATAAAAATTCCGATGTACAGGCGATCAAGAAATTTAATCTGGAGATCAGTCTTCATGGGGTCTATAGCAAAATATGGACCGATATTCGGAAAGCTTATGTGCGGACTTAAAATACTTCTAGATTTCCAATTTCAGAAAAAAAAGATAAAAATTGCGGTGTCCTGAAGCCCAAGAAGTCAAATGAGGAAATCGGGCTATATGGGGCTATACCGAAACATTGATCGATACACAGAATATTCGGCGCACTTATTTATGCACCAAAATTCCAAGAGATTTTGAATTTCAGGCAAATCGGAAAAAATTGGGATGTCAAACGCTTAGGAAGTCAAATCGGGAGATCGGTCTATATGGGGGCTATACGAAAACGTAAATAGATTCACAACATAATCTGCACACATTTTCAAAGACCTCTAGATTTTAAATTTCAGGCAAATATATCTGATATGGCTGATAAATCACATCTTCGAACTGCCTGCAGCCAAAGACGAATGTGTGCAAAATTTCAGCACTATAGCTTGAAGACTAGCGTGATTACTACAAACAGACAGACATTGTCTTGGAATTTTAAGTATATATGTATACTTAACAGGTTGGCTGATAAGTCCCCGGTCTAACAAAGAAAAACACTTTTTTTGTCAAAATTCGTTTTTATTATTCAACATATTCAACATCTCTTCAAGAGCGATACAACGATTATACGACCTTCCAATTTTTTGATACCATTTTGGTAGTACTCCTTCAGTTTTGCCTCAAAATAGGCCTCAGTTTCGGCGATCACCTCTTCAACGCAGCCAAACTTTTTCCCTGCGAGCATCCTTTTGAGGTCTGAGAACAAGAAAAAGTTGCTGAGGGCCAGATCTGGAGAATACTTGTCAATGTACCTACACTATAAAGATGGTACATTGGATTCCCCTAAGCTTTTTAAAACTTTGTTCATTTTTATAACATTTACCTATTGTATTTAAATGAATTCAATAAATGCATCTAAATGCAAACATTAAAGGTTTTTCCATAGCTGTTTCAAAACCACCTAGAAGTGTTCGAGGGCACACCATCGTCACAACCTCAAGTGAGCTATCAAATGGTGCTTGGCAGCTGTTGCTGTATTGCAACACTCGTACAGGCACGTTGCCATTATTCAAAGGCAGAAGGCCATAAACAACAACTCCTGCAAATGCATTGGAGAATCGCTGAATTGACGGAAAATTCAAAATAACATTCCCTGGTGGCATGCACGTACGCATTCGCGTGTTTTGGGTAAAGAAAACTTCCGCCACTACGAAACTAAAATGCATTCTCGCCCAAATGCATTCCATCCGATTGGTATGCGATGCACGTCCTTAAATTGCGAAACAAACAGGCTGGCAAACTTTCATACTCACTTTAAAATGGTTTGCTTGCGTTTAGCAATTGGTCCGTATACATAGCTTAACAAGTTTTCCTGCTTAATTTATGATCATAGGATGGAAATTTGAGAACTTTACAAATGGATGTTTTATTAGCTTCCAATGTTGATATTGTACAAAATTTTAGCGATTAAATTCTGAATTTAAGATTAAACTGTACATCTAGAATGTTAGGAGTGCTACTTTAGATCCTATAAAATCACAAATATCGTTTCTGTTCCACGTGTTGCAATCCCATGATTATCATTCTGTAGAATTTGTGTAAAAAAACTAACTTCTTTAGTCTATTTGCAATGCAGTAGTCTCAGACCGTTCATCTGTTGAAAGCACGACAACGTACAAACGAAACAAGCTATCGGAATTTGACACAAATAGTCTTCATGAATGGTAGGTCCGATATTATTGTAAATAAGCCATATCGGAACACTTTTTTATAGACCCCATATAACATAATTTGATCCCTATATTTGATATATGCTGCCTCTTGTAGGGGGAAATTTCATCTGATAAAGTTGAAACTTGGTACGTGATGTCACAACCACCATGCAAAATTAGTTCACATCGGTTCATAATTACCCAGCAAAAAAAATTGGAAGTTCTTCTACTTGAAAAGTACTTCCAAAAGTGTCCTCCCAAGGAAGTTCTATATTTTAGCTGCACAGGAAGTTTATTTGAGTCAATTTTTTTATAACTTGTCATTTTTCATATTTTCAATGGAAAATTTTAAATTTTTTGTTTCAAATAGGTTAAAAATAAATTAATAATGAATAAAATGGTAAAAATTATTTAAATGCTAAATCCATTCTACAAAACTTGCGAATTTTTGAAATTATTTGATGTCAAACATTCCACACAAGAGTAAGAATGCATTAAAACTCATAAAAAATTTTTAAAATTATTTATTTGTCAAAATATCACAAAATTTCTGAATTCGCAACACACCTTAAGAAGTGATGCAAATTCAGTGCAATGACTGTTAAAATGGTGAACATCCGTCCTATGACAAGCCAATCCCAGCAAAAAAATTTGCACAACTTTAAAAGCACTTCCAGAAGATGCACTTCCAATGATGTTCTTTATTTTAACCACCCTGGAAGTTCTTTTAATTAAATATTTATAACTTGTTTTTTTATATACTTTTAATGGGTAATTTTAACTTTTTTTGTTTCAAATAAGTTAAAAACAGAGTAAGAATTCATATAATGGTACAAATCATTTAAATTTTGTCGAAAAAAAAATGCTAAATCCAATCTGAAAATATTGTGAATTTTTGAAAATATTTGGGGTCAAACGTTTCCGACAACCGTTAGAATCCATTAAAAATTATAAAAAATTATAAAAATTATTTATTTTACGAAATATTACAGAATTTTTTAATTTACATCCAAAACATTGAATTCGGATCACATCTAAAGAAGTGATGCAAATTCAGTGCAACGCCTGTTGAAATGGAGGATTTCCGTCCTATGGCAAGCCCATGTTTAATTCACCGCTTCTGCGTCAATTTTGCACCACTTCAAAAAAAAAATAATCATTACTTTTTTGCGACGCTTTTTTTCTGGGATGTTAAATTCATCGCTTCTGCGCCAATTTTGCACCACTTCCGGATCCAAAAAAAAAACATTTTCACTACTTTTTAGCGACGTTTTTTTTGCTGAGTTATAAACGACCCATACACAGAAAACTTTTTTTTTTGATTCAATCACAAAAATTGGGCCGCACTTTTTAAGAGAGATTTCACGCATGTGTTTTACGTATTGTGTATTTAAATTTCTCTAATCGACATTGATTAAATTTTTATAAAAAATTTAACTAAAATTTAAAAATTTAATTGCTCTAACAATAAAAGATTTGCAGAATTATTAACAGGAGCGTTTGTGAAGTTATCGAACCAAAAATAAACCGGAGAACTTTTTTAAAGAATAGGGCTTGGGGAAGTTGTTTTACTGGTACAAAAAAATTAGGTTCACCTTTTTATCCCCATGTGTCAAGGCAAAGGAGAGTAATCTTTTTAAATTGCATAAAAACACTCTAGGTTTTCTGTCAAATAAATGAGAAAAAGTAAATATTTACCCTCCACAATGGATTGCGTAGAAACTTCTACGAAATACTGTTATACACAATCAAATTACTTGGGTTGTGGTATCTTATTCTAAATTGTGAGTTAGTCCACACGTGGTATAAATTAGACAAAAAGGTATGTAAGTCTACAAATAATTACGAATCGATATGGACATTTGCACGGTACGTAGGGAGCCAGAATTGAAATATGGGGGTCGCTTATATGGGGGCTATATAGAATTATGAACTTGATATGGACCAATTTTTGTGTGATTATGGATCGATTTATCTGAAGGCTATATATAACTATAGGCCGATATGGACCTAGGGGCTCCGGAGGTCAAATCTGGGGATCGGTTTATATGGGGACTATACATAATTATGGACCGATTTCGACCAATTTTTGCATGGGTGTTTGAGGCCATATATTAACACCACGTACCAAATATCAACTGAATCAGATGAATTTTGGTATTTCAAGAGGTTCCGCAGGTCAAATCTGGCGATCGGTTTATATGGAGCTATATATAATTATGCACCGATGTGGACCAATTTTTGCATGGTCATTAGAGACCATATACTAACACCATGTACCAAATTTCAGCCGGATAGGATGAAATTTGCTTCTCTTAGAGGCTCCGAAAGCCAAATCGTGGGATCGGTTTATATTGGGGCTATATATAATTATGGACCGATGTGGACCAATTTTTGCATGGTTGTTAGAGACCATATACTAACACCATGTACCAAATTTCAGCCGGATCGGATGAAATTTGCTTCTCTTAGAGGCTCCGCAAGCCAAATCGGGGGATCGGTTTTTATGGGGGCTATATATAATTATTGACCGATGTAGACCAATTTTTGCATAGTTGTTAGAGACTACATACTAACACCATGTACCAAATTTCAGCCGGATCGGGTGAAATTTTCTTCTCTTAGAAGATCCGCAAGCCAAATCTGGGGATCGGTTTATATGGGGGCTATATATAATTATGGACCGATGTGGACCAATTTTTGCATGGTTGTTAAAGACCATATACTAACACAATGTACCAAATTTCAGCCGGATCGGATGAAATTTGCTTCTCTTAGAGGGTCTGCAAGCCAAATTTGGGGGTCCGTTTATATGGGGGCTATACGTAAAAGTGGACCGATATGGCCCATTTGCAATACCATCTGACCTACATCAATAACAACTATTTGTGCCAAGTTTCAAGTCGATAGCGTGTTTCTTTCGGAAGTTAGCGTGATTTCAACAGACGGACGGACGGACATGCTCAGATCGACTCAGAATTTCACCACGACCCAGAATATATATACTTTATGGGGTCTTAGAGCAATATTTCGATGTGTTACAAACGGAAACCCCATCCTATGGTGGAGGGTATAAAAAATTATCATAGCAGTTTTTAAAATGTCAGTCACCCTTCCCGAGGATGAAAAATGTTATCTGTCAATAAATATAAATTCAAGTTTTCCACTTACAAAATTCAGGCAAGAAGGAGCTTTTCCGCCTGTACAAATACCAAAAAAAGTATTTAGTTTCCATACAGGGACGACCATCTACTTTCTCTGCAGATATCAAGAAAATCGGAAAACGTTTAATTAAAAACAAGTGAGTAACGTAGAAAGTTGGGCAGGGCCGACTATATCATACCCTAAACCAACTCTACTGAATTAGTAATCATAGTATTCATAAACATAATTTGTGGGGTATCATTAGTATAGATTTGGGGGATAATTCGCATTTCCATATTTCAGAACATTAAGGGGTACATGTTTCTGGGAGCTTTATCTCAATCTGAACAGAAACGCATGATTTTAGGAGCGATACTTGGTTTAACTCCTACAGAGATAGTAATAAGTAATATTGAGTCCGTTATTAAAAAAGAAGATATAGCTCAATTAGTGTGGGTAATGTAGTCAAATTTGTCCAAATCGGGCAATATTAAGAGCTATTCGTAAGTCTATGTTGGGGCAGATCGTATTTTATGTCATTTATATTACTTTAATTTATATATTTATTAATTTATTGTTTTTATTTTATTTATTCTTCACTATTTATTTTATTAGTCGTTTAATTGTTCTTTATTTAAATTTTATTTACATCCCTTTAATGTTTCCCCACCCTAATATTTACTTTCAAATTCATTTCGTTTATTTACTTTACTCTCTTTTAGTTCTATGACCTATATTCGTTTTTCGTTTGTTTTCGATCATTTAATGTTACATTAGTTATTATAGTTTGTTTTGGTTTGATCGATCTCTTCCCACTGCTTATGTTGGTCGTGGGTATAGTTGAAGAAAACAACAACAACAACAAAGCATAAATATCGTTTATGCTTTTGCTTGTTATTTGTTTTTCATAATGCTTGCAAATTTGATACATTGGTTGAATGCATGTATGTATGTACATACATACATATCAATAACTGTCATCTTTTGGTTCTTTTCGTGGTTCAGTGGGAAGAGATGATCAAAGTTAAAGTTAGTTGTCGATTATTGTTTGTCACCAACGCGTTGCTCGAATAAAGGAAAACAATGTTTGAACTTGTTATATTAAAACAAATAGAATATTAACTCTTGTTGTTCGGCATAGTTACATTGAAAATAATTATTGTAATAAAACAAATTATTTAAACTGAATTTTTACTCGGTCGTTGGGTTTTTAAAAAGGCAATGTTTGAACGGGTAAAAATATAAAGAAAATCTAAGTTGTTCTACGGGCGACATATCAACTTTGTGGTTCTGTGCAAACATTTTGGCGACCGTGACAGGACGGTCAGTGTTTAAAGTTGAAAATAATTTGTTGTGGAAAAAGGTTTTCGTACATTTGAAGTGGTGTGGGGTATTTCATCATTGTTGTGTTATTCGTGCTTTCGTTGCCCCTACTGCTGATGTTAAATCCTGTTAGTTTTGTACCTTTGGACACCAACTTTAATTGCTGCCGTCGTAATTATTTTGAAAGAAATTCAACTCGGAGTTTCTTAGCAGAATCAAAGTGAATTGTTGTTAGGTAACAATTATAAAGCTTGGCTTGGTGATACATAAAATTCCAATTTAGTGGAAATTAGCGCCATATTTATTGGAAAGCGCTAATTGCAAAATTGTTGTTCCTGAAATATAAGAAACGCAATTTTCTCTTTCGTCGTTGACGTTCTCTTAAGTTTGCAAAATGACGAGAGACGATAATGATGCTTCTGAAGAAGCAAGTGGTGCTGATTTGTCTTCTCTTAAACAGCAACGTAGCTCTATGAAGAGGAATATCAGCAACATGCATAAAAAGGTAGAAAAAGATGGTGCAAAAGTAGATTCCACTATTTTAGAGTGTCGTTTGCAAATTTTGGAATCATACTTCAAACAGTTGTGCCACATCCAAACTCAAATAGAAACACTTAGTCCGGCTGACACATCGAGGAGTGATTTGGAAGAACTTTTCATAACAGCAAAGGCAAAAATATTGGGCCTTCTGAACAAAAGTCGTAGTTCTATACCTGGTGATACTACTTTGATGAATGCTTCAATTGCCGGAATTTCAACACAATCTCGTTTGCCTTCGTTGAAATTGCCTCGTTTTGATGGAAAATATGGCGAGTATAAAAGATTTATTTCGACATTTAACAACATGGTCCATGAAAATCAAACTATTACCCCAGTTGATAAATTCAATTATTTATTGAACTGTCTCAGTGGTCCCGCTTTGGCAGTTGTTGAAGCTTTTCAAGTGTCAGAGGAAAACTACCCGAAAGCACTAACACGGCTCCAGGAACGTTATGACAATAAGGTATTGATTTTTTTGGAACATATCAACACTCTTTTCGATATTCCGAAAATGGCAAAAGGTGATAGCTCATCATTGCGGAATATTATTGACACTGTTTCGGCTGTTCGTGGTTCTTTGTTGTCGCTTGGGTCTGAAGCAGATGTTATGAACGCAATTTTAGTACATTTGGTTTTGAATAAAGTGGATGCAGATACGAAACAGAATTATGATGAAAAACAAGAATATAAATCGTTGCCCTCTTGGGATTGTTGCTATGATGTTTTGAGTCTTCGTTGTCAATTTCTCGAAAGTCATGGAAAAAGGACAGAATTTGGTGAAAAAGCAAAACTTGTCAAGCCCAAGCAAAATTTTAATCGCACTGCCCATACTTTCGTCAATTCAAATCCAAATTGTGTATATTGTAATTCAACTGATCATTATCTGCAAACTTGTTCTTCGTTTTCGGCAATAGCAGTTCCCGATCGTTTTAATTTTGTAAAACGCGGTGGCCTGTGCATTAATTGTCTGCGAAAGGGGCATATGGTTTCAAAATGTCCATCAAAATCACGTTGCAGATTTTGTAATTCAACTCACCACTCAGTGTTGCACATTTTTAGTCCAGACAACTCGGGACAGTCAACCATTTCGAATACTACTACAGTGCAACCTTCAACTAGTAATCAAAATCCAGTTTCGCTTGTGGCTCGCTCATGTAAAAGGGCAATCATTCCGACTGCTGTGGTTCTCATCAAAGATTATTGTGGAACTTTTCAACCGGTAAGAGCTTTACTTGATTCCGGCTCCGAACTCAATTTCATTTCAGAAGAAACTGCAAAAAGGCTTCGGCTTAAATTTCGACCATATTCACAAGAAGTTTCGGGAATTGGAGAAGTTAGAACCAGAATTAAATTTACCGTGTCCGCTACAATAAAATCAAGAATTAGTTCGTTCCAGTGGTCCTCAACTTTTGCTGTTACCCCAACAATTGCATCTGTACAGCCCGGTGAGTACATATATACTTCAAATTGGAAAATTCCCACCGATATACCGTTAGCTGACCCATTGTTTTTCAAACCGCAACATATTGACATTCTTTTGAGTGCTGAAGTATTTTTTGATTTATTACTTGATGGTCGAATTTCTCTTGGATATGGTATGCCAAACCTTACCAATACTGTTTTTGGATACATTGTTGGTGGTATCGCAAGTACTGGTCAAGCGAGATCTAATTTTACATGCAATTTGATGGTCAATTCTTTAGAAGTGGATCTTGATAAAACTCTAAAAAAATTTTGGGAAGTAGAAGAATACGAAAAGAATCCCAATATGTTGTCCGAAGAAGAAGCAGCATGTGAAAATCACTTTGTTGAAAATGTTAAATTAGATTTTGATGGAAGAGTTGTGGTCCGCTTGCCATTTAAAGAAAATCCCAAATGTCTCGGCGATTCGTTCGAAGCTGCTCGAAAACGTTTTTTGTCCCTGGAAAGACGTTTAGATCGTGATCTACAATTGAAGTCAATGTATAAAGAATTCATGGATGAGTATTTGTCCCTGGGTCACATGTCGCTCTATAATCAACCGTTATGTGGTACCTATTACATAATACCACATCATTGTGTTTTGAGACCACAAAGTACTACAACAAAAATTAGAGTTGTATTTGATGCATCTTCTCGTAGTTCGTCAAATAAATCATTGAACGATATTTTGATGGTTGGACCAACAATACAACAAGACCTGATCACCACACTATTTTCGTTTCGTTTACACAAGTATGCTTTTACTGCTGATATTTCTAAAATGTATCGACAATTTCGAATAGATGAAAATGATAGAAAATATCAACTCATATTGTGGAGAAATCAAAAAGATGAACATTTAAAGGTATATCAACTGAATACTGTTACCTACGGTTTATCTGCCGCCCCATTTTTGGCGATTCGTAGTTTGTTTTTCATTGCAGATAAATATTCGCACTCGCATCCTTGTGGTTCTGAAGTTTTGCGCAACGATTTATACGTGGATGATGTACTCACCGGCGCTGACGACCTTGCAACGCTGGCTCAAAAGAAAAACGAGCTAGTAAAAATATTAAGTTTCCATGGCCTTGAGTTAGCAAAATGGAACAGCAATAACATCATGTTCGGTTCAAATCAAGATGCAGAAATCACCATTAAAACAAGTGAAGATGAAGTTGCAAAAGCCTTGGGTATGTCTTGGAAACCCAAGGAGGACGTTTTTACTTACCGATTCGAGTTACCAGATGTGATGAATCCTACAAAAAGATCTGTTTTGTCAATTGTATCAAAAATCTATGACTTGCTTGGACTATTGAGCCCCATTGTCATTCGATGCAAAATACTTCTTCAAGAAATGTGGGTGCAAAACATTGGATGGGATGACCCATTAACTGAACATCTTAAATCATTATGGCTCCAAATTAAATCGGATTTAAATTACATACATAAAGTTGAAGTCCCCAGGTATGTTTTAACCTCAAATGATACTCTTGGAGAAATTCACGGATTTGCTGACGCCTCGCAACGAGCATATGGTTGTTGTATTTACTATCGAGTTTGTCTTAAGGGAGAATACAAAACGACCCTTTTAATTGCAAAATCCAAAGTGGCCCCAATTAAGGCACAATCACTACCACGGCTCGAATTGTGCGCAGCAGTATTGCTGAATAACACATGGCTCAAAATACAACCAAAAATTTCAAGTTTTGTCTCATCGATATATTTTTGGACTGATTCCAAAATCGTACTACAATGGCTTAAATTACATTCGTCGACGTTGAATTGTTTTGTGGCAAATCGTATTTCTGAACTACAGGAGAAAACAAGAAATGTTAGCTGGAGACACGTCCCTTCGAAGAGTAACCCTGCTGATGTGGTTTCGCGTGGATGTAGCGCGGAGGAAATTTCTAATACCATTTGGTTTAGTGGCCCTTCGTTTTTGGAAGAAGATATTACAAAATGGCCCGGAACTGAAGAACAATTGAACATCGAAATTCTCGAACGTAGAAAGGCAGCTGTTTTTGTGGCAAATTCATCAGAAGTCAACATCATAGATGACCTTCTCGATAAGCATTCTTCCTATATTAAATTTATTAGAATAATTGCTTATATTTTTCGTATATTCAACAGATGTCCTGCTAAGAAAGATGTGAATATTTCTGATGTAATTCATTTGTCCCCAGATGAATTAGAAGAAGGTTTTTGGAGAATTGTGGCTCACATCCAGATGTGGTGTTTTGGTGCCGATATCAAATCACTGAGTAATGGTGGTCTGGTAAACCCATCGCTTCAAAAACTTTCACCATTTGTACATGAGATGACACTTGGAGCAACCACAGTCAAAATTCTTCGTGTTGGTGGTCGTTTGTCCCAAGCGCCCATTCCATATGATGCAAGATTTCCAGCACTATTACCAAAAGACCATCGCTTCGTTAAATTGTATATTGAGCATGTTCATCGCTCACATTTACACGCTGGAGCAAAAGTGTTGTTGGGACTATTGCGCCAGAAAATATGGATTGTAAACGCCAGAGATGTTGTACGCAAAGTTGTTCGCAATTGCGTTCATTGTTTTCATTACAAACCGAAATTGATGGAACAGTTGATGGGAAATTTGCCATCAGATCGACTTCGAGCTCAACGCCCATTTTTGATTGCTGGTGTTGATTTTTGTGGTCCATTCATGACGTCGTACCGTATCCGAGGAAAAGTGCCTTATAAAACATACATAGCTGTATTTGTGTGTTTCACTTCCAAGGCAGTTCATTTAGAACTAGTTTCGGACCTATCGACAAACAATTTCATCTTGTGTCTCAAAAGATTTGTTGGAAGACGTGGCATACCCCAAAAGTTGTATTGCGACAACGCCACTAATTTCGTTGGAGCACGTAACCAAATCAAAGAATTAAAAGAAAGTCTTTTTCGAGATGATGTGGTCCACGACATGAAATCACTTTGTTGTCAACTTGGTTTCGAATTTTGTTTTATACCTCCCCGTGCCCCACATTTTGGCGGACTGTGGGAAGCAGCCGTCAAATCTACAAAAACGCTACTTATAAAGAACGTTGGCAAAGCATATCTTACTTTCGAAGAGCTACAAACAGTCATAATTGACGTTGAGGCAATTTTAAATTCGCGCCCCATCGCTCCAATATCAAACGATCCCAATGATGGTGAAGCCCTAACGCCTGGTCATCTGCTTATTGGTTCTTCATTGGTTGCAGTTCCCGATAAACATATCGATTCATCCCAATCATCATTATTGTCTCGGTGGCAAAGGGTCTCATTTTTGAAACAACAATTTTGGCAAATGTGGTCCCGAGATTATATGCTATCTTTACAACAAAGGTCAAAGTGGTTCAAAGACAATAACAACATAAAAGAAGGGCAACTAGTTCTAATACATGAAGACAACACTCCGCCACAACAATGGTTACTAGCTCGTGTTACAAAACCTATTCTAGGCCGTGATGGAAAGGTTCGTGTGGTTGAACTGAAAACTAAATCTGGAATTTGTACTCGGCCAATTCACAAAGTGGCTCCCCTACCAAATAATGAAGAGGTTTGAAACATGGAGGTTTCAACGGCGGGAGAATGTTGGGGCAGATCGTATTTTATGTCATTTATATTACTTTAATTTATATATTTATTAATTTATTGTTTTTATTTTATTTATTCTTCACTATTTATTTTATTAGTCGTTTAATTGTTCTTTATTTAAATTTTATTTACATCCCTTTAATGTTTCCCCACCCTAATATTTACTTTCAAATTCATTTCGTTTATTTACTTTACTCTCTTTTAGTTCTATGACCTATATTCGTTTTTCGTTTGTTTTCGATCATTTAATGTTACATTAGTTATTATAGTTTGTTTTGGTTTGATCGATCTCTTCCCACTGCTTATGTTGGTCGTGGGTATAGTTGAAGAAAACAACAACAACAACAAAGCATAAATATCGTTTATGCTTTTGCTTGTTATTTGTTTTTCATAATGCTTGCAAATTTGATACATTGGTTGAATGCATGTATGTATGTACATACATACATATCAATAACTGTCATCTTTTGGTTCTTTTCGTGGTTCAGTGGGAAGAGATGATCAAAGTTAAAGTTAGTTGTCGATTATTGTTTGTCACCAACGCGTTGCTCGAATAAAGGAAAACAATGTTTGAACTTGTTATATTAAAACAAATAGAATATTAACTCTTGTTGTTCGGCATAGTTACATTGAAAATAATTATTGTAATAAAACAAATTATTTAAACTGAATTTTTACTCGGTCGTTGGGTTTTTAAAAAGGCAATGTTTGAACGGGTAAAAATATAAAGAAAATCTAAGTTGTTCTACGGGCGACATATCAACTTTGTGGTTCTGTGCAAACAGTCTAAATAAGATCGGCTAATACATCAAAACTTTAAATTTGAGTAACATAAATAAGAGTATTATGGCCAAATTTGCAAAAATCGGGGGATGGGAGCTTTATCTAAATCAGAACCGATTTGGTTGATATTACAGAAGATTACATTGTACTAAATTTGAGTAAAATTGGTTAAGAAATTAGGGCATTATGGTCAAAAATAATGATATTAGGACGACATTTCTGAAAATAGGGCGATGCATATAAAGGGTGATAATCAAAATTTGGTCAAGGGAAAACGCGTGTAAATCGGCGAAATCGTTTATTTAAAAAAATCAAATTAAATTTCTTTTTCAAGTTCAATTAGTATAAAATTCAGGAAAAATATTCAGTTAGGCTTTCGCTTTTCCAAATCCGAATTGCCGGGCCTCACGCTTGACACCTGCCATCAGATTTTGTACAGCCACCGCAGAAAGCCAGTTTGCCTTGAACTGCTGCTCGTCCTTAGCAGTTTTTTGGGCCTTCTTTAGGTTCCGCTTGACAATAGCCCAGTATTTCTCAATTGGGCGGAGCTCTGGCGTGTTGGGAGAGTTCTTGTCCTTGGGAACCACCTGCACGTTGTTGGCGGCGTACCACTCCATGGTCTCTTTACCGTAATGGCAAGATGCCAAATCCGGCCAAAACAGTACGGAACAACCGTGTTTCTTCAGGAAAGGCAGCAGACGTTTATTCAAACACTCTTTCACGTAAATTTCTTGGTTGACAGTCCCGGAAGCTATGAAAATGCTGCTTTTCAAGCCACAGGTACAGATGGCTTGCCAAACCAGATATTTCTTTGCGAACTTTGACAGTTTTATGTGCTTGAAAATATCTGCTACATTTCCCCTTCCTTTTGCCGTATAAAACTCCTGTCCCGGAAGCTGCGTGTAGTCGGCTTTGACGTAGGTTTCGTCGTCCATTACCACGCAGTCAAACTTCGTCAGCATCGTCGTGTACAGCCTCCGGGATTGCGCTGTAGCCGTCGTATTTTGTTTATCATCGCGATTTGGAGTCACTATCTTCTTGTAAGTCGATAGTCCGGCTCGTTTTTTGGCTCGATGCACGGTTGTAGACGATACACCCAGCTTATTTGCGGCATCTCGGAGAGAGAGGTTAGGGGTTTGCTTGAAACTACCGGCAACTCTCTTTGTCGTCTCAGCGGCTTCCGGTTTTCGATTTCCCCCCGATCCATACTTCCTGGCTGTCGACAAACGTTCCCCAAATACTTTAATTACATTTGTAACGGTTGATTTGGCAACTTTTAGCGATTTTGCCAGCTTTGCGTGCGAGTAGCTCGGATTTTCGCGATGCGCGAGCAAAATTTTGATACGCTGCTCTTCTTGCTTGGACGGCATTTTAACAACTGAATAGGAGCAACATTCTAGACACACACACCTTCAAAATAAGGGGTGTTCAGGTTTTTTAAATGCAAAATTGAAAGAAATACGTCAAGTTTATATTGACCAAATTTTGACCGTATCACCCTTTATGACGATTTTTTCGGAAAAAAGTGACGATTTTTCTTTAAATTTTATTGCCAGCCCTGGTTCAAACCTGTGTTATTGTGTTTCACCTGAGGCATACATCATACTCTCTCGGTCTCTCTTTCTAAACACATATATGTATGTTTATACACAATTTCTAAATTAATATATGTTTGCATCCACACATATTAAATTGAAAATATTTTATGTCCCAAACATAATATGTTCTAACATTTTAACATACATATATGTCCCAAACATGTTATGCTAGTTTGAGAACATTATATGCTGACACTTAAAAATAATGTGATAAAAATTTGAGTTACAAACATATAACTTTTACACCGAAACATATGTAAACAGTCTTTTTCGTCCGTGTTTTTATTTTAATTCGTACAAAACTATTTTCATCGAGACCATAGCAAATGTGCCACTAAAATCCCTGGGCGAATGTACTTGCATGGTGGTTCAAAAGTTAGGTTGGCTCAGAATTGCTATACGAAGAATGTGGTTGCGGTCAATAGTTTGATGCTATAAAAATGGTATTTTCTTACCCTCCCCATCCTGTAACGGTATAAAGAGAAAGCTTCACCTGCCAATGTTCATTATACTAGGCCCCATCATATCTGAAGAACGACTAAACCTGAAAATGGAACTATTAACCAAAATATATTTGGCTTATAAATGCAGATCTACATTTACGGAACTACTCACAATATTGCTATCCAATAATTGGAAATAAAGTGCCACTGGTTAAACGAGAAGGGGAGTATCTACAGCAAATATCCATAATGTAAGAAGAGAGTTTGTATTTCTATGGCCATTTACTCAATGAGGCATTTCGTATTGAAGCAAACTTTGTTGGTGTATCAATTGTAAATACCTTCTCCAAGCTAGGGTACTTGCTAAGAGCCATTGAATTAGAACATTAGCCATGTAATGACTTGGTAGTATGTCTCCCAATCCCCTCAATAGCAAGGGTACAATAATCATAGATTGCGAGAAATGTTTCTTCCATTTCATGGTGGATTTGTGTATGTGGGACATTTGGGGCAAACCACATTTGTTTTTTTTCTAAGACAGGCATTTTAGCATATGTTTGACAATGAACGGAGGTGAACTGTTTTAATTCCAGCCATCCATAAGATTGTGATAATGGCCTTACCAACATTACAAATTAAGGTTGGCATCAGGAAAATGTAAACATACCAAAAAAAAAAAATATATCTCATGGAGAAATTTTGAAATTTCATTTTGGATTTATTAACTCACGTTCAATAACTTGAAAATACAAACAAGTAAATAGGGTCAATATTCAACTTCTTATCGCTTTTGTAGCTACTTTGAATTCGAGTTTTGAATTTAAACTTGAATATTTTATATTAACTAAAAAGTTTAATGACCGTACAAATAAGTTCAATGTAAACTTAAGTGCAAAAATTTTATGTTTGGAACTCAAACTTTTAGCACATTATTTTTAAGTGCAAGCATATAATGTTCATAAACTAGCATAACATGTTTGCGACACATATATTAATATTTAAGAACATATTATGTTTGGGACATAAGATTTTTTAAATATAATATGTGTGGATGCAAAAATATATTAATTTTGAAATTCCCTATAAACATATATGTGTTTCGAAAGGGAGACCGGGAGAGTATGCTGCACGTAAAAAAATGGACGTAACAAATTTGCGCTATATACACACAAAGAAAAGTTCATTAAATTTTTTTCTACCAGTGTATGGATATGGTGAAATATTATGTGTTTGAATAATACAAACAATATTTGTTTGAAAATATTTGAAAATATATATGCTTGAAGCAGAATATGTTTGGGAGTATATGTTATAGAAGCGATTTTTGAGGGTGTAAGAATGAACTACTGTATATTTAAACAAGTAAGGAAAGTCTAAAGTCGGGCGGGACCGACTATATTATACCCTGCACCACTTTGTAGATCTAAATTTTCGATACAATATCACATCCGTCAAATGTGTTGGGGGCTATATATAAAGGTTTGTCCCAAATACATACATTTAAATATCACTCGATTTGGAGAGAATTTGATAGACTTCTACAAAATCTATAGACTCAAAATTTAAGTTGGCTAATGCACTAGCGTGGAACACAATTTTAGTAAAAAAAATATGGGAAACATTTAAATCTGAAGCAACTTTAAGGAAACTTCGCAAAAGTTTATTTATGATTTATCGCTCGATATATATGTATTAGAAGTTTAAGAAAATTAGAGTCATTTTACAACTTTTCGACTAAGCAGTGGCGATTTAACAAGGAAAATGTTGGTATTTTGACCATTTTTGTCGAAATCAAATAAAACATATATATGGGAGATATATCTAAATCTGAACCGATTTCAACCAAATTTGGCACGCATAGCTACAATGCTAATTCTACTCTCTGTGCAAAATTTCAATTAAATAGTAGCAAAAAATTGGCCTCTGTGGTCATATGAGTGTAAATCGGGCGAAAGCTATATATGGGAGCTATATCTAAATCCGAACCGACTTCAACTAATTTTGGCACACATAGCTACAATGCTAATTCTACTTCCTGTGCAAAATTTCAACTAATTCGGAGCAAAAAGTTGGCCTCTGTGGGTATTTGAGTGTAAATCGGGCGAAAGCTATATATGGGAGCTATATCTAAATCTGAACCGATTTCAACCAAATTTGACACGCATAGCTATAATTCTAATTCTACTCCCTGTGCAAAATTTCAACTAAATCGGAGCTAAAAATTGGCCTCTGTGGGCAAATGAGTGTAAATCGGGCGAAAGCTATATATGGGAGCTATATCTAAATCTGAACCGATTTCAACCAAATTTGACACGCATAGCTATAATGCTAATTCTACTCCCTGTGCAAAATTTCAACTAAATCGGAGCTAAAAATTGGCCTCTGTGGGCAAATGAGTGTAAATCGGGCGAAAGCTATATATGGGAGCTATATCTAAATCTGAACCGATTTCAACCAAATTTGACACGCATAGCTATAATGCTAATTCTACTCCTTGTGCAAAATTTCAACTAAATCGGAGCAAAAAATTGGCCTCTGTGGGCAAATGAGTGTAAATCGGGCGAAAGCTATATATGGGAGCTATATCTAAATCTGAACCGATTTGGCTGATATTCTGCAAGTTCGAGACTCTTAAAATATTCGAATGTACGGAATTTGAGGAAGATCGGTTGATATACACGCCAATTATGACCAGATCGGTGAAAAATATATATGGCAGCTATATCTAAATCTGAACCAATTTTTTTCCAAAATCAATAGGGATCGTCTCTGAGCCGAAACAGGACCCTATACCAAATTTTAGGACAATCGGACTAAAACTGCGAGCTGTACTTTGCACACAAAAAAAACATCAACAGACAGACAGACGGACAGACAGACAGACGGACATCGCTAAATCGACTCAGAATTTAATTCTAAGACGATCGGTATACTAAACGATGGGTCTCAGACTTTTCCTTCTTGCCGTTACATACAAATGCACAAACTTATTATACCCTGTACCACAGTAGTGGTGAAGGGTATAAATAGTCATTATTTAGCGCCAATGATGTTTCATCTTACTTTTAGTTAATTTTTTCTTCTATGTGAGATTGTAGTTTCATGAATTGTAGTTAAAAAGTATACCAGGTCATAGTATTGCTCTTGTTCTAACAACGCATTGAGGAAATCTCTGGATATCTGGCTATGACCATGCATATTGGGCTCAATAGTCCAGACTTCTCAAGTCTTCGTGGAGGTCAAGAATATGGATTGTTATTTATTAAAAGTCATATCCTAACATCTCTTACTAAATTTCAATTGGATCGAATGAAATTTACGCCTCCAAGAGGCTCCTGAAGTCAAATCTGGGGATCGGTTTTTATGGGAACCATATATAATTATAAACCGATATCCAACAATTTTTGCATGGTTATTAGCGGCATATTCTAGGTTAGGTTAGGTTAGGTTAAAGGGGCAGCCCGATTACGATTCAGGCTCACTTAGACTATTCAGTCCATTGTGATACCACATTAACTAAAAGTACCTATTACATATGGGCACTTCTAGTTTTAACCGCTGAACCTTCTCGATTATTTTCTTCTGTTGAACCAACCAGATTGTTCCAAAAACATTAGCAGACTGCTTAAGTTAACGTTTTCTAGGTCCGCCAGTTATAGCAGTTATCAGGAGTGATATCTGGCGTCTCGAGAACACTAGCATATCTAGTGTGCGGTTTAAGTGTAAATGTGGCCATATTTGTTTGGTGTCGTTACAACCCTTGCAATTCTCCCATCGAACATTTGCCATCATGACAGCCTTCTCATGCAGTAAGAGCTTCCAGGTAGCTAGAGGCATACCAACAAATTCTAGTTCCCCTGGAATATGTAAGGTAGTTCCTAGCCTTGCTAGCTCAAATGCTTCGCAGTTCCCATATTAGGTGAATATTGTACTGCTCAGCCATCTCATTGAGAGATTTGTGGTAGTCGATTGCCGTTTTTGAATTGAGGAACGCATAGTCCAGGGATTTTATTGCAGATTGACTGTCTGAGTATATATTATTGCCAATATTGCTTGGAGCATTACTTCTCAACCAATTCACCACTTCTCTTATTGCTAATATTTCAGCCTGAAAAACACTACAGTGATCAGGTAATCTTTTAGCTATTCGAAGTTCCAGATCTTTAGAATATACTCGGAAGGTTAGGTTAGGTTAGATGGCAGCCCGATGTATCAGGCTCACTTAGACTATTCAGTCCATTGTGATACCACATTGGTGAACTTCTCTCTTATCACTGAGTGCTGCCCGATTCCATGTTAAGCTCAATGAGAAGGGACCTCCTTTTTATAGCCGAGTCCGAACGGCGTTCCATATTGCAGTGAAACCACTTAGAGAAGCTTTGAAACCCTCAGAAATGTCACCAGCATTACTGAGGTGGGATAATCCACCGCTGAAAAACTTTTTTGGTGTTCGGTCGAAGCAGGAATCGAACCCACGGCATGCTAATCATTGCAACACGGTGGCTCCGAAACCCACTTGTCCATCCAATTTGGAGCCATTGTAGAAATCTATATACCTTTTATTCCCCGGGGTCCGTGTACACCACGCTTCACTCTTGGGAATTAGAGTCTCAAACTTTTTGTCGAAAAGTGGTCTCGCCACAGTGTAATCCACTACGTTAGGCACATCTGGCATTATTTTGAGGACCGAACTGTAACCGTAACTTTTTTCCGACCACAGCGATGACTCACGCAACCGCACAGCCGCTGTTGCAGCTGTCTGTTTGGCCAAAATGTCTAAAGGCAATAGATGCAGTATGACATTAAGGGAATTTGTTCCTGTCTTACTGAATGCACCTGCGATACACAAGCACGCCATACGCTGAACTTTGTCTAAACTTGTCGGCTGGTGAAGTGCCGGCTACCAGACTACAACACCATATAGCATTATAGGTCTAACCACTGCCGTGTATAGCCAATGCACAATCTTTGGTTTTAGTCCCCACTTTTTCCCTATTGCCTTTTTGCACAAATCAAATCAAATTTGGGGATCGATTAGTATATAGAATTATGGACCGATATGGATTTTTGAATGTTAGTAAGCATATACTAACATCACGCAACAAGTTTCAACTTGATCGGATAAAAGTCACACTACCAAGAAGCTTCGGAAGTCAACTTTAAAGGTCGGCCATACCTTAAAGTGCCCCAATATGACGTATTTGCAATACAATATGATCTACATAAATAACAGTCACTTTCTGTCAATTTTTAGTTTAATTCGGACATTTATGGGCGGACATTTATGGGGTCTATGACCAATATTTCGATGTATGTATAAAAATCCTGTGAATGTGTCAGTCCGAGGTCTTTTCAAATGACCTATTAGGTATATACCAGCTAGTGTTAATAAATATTACTGTATTACTCTAACTTATAAGCTGATCTTATTCAAATATGAACTGTCGCATCCAATTAGCCCTAGAGATTGGCGTATTAAAATTTTTATATTTGCAAATCAGATTTTCTTATTATTAAAGCGTTGTCGTTGACAACCATGGTTGAATGAATATGAGCTTTAGCGTTTCTTATATCTTCTTTGGTATAAAATTTGACTTCTTCTTTCATATTTTCTCAACAGTTGTAGCTTATGTAACGTTGATAAATTCTCATCGTTGGTATTTCTTGTGGATTCTCTAATGCCACTATTATCATTATTATCCTTGGAATGACGAGTATAAAAATGTGTCACTGAATCTTCCAATGAAATATTTATTTTGCAAGGATGTTTTATTGGCCCTTTTTAGTGAAGGATAACATGAATATTGTTCTTGATTGTTGAGATAATGGAGTTATTTGTTATTCTTCAATTATAACAATTGCATTGACATATATGGAGAGGATATTATGGGTAAATAAGCAAGAAGCCATCATCGTATGAAAACTATATTAGGAATGTGTAAATAATTATAAATGCTGTAAATATATGAGAAAAGTCTACCCTAATGTGTCTTTACTAAAATAAAGTGTACTTCAGGAAAGTCGGGCTCGGACGACTATATCATACCCAAAATTTGAAATTTGAGGGTATTATGGCCAAATTTGAGTAAGATTGGTTAAAAAATTATGGTTTTGTGGACAAATTTGGGAAAAATCGGGCGATACATATATATGGGAGCTATATCTAAATAGGAATCGATTTCGATGAAATTTTTCACAATTGAAGACTGGTGAATTAGATTACGTTTTGCAATATTTGACGCCGATCGGTAAGTAAAGGAGTGCAATCTGACGCCATTTATCGAAATCGGGCTATACATATATATGGGAACTATATCTTAATTTGATTCTATGTTTTACAAATTCATAATTGACGTGTTTATGATCCGATGATCTTTGTACAGTACCATAAACCTGCAAATCAGTTCAGCTAAATCTGTACCGATTTGGATATAGCTCCCATCTGTACCTTTCGCTCGATATGAACTTATCAGGTCGCAGAAGCCAAATGTTTACAACGCTTTTTGCGGAAATAGTGCAGTTAACATTCTCACTATGTGTGTCATCTTGGGTCAAATTCGGTTCAGATTTACCAGTTATACCGGTATGAAGTGAGCGTCAAGATACAAATGTCTCGATGGGGAACATTTGTTGTGAACGAGACCTGTTTTGCTATGACATCTCTGGACGTGAATAGCTTTATTAAAAAACCGGGAAAAGAAAATGAAACTTCGATAAATGAGATCTGTATTCTAATTTTAATTTTATTGGTCCTAGATTTAAACCCAGATTGGTCGCTAAAATTTTTTTTATTTGAAAGAAACCGCATCTTTGGCTCGGAATCAATACCAAAATCCTTAAGATAAGGTCAAAATCTTTGGATCCAAGTGAACTTTTTTTGAGTATAGGATTGAACCCATGTACACACAGAAAACTAATCTGTTGTGCCAACCAATTTTTTTTTGCCAACCGAATTATTTGGTTCTGTAGAGGAATTACATGAGATTCTTGTTCAGCCCTTGTTATTGTAATGATTTTTAACTTTTATAGCCCCAGCAGAACAGACGTTAACGTCAAATACGCCTATGGGGAAATGTTATAGGGAAAGAGGGCAAGACAGACGTATTCTTCCAATTTGCTCTACTTTCCAAGTAATAATAATTTATATGTTATTATTTTATAAACTAACGTAACCTCGCCGGCTTTCCCCAGTGATGACACCGAAGGGGTTTTCTTAAATGATGTTTATTGTCCAAACGCCAAGAACAGAATGACAATATTTCTCAAATGTTTTCTTATTTAAAAGAGTTTATGCTTAGCCTAACGGTAGTGATACAAATAAGAGTGATGTTGTTGTTGCAAAATAAATGTGATCTTCAAATTGTGTATTTAAAAAAATTGAGTTATAATTAAAATAGAACGAGAGAGACTGTTAGTGATGAACCAATAACACGATAGTAATGATCAATTATCTAGGTGCACATAAAAACATAAAAAAAACTGAATGATTAATTCTAACAATTTAATAAATATAAATTTAATAATAAATATAAATGAAATAATGGATCTATTTCTAGAAAATAATTAGTAAGTAGGTGATCTTGTTACAGTTCCATTTACTATCAGAATCAAACTGGCATAATTTGTTGTAACAACCAATACAAATTAATTAAATTAGTTAGGACAACCAATAGCTGTCTGATGTATCTGTCTGTTGAATTATCAAGATAACCAATATTTTGCTATCGCTACCATATGTAGGAAGCAAATTATACAGATAATTTAATTTTTTTTTAGTTTTAATCTTTATTTTTAATAGGATATACAAAGTGAAATAAAACTAATTTACCTAATACAATATGAGCAGACATCTCTAAAACTTGGACACTCTGAAAATCGTACGCCTTTCAAAAATGGACAATTGTTGTAAAATGTCTTCGTCACATTAAAATTAACCTCTCATAAGTGGACATATCCCAAATGAGGACAAAATTCTGGTGACCATGGCTGTCCACTTGTACGAACTTTCGTATATGGTACACTCAAAAAAAAAAAATTTTTCCTTCCAAACGAAATTTTAGACAAACAACATCGTTTCCCATTTGCTTTTCGCTGTGAGGAAGTTTATTTTGAAGAAAAGTATATACTTTTTGTGATAAACGTTTATTCTTTTCCAGGATGTAAAAACAATTTCATAAATACTAACTCAAAAAAAAAAGAAAACCATCTTTTCTCGCTAATTGCATTTTCCCTCACATTTTTCTAATTTCCACGAGTATTTCAGTTCCTAGCACCTTTTCCTGTAATACAAACAATGTAGGAGAAATTATTCGATTTTATAAATAATTTTTTCGATCCCTGGGTTCGATCCCTACTTTGACCGAACGGCAAAAAGTTTTGTTTTTTTTTTTTTACATATATTCCAGATATATTCGGAAGACTCCGAAAAGGTGTTCAACATTACATACTACCAAATTAAATTTTTACTATGAAGTTGTAAAATGTGTCTTATGAAAGACTTAAAGTCAGAAAAGAACAGTGCTTGATATAAACGAAAGGGACTGTGTTGTTGGTTCAGAAATATTTTTTTTTATTGAAAAAATAAAAATTTTGTAACAAACAATTTTTTTTGGTGATAAAAGTTTAATATTTTAGAAGAAATTCAAAAAAATCTAACAAAGGAAAAACGTTTTCCAGACTTTGTTTTTTGCGTGTATTCCATACCAAATAAAATCAGGATCTGGATTTCAGTAATTGCTGCGTAAGGCTGTCGAAGAAGAGGATATAGAAGAAATTATTAGCTAAGAAGTTTATAAAACTTATGAAGCGAAATAGCTAAAATTATTTATTTTTTTATACCCTCCACCATAGGATGGGGGTTATATTAACTTTTTCATTCGGTTTGTAACACATCGAAATATTGCTCTAAGACCCCATAAAGTATATATATTCTGGGTCGTGGTAAAATTCTGAGTCGATCTGAGCATGTCCGTCCGTCCGTCAGTTAAAATCACGCAAACTTCCGAACGAAACAAGCTATCGACTTGAAACTTGGCACAAGTAGTTGTTATTGATGTAGGTCAGATGGTATTGCAAATGGGCCATATCGGTCCACTTTTACGTATAGCCCCCATATAAACCGATCCCCCGATTTGGCTTGCGGAGCCTCTAAGAGAAGCAAATTTCATCCGATCCGCCTGAAATTTGGTACATAGTGTAAGTATATGGTCTCTAATCACCATGCAAAAATTGGTCAGCATCGGTCCATAATTATTTATAACCGCCATATAAACCGATCACCAGATTTGACCTAAGGAGCCTCTTGGAAGACCAAAATGCATCTGATTCAGTTCAAATTTGGTACGTGATATTAATATATGGCCTCAAATACCCATGCAAAAAATGGGCGAAATCGGTCCATAATTATATATAGCCCCCATATAAACCGATCCCCAGATTTGGCCTCCGGAGCCCCTTGGAAGAGCAAAATTCAACCGATTCGGTTGAAATTTGGTACGTGATGTTAGTATATTGTATCCAACAGTCATGCAGGAATTGGTTCATATCAGTCCATAATTATATATAGCTCCCATATAAACCGATCCCCATATTTGACCTGCGATGCCTTATGGAGAAGCAAAATTCATCCGATCTGGTTGAAATTTGGTACGTGGTGGTAGTATATGATATTTAACAACCATGCCAAAAGCGGTCCATATCAATCCATAATCATATATAGCCGATCCCGAAATTTGGTTTTGGAGCCTCTGAAGAACAAATTTCATCCGAGTCAGTTGAAATTTGGTACATTGTGCTAGTATATGGCCGTTAACAACCATGCCTAATTAGGTCCATATAGGTCTATAGTTATATATATCCCTCAGATAAATCGATCCCCAATCACACAAAAATTGGTCCATATCGAGTTCATAATTGTATATAGCCACCAAATATGCGACCACCATATTTCAATTCTGGCTCTCTACGTACCGTGCAAAAGTCCATATCGATTCGTAATTATTTGTAGACTTACGTACACATACCTTTTTTGTCTAATATATACCACGTATGGACTAACACACAGTTTAGAAAACGGTTTAAGATACCACAACCCAAGTAATTCGATTGTGGATGACATTCTTTCGTAGAAGTTTCTATGCAATCCATGGTGGAGGGTACATAAGATTCGGCCTGGCCGAACTTACGGCCGTATATTTTGTCTTTACTTTAAAAAATTTGGTATTGATTCCGAGCCAAAGAAGCGGAGAATACAAGTAAGGATACTTTTAAGACACAATTCTCTTTTAAATTTAGGTTTTTTGTACTTACTTCTAGGAAGCAAATTTTAATTTTTCGCTTCCTCAGCTTTTTTTCTTCATATGATATCAAAGTCCTTTAAAAACGAGTTACGGGAACTTTATCTTCCAAATTAGGACTCGACTTCCAGTAGAAATTATGCTATGTTTGAAGTAAAAACTTCTTTAAAATAAAGTTTTGAAAAACATGTCCTATATTTGAACGATTTTTTGCTTTGTAGTCAAGATGCAAAAAGACAACAAATTTAAAGACAATTTCATTAAATTTAAAGAATTTTTCTGAATTATTAAAGTCAAGTTGACCTTAGCCTATAAATTTTTTCTTTCATGTTAAGATACCCATTTTTAAGTCAAATCACTTAATTATAAGGACCATATGACTTCATTGAAAAGTTTATCGACTTTTGGACAAGGAAAATAACTTTATTTTAGAGAAATGCGTCTTCTATGCTAAGCAAAATTTGTATTCGTATTTTAAAGACATGAAATCTTGGATCTCACGACAATATTTTTTTCAGTGTAGAGAGCCAGAATTGAAATATGGGGGTCGCTTATATCGGGGCTATATAGAATTATGAACTTGATATGGACCAATTTTTGTGTGATTGGGATCGATTTATCTGAGGGCTATATATAACTATAGACCGATATGGACCTAGTTAGGCATGGTTGTTAACGGCCATATACTAGCACAATGTACCAAATTTCAACTGACTCGGATGAAATTTGCTCCTCCAAGAGGCTCCAAAACCAAATCTCGGGATCGGTTTATGTGGGGGCTATATATGATTATGGACTGATATGGACCACTTTTGGCATGGTTGTTAAATATCATATACGATCACGACGTACCAAATTTAAAGCAGATCGGATGAATTTTGCTTCTCCAAAAGCCACAGGAGGTCAAATCTGGGGATCGGTTTATATGGGAACTATATATAATTATGGACTGATAGGAACCAATTACTGCATGGTTGTTGGATACCATATACTAACATCATGTGATTTCAGCAGACAGACGGACGGACGGACATGCTCAGATCGACTCAGAATTTCACCACGACCCAGAATATATATACTTTATGGGGTCTTAGAGCAATATTTCGATGTGTTACAAACGGAATGATACCCCCATCCTAAAGATACCAATTTGTACTATTGTAAAAAGGCAATAGCGGAGCGTCCAGGAAGATGTACGACTATATCAACTATATTTTTATAATCGTGATCGAATTCCAACCAACGATTTCTCTGGGTGTATGGATTGTTCTTTCGGTTTTTTCGGGGCTGTTGATCTTTACCAGAAGTCATGATAATAATAATACGCTTTTGTTTTTGTCGTAGAACAATTACTTATGAAACTATCTTCCATTGTTTGAACTTTCGGTTTTTGAAATACAAGTGCTTTCTGCATTGTTTAAGGATGAACTACATTCCACAACACGTACAGCCATTCATCTTCGATAAAGTTTCTCCTGGTTGTAGCCATAAATTAGTGAGATGTAATTAATCTTAAATTTAAGTAAGCAAAGGTAGAACCAGGCACGAAGGTACACAAAAATGGCCTCCTTTTGTTAGAAGATTGCTAAAGAAGCCGCATCAAGACGTAAAAACGCTTTATCATCATAATTTGCTTTTCATTAGCCCAATGCAAAATATTTTTGGCTATAGCCTTAGAAGTGCAAGAACTTTGCATTATATTGCTCATTTTTCAGCAAAAATTCCATCAAATTCTAATGTCTTGGTTATGAAAGATATTGTCGGTGTGCGATTAAAAGCCTTTTAAGTACACCATCTACTTTTGAAGAAAACTTTTATTAGCAGGTAAGAAATTTGCAACTTAACTGTTATGGATATACCTATAACTTTTCGCAATATATAGTGTTTTTGAAATATTTGTAATTTATACCCAAAAGTTGTATTTGGCACATCGTTTCAAAAGAATGAAAGAATTCAATGTTAGCAATTAAAGTTATTTGGTACCATATTTGAGTCACGAAATAAACTCCTTTACGTCCTAGGACGCATAGTTTAATGGTATTGAAACATGTTTGAGGTTTTCGTATTCCTTCTCTTCGTGTAGGTTACAGTAGATTCCAACAAATCGAGAATCGAACTGGTGTTCAATTACACAATATTGAGCCATATAGTTGAGGATGAATATATTCCTCTGACAGTACTACTTTGAAAACTAAGAATTGCACCTTAATCGGAGCAGATTATCCCACTTGGTTGTTGTAACTGCATATATCTATACCGAGTAATATAACTAAATCTTATTTTAATATGTAGCACTCATTTGTAGTCTGTTGTGAAGGATACCAAAATTGGTCTTTGGAAATACAAAACTTTTCATCTAAAGCACATAGGAATATAATTTTTATACCCTCCACCATAGAATGGGGGGTATATTGACTTTGTCATTCCGTTTGTAACACATCGAAATATTGCTGTAAGACTCCATAAAGTATATATATATATATATTTTGGGTCGTGGTGAAATTCGATCTAAGCATGTCCATCCGTCCGTCTGTTGAAATCACGCTAACTTCCGAACGAAACATGCTATCAACTTGAAACTTGGCAGAAGTAGTTGTTATTGATGTAGGTCGGATGGTATTGCAAATCGGTCCACTTTTACGTATAGCCCCCATATCGGTCCACTTTTACGTATAGATCCCATATAAATGGACCCCAGATTTAGCCTGCGGATCCTCTAAGAGAAGCAAATTTTATCCGAAACGGCTGAAATTTGGTACATGGTGGTAGTATATGGTCTTTAACAACCATGCAAAAATTGGTCCACATCGATTGATAATTATATAGAGCCCCCATATAAACCGATCCCCAGATTTGGCTTGCGGAGCCTTCAAGAGAAGCAAATTTCATCCGATCCGGCTCAAATTTGGCACATTGTGTAAGTATATGGTCTCTAACAACTGTGCATAAATTGGTCCACATCGGTCCATCCGATCCGGCTGAAATTTGGTACATGGTGTTACTATATATGGTCTCTAATAACCATGCAGAAATTGGTCCACATCGGTCCATAATTATATATAGCCCCCATATACACCGATCCCAAGATTTAACCTCCGGAGCCTCGTGCAAGAGCAAAATTCATCAGATTCGGTACATGGTGTTAGTATATAGTCACTAACAATCATGCAGGAATTGGTCCATAATTATATGTAGCCCCCATATAAACCGATCCCCAGATTTTACATCCGGAGCCTCTTGGAAGCGCAAAATTCATCTGATCCATCCATGCAAAATTTGGCCGAAATCGGTCCATAATTGTATATAGCCCCCATATAAATCGATCCCCTCTTCTAAATTGTAAGTTAGTCCATACGTGGACGACTAACTGACAATCGATATGGGCTTTTTCACGGTACTTAGAGAGCCACAATTGAAATATGGGTGTCGCTTATATGGGGGCTATATACAATTATAAACTTGATATGGACCAATTTTTGTGTGATTGGGGATCGATTTATCTGAGGGCTATATATAACTATAGACCGATATGGACCTAGTTAGGTATGTTTGTTAACGGCCATATACTAGCACAATGTACCAAATTTCAACTGACTCGGATGAAATTTGCTCATCCAAGAGGTTCCAAAACCAAATCTCGGGATCGGTTTACATGGGGGCTATATATGATTATGGACCACTTTTGGCATGGTTGTTAAATATCATATAGTAAAACCGCGTACCAAATTTCAATCAGATCGGATGAATTTTGCTTCTCCAAAAGGCACCGGAGGTCAAATCTGGGGATCGGTTTATACGGGGGTTATATATAATTATGGACTGATATGAACCAATTCATGCATGGTTGTTGGATACCATATACTAACATCACGTACCAAATTTCAACCGAATCGGATGAATTTTGCTCTTCCAAGGGGCTCCGGAGGTCAAATCTGGGGATCGGTTTTTATGGGGGCTATATATAATTATGGACCGATTTCGACCAATATTTGCATGGGTATTTGAGGCCATATATTAACACCACATACCAAATTTTAACCGAATCGGTTGAATTTTGCTCTTCCACGAGGTTCCGGTGGTCAAATCTGGGGATCGGTTTTTATGGGGGCTATATATAATTATGGACCGATGTGGACCAATTTTTGCATGGTTGTTAGAGACCATGTACTAACACCATGTACCAAATTTCAGCCGGATCGGATGAAATTTGCTTCTCTTAGAGGCTCCGCAAGCCAAATCTGGGGATCGGTTTATATGGGGGCTGTATATATAATTATGAACCGATGTGGACCAATTTTTGCATGGTTATTAGAGACCATATACCAACACCATGTACCAAATTTGAGCTGGATCGGATGAAATTTGCTTCTCTTAGAGGGCCTGAAAGCCAAATTTGGGGGTCCGTTTATATGGAGGCTATACGTAAAAGTTGACCGATTTGGCCCATTTGCAAGACCTACATAAATAACAGTTACTTGGGCCAATTTTCAAGTCGATAGCATGTTTCGTTCGGAAGTTAGCGTGATTTCAACAGACGGACAGACGGACATGCTCAGATGGACTCAGAATTTCACCACGACCCCTCGGCCAGAGATGGTCTGTCGTAAACTGTAAGGTATTTGACATACCTTTACTACGTACATTAGAACCGTTGATTTCGTACTTTTTTTAAATTTTTGTATTTACGAATATCTTTTCATTAAAAGAAAATGTTAACCTTTGTAAAATACTTAGTTGTTAGCAAAATAAGTATTTTTGGTACAGTATACCATTTATGTTTTACTTGATTTGAGAATGCCGTTTCCTTATAAAAAAATAGGCGTACTATTGTCACATAGCTGTATTAAATTCGGAGTTATCAATAAATTTAATCTTCGTGGTTGGTATTTTGCATGCCAACACGTTGTACCTAAAGCCGATTTTTGCTACAACAATTTTCACAGTTTCAACAATTTTAAAACGTGTTGCATTCAAACGTTTTTGCCGTTTCCATGTCTTAGGATATTAAAAATAGTTTTTGAAATCAAATCTAAGAATCCTGTAGGTGTTTTTGACATTTACTACGTTTTTTACGTATTATACAGGTATATGATGTTTACAACTTTTTGACTTTACTTTGTATTTCTATAGAAAATGTTGTCCAAATTTTATTTCTATAGTAAATGTTGTCAAAATTTTATTTCTATAGAAAATTTTGTCAACATTTTATTTCCATAGAAAATTTAAGAAGAAGTACCTCTTTGCAAAAATCAAGAATTCTGCCAATCTGCAAAACAGTAAAAAATGTACTATTTTTTGTAGAATTCTAGCAACTGTGGCAACCGGCTCAGGGGCCAGCTCTAAGAATTATCTTATAATACTATAGACAATATTCCGTTCAAAAATGTTGAGTTCCTGTAATATAAACTAAAATGTCCTCATTTTGGATATGTTTCGTGTTTTGATAAAATACTGTTTTCTGAAGGGAAAAAATACGGTGGAAGCAAAAACTTGGCTTGATAATGAGTTTCCGGACTCTGCCCTAGGGAAATCAACAATAATTGATTGGTATGCAAAATTCTAGCGTGGTGAAATGAGCACGGAGGACGGTGAACGCAGTGGACGCCCGAAAGAGGTGGTTACCGACGAAAACATCAAAAAAATCCACAAAATGATTTTGAATGACCGTAAAATGAAGTTGATCGAGATAGCAGAAGCCTTAGAGATATCAAAGGAACGTGTTGGTCATATCATTCATCAATATTAGGATATGCGGAAGCTCTGTGCAAAATGGGTGCCGCGTGAGCTCACATTTGACCAAAAACAACAACGTGTTGATGATTCTGAGCGGTGTTTGCAGCTGTTAACTCGTAATACACCCGAGTTTTTCCGTCGATATGTGACAATGGATGAAACATGGGAAGACTCAAAAGTCCGCTGGCAAAGTAATGGCCTCTGTTTTTTGGGATGCGCATGGAATAATTTTTATCGATTATCTTGAAAAGGGAATAACCATCAACAGTGACTATTATATGGCGTTATTGGAGCGTTTGAAGGTCGAAATCGCGGCAAAACGGCCCCATATGAAGAAGAACAAGTATATACAGCACTAAGTTCGGCCGGGCCGAATCTTAAATACCCACCACCATGAACCAAATAATTAGGGTTTCCTTTGAAATTTCAGGAGGGCTTGAGGACTTGAGGACACTTCCCGAAGATAAATTTAAAGATTTCACCTATGAGGACTATATCAGATTCTGGATTTATAAGAACCATTTTTGTTTGAGTTTTAGAGGAATCATTAACATCTTTTGTAAGTGTGCAAGAAAATTATAAAATAACGTTTTGATTTGAAATCTTAAATCTGTAGAAGTAAAATCTGGGAGATCGTTCTTATGGGGGCTATACTAAAATATGGACCGATACTCACCGTTTTCGGCACACCTCTTTATGACCCGAAAATACCTCTAGATTTCCAATTTCAGGCAAATAGGATAAAAACTACGGTTTCTATAAGCCCAAGACCCCAAATCGGGAGGTCGGTTTATATGGGGACTATATCAAAACTTGGACCGATATAGCCCATCTTCGAACTTGACCTGCCTGCAGACAAAAGACGAGTTTGTGCAAAATTTCAGCTCGATTGCTTCATTATTGAAGACTGTAGCGTGATTACAACAGACAGACAGACGGACATCGTTATATCGTCTTAGAATTTCTCCCTGATCAAGAATATATATACTTGATATAGTCGGAAATCGATATTTCGACGTGTTACAAACGGAATGACAAACTTATTATACCCCCGTCACCATTCTATGGTGGTGGGTATAAAAAAGTGTTGTTCCACCAAGACAACGCACTGTGCCACAAGTCATTGAGAACGATGGCAAAAATACATGAATTGAGCTTCGAATTGCTTCCCCACCCACCGTATTCTCCAGATCTGGCCCCCAGCGACTTTTTCTTGTTCTCAGACCTCAAAAGGATACTCGCAGGGAAAAAATTTGGCTGCAATGAAGAGGTGATCGCCGAAGCTGAGGCCTATTTTGAGGCAAAACCGAAGGAGTACTACTAATATGGTATACAAAAATTGGAAGGCCATTATAATCGTTGTATAGCTCTTGAAGGGAACTATGTTGAATAATAAAAACGAATTTTGACAAAAAGAATGTGTTTTTCTTTGTTAGACCGGGGACTTATCAGCCAACCTGTTAGGGGATATATTAAAACCTGGACTAATATAAGCCATCCGAACTTTCATCATTAATGAAAGCTTTAGCATGACATCAGACAGATTAGTAGACGAACATGGTTTTTTCCTTATCGAGAATAAAGACAGAAATCGAACCCACGACCTTGTGTGTGCAAGGCGGGCATGCTAACCATTGCATCACGGTGGCTTCGAATTGCTTCCCCACCCACCGTATTCTCCAGATCTGTCCCCCAGCGACTTTTTCTTGTTCTCAGACCTCAAAAGGTTGCTCGCAGGGAAAAAATTTGGCTGCAATGAAGAGGTGATCGCCGAAACTGAGGCCTATTTTGAGGCAAAACCGAAGGAGTACTACCAAAATAGTATCAAACAATTGGAAGGTCGTTATAATCGTTGTATCGCTCTTGAAGAGAACTATGTTGAATAATAAAAACGAATTTTGACAAAAAATGTATTTTTCTTTGTTAGACCGGGGACTTATCAGCCAACCTGTTATTATGAACTGTCACTGTAATCACGGTTGCCGCTGTTGGTAGCATTCTATCAAAAATGGTAGATTTGTTACTGTTAGGGAGCCACCGTGGTGCAATGGTTAGCATGCACGCCTTGCATACACAAGGCCGTGGGTTCGATTCCTGCTTCGACCGAACACCAAAAAGTTTTTCAGCGGTGGATTATCCCACCTCAGTAATGCTGGTTACATTTGTGAGGGTTTCAAAGCTTCTCTAAGTGGTTTCACTGCAATGTGGAACGCCGTTCGGAGAGAAGTTCACCACTGCGGTATCACAATGGACAGAATAGTCTAAGTGAGCCTGATACATCGGGCTGCCACCTAACCTAACCTAACCTAACCTAACCTAACCTACTGTTTGGTACACTAGTAGAATTCTTGATGTTATGGTAGATTTTGCGAAACATACCTGTCCAACTAAGAAGCACTACAATTCTATAAAGAAATACATTTTTGGAAAATTTTCCTATAGAAATAAAGTTCTATAGAAATAAAGTTTTTCTTTAGAAATAAAATATTGACAAAATTTTCTATAGAAATAAAATTTTGACAAAATTTTCTATAGTAATAAAATTTTATCAAATGTTTATGTAGAAATAAAAGTTTGAAAAAGTTCTCTATAAGAATAAAATTTCGACATTTTCACTGTGTTGGTTAAGCTACCCTCGTTGTTTAGTCAACTCATGGTTTTAAACTGAAAAACAAAATTTTCTATAGAAATAAGATTTTTATTGTTGTGTTGATTTCTGTTTAAAGCCATGCGTTGACTAAACTACAAGAGTAGCTTAACTAACAAAGGAAAAGTATTTTTGTCAAATTTATTTGGGATTTTTTAATTTGGTACATTTATGGTAAAATGTTGTATTAATTTGGTAGATTATTTTTGGCACGAGTGGCAACAGTAACTGGAACACGAGCGGTTTAGAAATTATAGCAACCTGAAGTTTGTTACAATACTTATTTGCTTCCCTGTAATAGTTCTCATCGAATTGTTGTGCTATTTTGATGCACTGTTTGGCATCATCAATACCTGTGGGCAACACAATTAATTATATGCAGACAGGACAATCGGATTAATATCTCAAAAAGGTTTTGACAATTTTAAGACTCTGCCTATCTCACAACAGCACAGAGTGAAAACAAGCAACGTTTTCCATTATGAAATTCTTGTGGTTGTTGTATACTTTTCGAAGCATACATATTTTACAAAAATTTACCTAAAGTGTTTAAGAACTTTTGTCCAAATGTTTGCAGCTATTGCATTAAAATGTTCATTTGAGAAGAAACCTAAACCTCGAGACTAAGACATAAACTTTAGTGAAAAATGTAGAAATTCCTAAGGCTTTACACAACGATTTCTAATGGAGTGGGCGGGGGCTAATCATAAGCTACGGTTGAAGGTGGCGATAACTTATTTGCTTGAATGGAGAAGAAGAAAATTACACTTACCCGCTGGACACAAATTGCACTGAAGAGTAGATGCAATAAAGTTTCGTGGCTTTGTCGTCTTGAGTTATTTGGATTCTTTGATGTGCTTGTCCTGAAGTTTGTAATGAATTACTTTAAAAGAAATTTATGGTTACAGGGGATAATGGAGCTGTAAGTTACACTTCTCTAGGACTCGATTCAATGCTCTCAAGGAAAGGAAGATAATGTTGGTTCATCTGTGAAACACTTGAGAGTTTGCCAAATTTCATCTAAACAAACATAGGCAAGAAATTGCCATAAAATATGTAAACATTTGCCCGAGAATATTGCAGAAGTAACATGGGATTGAGAATTTTGCAGCTCATGAAAAATAAATTATCAGTTTGACGGCGTCTGTAATAAAATATCAGTTTCAATTAGTCCATTGGCATCAACTACCAAGGAGCTCGCAGACGAGCATGATGAAAGCCGTTGTGCTAACCCTGCTGATCCTAGAATTAGGCAACTGAATCTAGGTCAACAGTGAGAGCTCTCTTGAACCCCGCTCCTAGGGATGCACAGTGACCGATCCCTTTGACCAAAAATAAAAAATCAAAGTTAGAAATTTGTCAAAAAGTGTGGCATCACTGTTTCTTATGCAAACAAGGTCCTTCAATGTGTATTTGTTTTTGTTTTATTCCATCTGTACTCTTTAAGAACGGCTTCAAAAGAGAGAGCAAGTAAGCAGTTGGTTTTTGAAGTGTGAAAAAGTATAGAATTATGTGCATATTTAAATAAATAAAACAAAAGAAAAAGAATTATATCGAAATAAATCGAAATGAATATTAAACTAAATAGTATTAACTATATTTTAAAATAAAAAACATGTATAAAACTTGTTTTAAATTTGTTATAAAATCAATTTTTGTCAGTCTCATTGTTTTGTGTTCGTTCGTTCTTATATGTAAATTTTATGTAGAGTTTTAGTTGTGTTCCCCCCTGAAGTGTCCAATGGGATTTTTTGTGGTTTATTAGTTAATATTTCAAGATTCTAAATTGATAAAAATCAGCTGCTTTCTTTTGCTTTGTTATCTCCCTAATACCGAAGTGGTCTTGTTTCTTTATATCCAAATATGAATTTTTTGTGTGGTGTTTGTTAACATTAGTTTACACTGAAAATTTACATTTCACCCAGAGAAGGAATATGATCACCTCAAACATGTTTTAAGAGCAAAATGTTATTTTTGGGAGGTGCAGGTTATATTTGACGAGAAAATAACATTTTAGTGACAAACATGTTACATGGTCACCATACAAAAATAACATTTTGCTCTTGAAATCTGTTTGAGGTGATCATATTCCTTCTCTGCGTGTTGATGATTTTTTGATCTGCTGAATTCGAAGATGAAGGTTAAAAAATTTTTTATGAAGCCGTTTTTGAGATATCCCGTTTTTCTGACTTTTTTCGCTAAACAAATTATATCTCGAGCTAGAAATGTCCGATTATATCGTTGTTTGTACTTGAATGCAAGGTATTGAGATGGCGAACAAACGTATAATAAGATCTATGATAAGTTTCAAAATATATCGATGAAAATAGGACGAATTTTCAAAACAATTTTGTTTTACAACTTCATGAAAATCGAATAAAAACTACTGCTCTCGGAGTAAAATCGGGAGATCGGTCTATACGTGGGCTATACCAACACATGGGCTGATTCACCTCATTTCCGTTACATCTATTTGTGTTCTTAAAATAATTCTAGATTTTAAATTTAGGGTAATCGGATAGGAAGTACGTTTTCTAGAAGCCCAAAAAATAAAATCAGCAGATCGGAATATATAGGGGCTATACCAACACATGAACCTATACCCATCATTTTCTTCACACCTATTTGTGGTCCTAAAATACCTCTGTATTTGATGTTTAAGACAAATCGGATAGAAAATACGGTTTCTAGAAGCCCAAGACGTAAAATCGGGATATCGGTCTATATGCGGGCTATATAAATACATGGACCGATAGACAACATCTTTGGCACTCCTATTTGCGGTCCTAAAATACCTCTACATTTCCAATTTTAGGGAAATCGGGGAGAAACTATGGTTCCTAGAAACTCAAGAAGTAAAATTGGGAGATCGGTCTATATGGGGGCTATACCAAAACATGGACCGATACACACCATTTTTAGCACACCTACTTTTGGTCCTAATATACCTTTAGATTTCAATTTTCAGCCAAATCGGAGAGAAAATACAGTTTCTAGAAGCCCAAGAAGTAAAATCGGGAGATCGGTCTATATGGGGGGCTATACCAAAACGTCATCAATCAATCCCATTTTATCATTAAATAGTCCTGACATAATTATAAAGTCGTGACCGAAGTTTCACGATGATACCTATACTGGAAGTATTTTTGGCCGCTAACTCCATATAGCACCGACCACTGTGCACAGTGGTGAAATTCTCTCTTATCACTGAGTGCTATACGATTCCATGTTAAACCCAATGACAAGGGACCGACGAATGGCGTTGCATTGAAAGAGAAGAGAGAAGAGAAGCTTTGAAACACTCAGAAATGTCACCAGCATTACTGAGGTGGGATAATCCACCGCTGAAAAACTTTTTGGTGTTGAAACTGAGTTTGAACCCACGACCCTGTGTATGCAAGGCGGGCATGCTAACCATTGCACCACGGTGGCTCCTGGACATAGGAGCAAGTATGATCAATTTCTAATTCGGTTTACGTCGATTCGATTAACGTCGTCAAATTTCGGAACCAATTACGACGTAAATCGAGGGATTACTGTATATAATTCGATATGCTTCATTTGGAATAACCAAATGACGACCTATGGTAATAACAAGCATATAGCGTGATTTGAAGAGACAGATAGATGGACATGGCTAGATCGACTCAGAATATAATGACGAGGGAGTTTTAAACCAATATTTCGTTAGGATAACAAACTTAGTATACCTACCTATGATTGTAGTAAATAAAAATTAAAATTTCTTCTTTTTTTTGTGACACATAAAACCTGTCGTTGTAAAACGATTCCTGAACAGTTGACTTCATTTAAGATATCTTTTAATATCTCTTGCTTCCCATGCTTGATTGGTTTCTCTTTTATATATCCATCAATTCACCTAAAGCGAAACATCTGCGCAAATGGAAAGAAAGGATAATTGGATGCATTGTGGTATCGTAAGAAGATTCCCATCAAATCCTTGGCAGAATAAGGCGATAAAGAGGTTCTTCTATAAGAAATTGGTAGAGAAGTCGAAAAAAAGGCAAAGATTTCAGGAGTTACTTTGAACGTGACATGACTTCGACGGGGGTACATTATAAAGTTTGAAAGTTCTGGAAATAGTTCAAAATGTTGCTCTTAAAAAATGTTAGGAGTGAACATATTCCTTCTCTGGGTGTAACTTTGATCTGCAAAAAAAAAACTATGCGTACCAGAAATATTGATTTTAGACCCCATAAAATACTGTTTGTCAATAAAATGTTTATAAAATATAGAAATTTAAGAAAATAATTAGAATAATTCTTTTCCACAACTTAATATACATTTTTTTTGAATTATTTGCGATGTTATTAAATTCATAGGGTCAATACGATAAAAAAGTATTCTATTGTAATAAAATGTGGAAGCACAGGACCAAATTATTCGCTAAAATTCTAAAAAATATTCTTTGCAAAAAACATCTCAAAACAAAATCTCGTTAGATTTTCGCGCTATATTTTTTATGTTTTGGTATTGCTTACATTCAGTGGACGGGAGGGATAGTATTTAGTTGTAATTATATCACCATAGGTACAAGTCGTTCTGTATTATATTAAAAATTAAAATAAAATTAAAATGGAAAATCATGTACCTGACCATTAAATTTTTTAGACTTTTTTAGAGGGAAAATAATTTTTTATCTGTTACGTATAGATATGTCAATAACCATTACATGACCATCTTTATGACAGGTACATTTTTTCGTGACCATTTAATTTTTAACTTTTTTGAAGCAAAAACAATTTTATAAAAAACATTGAGCATGTGCACACGATTTTCATTTTGGGCGTCAGTCGCGTGTTGATTGTTGCTTGGAGTGGACGGAGAATACGGAATTACGGTGTTTTGTGTTAATTTATTTATTCATAAGTGGCACGTGGTTTTATGTGAGCATAAAAAAGAGAAGTGTAATTGAAAAAATTTACCTGATTTTATACCCTTCACCACTACTGTGGTACATGGTGTATTTGTATGTAATGCCAAGAAGGAACAGTCTGAGACCCGTTTTGTATACCGATCGTCTAGAATTAAATTCTAAAATTTGGCATATGCTTTTATTTCCGCCTAAGGACAGTCGCTATTGATTTAAAAAAAAAATCGGTTGACATATCTGCTCATAACTCGCGTGTCTATGAACCGATCTTCTTTAAATTCTGTACATCCGAATATTTTGTTAGTCTCGGCAAACTTTCTAAATGTCAGCCAAATCGGTTCAGATTTAGATATAGCTCCCATATACATCTTTCGCCCGATATGCACTTATTTGGTCCCAGAAACCACAGTTTTACTCTTATTTGCTTCAAATTTTGCACACGGAGTACAATTGATAGTGTCGTCAATTGTGACAAATTTAGTAGAAATCGGTTCCGATTTAGATATAGGTCCCATATATATCTTTCGCCCGATTTGGACTCATATGACCAGAGAGGCCAAAGTTTTACTCCGATTTACGTGAGACTTTGCACACACTGAAAAAAAGGCATGCCCGGATCTAAAGATTTTGTCTTTAATTTAAAATTTTTGGTATTGATTCCGAGCCAAAGAAGCGGAGAATACAAGTAAGGATACATTTCAGACACAATTATCTTTTAAATTTGGGTTTTGTGTACTTGCTTCTAGGAAGCAAATTTTAACTTTTGTTTTTTTTCAGCTTTTTTCTTCATATGCTATTAGTCCTTTAAAAAAGAGTTAACGACAATTTTATTTTTCAAATTAAGACACGACTTCCAGTAGAAATTATGCTATATTTGACGATTTTTTGCTTTGTGGCCAAGATGCAAAAAGACAACAAATTTAAAGACAATTTCATTAAATTTCATTAAATTTAAAGAATTTTTCTGAATTATTAAAGTCAAGTTGACCTTAGCCAAAACATTTTTTTTTCATGTTATGAAACCCATTTTTAAGTGAAATCACTTAATTATAAGGACAATACGATTTCATTGAGAAGTTTATCGACTTTTGGACAAGGAAAAAAACTTTATATTAGAGAAACGCGTCTTCTATGCTAAGCAAAATTTGCATTCGTATTTTAAAGACATGAAATCTTTGACCTCACGACAATATTTTTTTCAGCGTCGGTTCAAAATTGTATATAGCCCCCATATAAATCGACCCCCATATTTAAATTCTTGCTTCTAATTACCGCGCAAAAGTCCATATCGGTTCTTAATTATTTGTAACTAACTTACAATATAGAAGACGATGTTAAGAAGTTTTAAGATACCTTGTCATCGGTAAGTAATTCGATTGTGGATAACAGTCTTTCGTAGAAGTTTCTACGCAATCTGGCCGAACTTACAGTCGTATTTACTTGTTTTTTTACTAACACTGTGTTCCACCCCAGGGCATTAACCGACATAAATTTTATGTTTATAGATTTTGTAAAAGTCTAAAAAATGTTGTCCAGATCGGGTCAGATTTTAATATATGTATATGGGAATATAAACCTTTATATAAAGCACCCGACACGTTTGACGTATTTGATAAGGTATCGAAAATGTTGATCTACAAAGTGGTGTAGGGTATTATATAGTCGGCCCCGCCCGACTTTACACCTTCCTTACATGTTTTTACTAAATTGTGTTTCGTCCCAGGACGTAATTTTATATCTAGGGATTTTTTAATAGTATAAAAATTGTGTTCAAATATACATATATCATCTAATATACATATATCATCTAAACCTATATATAGATCCCAATAAATTTGATGGATTTGAGATGGTGCCAAAAATGTTGGTCTGCAAAGTGGTGTAATATTGTCGACCCCGCCCGACTTTAGACCTTCCTTACTTGTTTCTGCTGGGTTGGATCGATCGATATATATGTATTTTATTGCGTTTAAAATCAATTTTACTTGTAGGAACATATTTTTCAGATTTAAGTTATTATACCTTAACCGCTATGTGATTTAAGTTATAAAGATATAGCACTTTATTTTATTGCATTACATATCAGCCACCCCGTATAAATAGAGTCGATATTTCAGAAAGGCAAATTTCCCTGTATGATGGGATGACGAATGTCACCAATTGATAAATTTGGTGCCTGCCGATTTGAGCTCTTCCTTGTATACAAGATATTTCACTATATTTAAGTCGTTTATACTTGAATTGTAGTGAAGAAGACGAATTTAAATATATGATGTTATAACTTCCTCCACACTATATAGATTGGAATTTATGTTGGACATTGCTGTCGCTGAAATGTCTGAAGTATGTCAACAGCAGAAAAAAAACAAAATCCTTTAAATATCCAACAGTTGTTGTCGAATCTTCCCTCTCAAGAGGCAGTCTCGCACAGATAGATAATGAAGCATCCTTATGGTTGTCCTTAAGCTGTGTGAATACAACACGTGAGTAAACAGCATTGTAAATATGTGTTTATATTCGATGTGGGAGAAACTTTCTCAGAGATGCTATCTAGTAATAATTTATTTCTAAAGAGTCTTGTGCAATATTTTGTCGGACTGCAACATGAGCTCTTAAGAATTTGTAAAGCGGTTTTGATATAAAGACAATTTTTTGAATATAATAATTGCTTTCAATCTCAATAATTGAGTTTTTCTATTGCAACAAAGATGATAGTGAATATGAGAATTGAAGAGAAAATTGCTAAAGAATACCATTAAATAAATTCTCTCTTAATGGTCAAATCATACCTGCAGTATTATCTGAAGATGTAGCTAAACATTTTAGGGAAGAAAGACCTTTAGTAAGAGAAAATTCCTTTTAAGAGAAGACTCGCTGTTGCTTTCTGGGAAAATAGTAATTCTAGCCTATTGGTAGAAAACTACACACTGTACTTTCTCTTCAAACAACTTGCTATAAAAGTGAGACATATTTACAAATCTTGAGTGGAGAGAAGGACAATGTATCTAGATAAACTTAACGACCATTGAAAGACTTTTTCTGTTTTCGTTTCGTTGGCAGTTGAGCGTAAATATTGACACAGACCAACTCCCACTAGCATTGCGATGATAGTACGGCTTTAGTCAATGATTGTATTTTGGTATAACATCACATTAAAATACGGAAAATGATGCCAGATTCCTAACACCATTCACACCATTTTAACCCTCTCGAGAACATGGATAATTATTACGATGATAAAGGCCTACATAAATTTTTGTGAAATTCGAATTTAAGATGAGACTATGGAATATTGGAATTGTGTGTATTTCAATAAATATTCAATTTTGGAAAAGGAAAATCTTATGCGCGGTTTCAAAGATTTTGTCTATACCCTTATGATTTTGGTATTGCTTACCAGCCAAAGAATGGCAGAATTTAAGTAAGGATAACTTTAAGACACAATTGTCTTTTAAATTAGTGTTTTATTGTGCTCTCAAAGACCTTCAAAGACGTGTTAACGACAACTTAAATTTCGAAATTCTTGGTCTATTACAAGTATAAATGCTATGTTTGATGTAACAAATGGCTTTAAAATAAAGTGTTGAAAAACATTTCCTAGTTTTTAACCCTTTTTTGCTTTTTAGTCAAAATACAATAAGTCCACAAATTTAAAGACGATTTCATAAATTTTAACAAATTTTTCAGAACTATAAAAGTCATGTTGACATTAGTTAAACAAAATTATCTTTCATGTTAAAATACCCTTTTTAAGTCGAATCACTTAACTATACACACAAAATTTTTATACCCTCCACCATAGGATGGGGGGTATATTAACTTTGTCATTCCGTTTGTAACACATCGAAATATTGCTCTAAGACCCCATAAAGTATATATTCTGGGTCGTGGTGAAATTCTGAATCGATCTGAGAATGTCCGTCCGTCCGTCCGTCCGTCTGTTGAAATCACGCTAACTTCCGAACGAAACAAGCTATCGACTTGAAACTTGGCACAAGTAGTTGTTATTGATGTAGGTCAGATGGTATTGCAAATGGGCCATATCGGTCCACTTTTACGTATAGCCCCCATATAAACGGACCCCCAAATTTGGCTTGCGAGTCCTCTAAGAGACGCAAATTTCATCCGATCCGGCTGAAATTCGGCACATGGTGTTAGTATATGGTCTCTAATGACCATGCAAAAATTGGTCCATATCGGTCCATAATTATATATAGCCACCATATAAACCGATCCCCCGATTTGGCTTGCAGAGCCTCTAAGAGAAACAAATTTCACCCGATCCGGCTGAAATTTGGTACATGATGTTAGTATATGGTCTTTAATGACCATGCAAAAATTGGTCCATATCGGTCCATAATTATATTTAGCCCCCATATAAACCGATCCCCCGATTTGGCTTGCAGAGCCTCTAAGAGAAACAAATATCATCTGATCCGGCTGAAATTTGGTACATGATGTTAGTATATTGTCTCTAATGACCATGCAAAAATTGGTCGATATCGGTCCATAATTTGTACAAATATATAGCCCCCATATAAACCGATCACCAGATTTGACCTCCGGAGCACCTTGGAAGAGCAAAATTCTTCCCATTCGGTTGAAATTTGGTACGTGATGTTAGTATATGGTATCCAACAACCATGCAGGAATTGGTTCCTATCAGTCCATAATTATATATAGCTCCCATATAAACCGATCGCCAGATTTGACCTCCGGTGCGTTTTGGAGAAGCAAAATTCATCCGATCTGGTTGAAATTTGGTACGTGGTGGTAGTATATATGATATTAAACAGCCATGCCAAAAGTGGTCCATATCAGTCCATAATCATTTATAGCCCCCATATAAACCGATCCCGAGATTTGGTTTCGGAGCTTTTTGGAGGAGCAAATTTCATCCGAGTGAGTTAAAATTTGTGGATGACAGTCTTTCGTAGAAGTTTCCACGCAATCCATGGTGGAGGGTACATAAGATTCGGCCTGGCCGAACTTACGGCCGTATATACTTGTTTTTCTGATTCAATCACGAAATTAATTGATTAAATTTTTAATTGAAATTTCGATTAATTTTTTAATTGCAATTTCTTCAATTACGAAAATGTTGGTATCAATCGCAGTTGTAATTGGACATGAAAAAGATACTTAATTAAAAAGTTAATTGATTTCGTTAGCAAGCTTCAAGTAGTATTTGAATTGAATCAATTAAAACTTTAATTGATGTTGATAGCAAAATGCAATTAATTTTTTTAATTAAAAATGTAACTATTTCCAATTACTTTCTGAACTGAGTATTTTGAGTTTGATTGAAAAGTTGATTGTTTGAAATAAAACTTTAATTACAAGTTGTTTAATTAATCCAAGTTTGATTAAAAAGTTTATTGTATCAATCATTTTTTTAAATAACAAGTAAGTAAAGTAGAAAGTCGGGCGGGGCCGACATTTTTGGGTAACATATAGGTCTGGGAGATAAACCGCAGTTGCATATTTAAGAAAATTAAGGGGTACATGTCTATGGGTGCTTTGTGTCAATCTGAATATAGCTCATAGTCAATGTTGCCACGGAAAATGTTCGGTTTACCCTACAAGGACAAAAAAAGTTCCCTACTTTCCCATACATTCCCAAACAATTTTCCCTACTATATTTTTCGTTAAATTTAAAAAATTTTACAAAACAAAAATGGTTCTAAGTACTTTATTATCTTAAAACATGAATATGCAACGTATATAACTTAGAATATAAATCTGTATTACCACCACGGTTGCCACAGTTGGTAGAATTCTACCCAAATTAGTAATCTTTTTTGTTAAATCTCTATAAAAATAAAATTTTGGAAAAAGTTTCTATAAACAAATTTTTGTTAGAAATTTTTCTATAGAAATAAAATTTTGACAATAAATTCTATAGAAATAAAATTTTGAGAAAAAATTCCACAGAGATAAAATTTTGAGAAAATTTTTTATAGAAATAATATTATGAAAAAAAAAATCTATAGAAATACAATTTTGGCAAAATGTTCTATAGAAATAAAATGTTGACAAAATTTTCTACAGGAATAAAGTTTACCACACATTGTTAAAGATCAAGCCTTGCCGGCTTCTAATTTCCTCCTCTAGAGCCACCAAAATGTAAAAATTATTACAAATTGTGTTGAGTGAAAATGTCCTACATTGTGGCCCTACAAGACGCTAAATATTAGAAAAACCCTACATATAGGGAATTTCCCCTACTTCTAGCAACACTGGCTGTGTTGATATTGCGCCTACGGAGTTAGTATGCCACTAATATTGAGCCCATTATTAAACAAGTAAGTAAAGTAGAAAGTCGGGCGGGGCCGACTATATCATACCCTAAACCACCCTTACTGAATTAGTAATCTTAAGCATTTGTGGGGTAACATTGATATAGGTCTGGGAGATAAACCGCAGTTGCATATTTAAGAAAATTGTGGGGTACATGTCTATGGGTGATTTGTCTCAATCTATATAGTTATAGTTCATATCCAGTATTATAGTTCATAGCCAGTTTTGCCGGGCAAAATGTTTGGTTTCCCTACAAGGACAAAAAAAGTTCCCTACTTTCCCATACATTCCCAAACAATTTTCCCTACAATATTTTCGTTAAATTTAAACAAATTTTACAAAACAAAATGGTTCTAAGTACTTTATTATCTTAAAACATGCAAATGCAACGTATATAATCTAGAACATAAATTTGTATTACCACCACGGTTGCCCCAGTTGGTAGAATTCTACCAAAAATAGTAATTTTTTTGTTAAATCCCTATAGAAAAAAAAATTTGGAAAAAGCTTCTTTAAACAATTTTTTTTTGAGAAATTTTCCTATAGAAATAATTATTTTGATAATAAAGTCTATATAAATAAAATTTTGAGAAAAAATTCCATAGAAATAAAATTGTGAGAAAATTTTTTTATAGAAAAAATATTTTGAAAAAAATTTCTATAGAAGTACAATTTTCACAAAATTTTCTATACAAATAAAATGTTGACAAAATTTTCTACAGGAATAAAGTTTTGACAAAATTTTCTATAGAAATCTTTGTTTGGTAGATTTGTGGTAATTTGTGGTAATCTTTAAATTCTGTTAGATTTTTTTTGGCACGAGTGGTAACTGTTGTTACCACACATTGCTAAAGATCAAGCCTTGCCGGCTACAAATTTCCTCCTCTAGAGGCACCAAAGTGTAAAAATTATTACAAATTGTGTTGGGTGAAAATGTCCCTACTTTGTGGCCCTACGTCCCTACAAGACGCTAAATATTAGAAAAAACCTACATATAGGAAATTTCCCCTACACTGGCTGTAGTTGATATTGCACCTACGGGGTTAGTATGCCACTAATATTGAGCCCATTATTAAAAAAGAGAAAATCGTTCAATTAGTGTGAGTAATACATCCAAATTTGTAAAAATCGAGCAATATTCTTATGTAAGAGCTACAAGTACGTATAAGTACGATCGGCTAGTACATCAAAATTTCAAATTTGAGTAACATTGGTTAATAAATAAGAGTACTATGGCCAAATTTGGGAAAATCGAGCGATGCATATATATGGAAGCTATATCTAAATCTGAACCAATTTGCATAATATTTTGCGAGTTTGATTAATACCACAAAAGGTTACCTTGTGCAAGATTTGAGTAAGATCAGTTAAGAAATGAGGCCTGTATGGTCAAACATAAGGTTATTAGGGGCGAATTTTTCAAAATCGGGTGATACATATATGGGAGCTATATCTACATCTGAACCGATTTCGATGAAATTTTGCACATATAGTTAGTACTATAGAGGACTGGATCTAGCCAACTTTTAGTAAGATCGGTTAATAAATAAGGGTTCTATGGCCAAATTTGGGATAATCGAGCTATACATATATATGGGAGCTATATCTAAATCTGAACCGATTTCGATGATTTTTTGCACATATAGTTAGTGCTATAGAAGACTACAGTTAGCAAAATTTGGATAAGATCGGTTGATAAATAAGGGTTTTATGGTCAAATTTAGAAAAATCGGGCGGTACATATATATGGGAGCTATAGCTAAATCTGAACCGATTTCGATGATTTTTTGCAAATATAGTTAGTGCTATAGAAGATTATATTTTGCTAACTTTGATCGGTTGATAAATAAAGGTTTTGTAGCCAAATGTGGGAAAATCGGACGATACATATTTATGAGAGCTTTATCTAAATCTGAACCGATCTGGATGAAATTTTGCAGACTTGAAGGGCGATGGAAAAGATTACCTTTTGCCAAATTTGGTGACGATCCGTTTGAAAAAAAGCGCAACGTGACCCCATTTGTCGAAATCGGGCGATACATATATATGGGAGCTATATCTAAATTTTATCCGATTTCTTCCAAATTCAATAGCGTTCGTCCTTGTGCCCAAAAAACTCCCTGTACCAAATTTCATCAAAATCGGTTAATAATTGCGACCGGAATCCGGACGGACGGACACCAAGCGCTAGATCGACTCAGGAAGTGATTCTGAGTCGATCGGTATATATTTTATGGGGTCTAAAATCAATATTTCTGGTAGGCACATTTTTTGGCTGATCAAACTTATTATACCCTGACCACTATGTGGTTTAGGGTATACAAATTTTAAAAATTTTCAATAATTTTTCGATCATTAACTTAATGTTTCTATCTTGATTAAAAAGTTAATTGTTTCAACTAATTTATTATTTGAAAATTTTTTCACCATCAATCAACTTTTTAATTGGAAATAATTTGGTGGCATTTTTTTCTGTGTAAGGACAAAACGAGCTAGGAAAAAAGACAAATGCGTCTGCTATGCTAAGCAAAATTTGCATTCGTATTTTAAAAGTAAGAAATCTTTGGCTAAACGAAAATATTTTTTCCGTGTAGAATTTCTAATGTTCAAATATGGGAGAGAAATTACAATTGTGGAAAACTGAAAACAAGTATTGACATGCGGCCGAAGATTTCATGACCTTAAAATAGGAATGTAAATTTTGCTTAGCTGATTAGACGCAATTCTCTGATATAACGTTTTATTCCTGGTACAAAAGAATATAAATATTTCAATGAAGTCGCTTTGTCCTTAAACGTTAAAGTGGCAGCCTGATTTATTTTCTGGCTCATTTAGACTATTCAGTCCATTGTGTCCTTATAGTTAAGGAATCTATATAAAACTGTGTATCTTTACACGGACGAAAAATTTAGTTTGACTAAGGTAAACTGGCTTTAAAATTTTTGAAAAATATTTACGTGGTATTAAAGACTACGCAACGTTAAGTTCAGGACAAACAATATTAAGGACACTTTTCTTTAAGATACTGAAATTTTAATTAAAAGAAAGTTTGTTTTGAAAATGGTTTCTATTAAATTTAGGACACAAATTTTGGAAATTTGCGTCCCCCATTAAAGTCGTATATCTTTGAACAAATTTTCCATAAAGTATAACATAAGGAATAACAGTTTTGATTTAGAGAATTCATCCTTAAATTAACCGAAATAATCAATCTAGAGATTTAAGATAACATCGCTTCAAATATAGGCTAAACTCTATTTTGAGGATTTTGTATCTTTGGTTTAAAGTTTTTTTATACCCTCCACCATAGGATGGGGTATATTAACTTTGTCATTCCGTTTGTAACACATCGAAATATTACTCTAAGACCCCATAAAGTATATATATTCTGGGTCGTGGTGAAATTCTGAGTCGATCTGAGCATGTCCGTCCGTCCGTCCGTCTGTTGAAATCACGCAAACTTCCGCACGAAACAAGCTATCGACTTGAAAAGTGGCACAAGTAGTTGTTATTGATGTAGGTCGGATGGTATTTCAAATGGACCATATCGGTCCACTTTTACGTATAGCCCCCATATAAACGGACCCCCAAATTTGGCTTGCAGACCCTCTAAGGGAAGTAAATTTCATCCGATCCGGCTGCAATTTGGTACATGGTGTAAGTATATGCTCTCTAAAAACCATGCAAAAATTGGTCCATATCGGTCCACTTTTACGTATAGCCCCCATATAAACGGACCCCCCAATTTGGCTTGCGATCGCTCTAAGAGAAGCAAATTTCATCCAATCCGGCTGAAATTTGGTATATGGTGTTAGTATATGGTATCTAACAACCATGCAAAAATTGGTCTATATCGGTCCTTAATTACATATAGCCCCCATATAAACCGATCCCCAGATTTGGCTTGCGGAGCCTCTAAGAGAACCAAATTTCATCCGATCTCTAACAACCATGCAAAAATTGGTCCATATCGGTCCATAATTATATATAGCCCCCATATAAATCGATTCCCAGATTTGTCCTCCATAGCCTCTTGGAGGAGCAAAATTCATACGATCCGGTTGAAATTTGGAACATGGTGTTAGAATGTGGTCTCTAACAAACACGCAAGAATTGGTCCATATCGGTCCATAATTATATATAGCCCCCATATAAACCGTTCCCCAGATTTGCTCTCTGGAGCCTCTTGGAGGAGCAAAATTCATCCGATCCGGTTGAAATTTGCAACGTGGTGTTAGTAGAAGGCCGCTAATATCCATGCCAAAATTGGTCTATATCGGTCTATAGTTATATACAGGGCTGTGGAGCCGGAGTCGGAGTCGGAGTCTTGGAGTCGGAGTCTGAAGATTTTGCTGGAGTCGGAGTCGTAAAAATTTTGCTCGACTCCGACTCCGGCTAAACCAAATTTTTTAAAACATTTCACATTTTTGTAACTAAGCAAGTTTCTACGCAAATTAGTTTCCATTGCGTTATTCATTCGATCAATGTACAGCATGATTGTAAATGAAAATCAACTTCCAATTACGGCTATCTTTTTATGTTTCCTAGAATGTTAGACTAGCAGATGGGCTGGATCGATCCATTTCAATGCCCATATCAATTTATTTGAAATATTTCGAACAATCGATACTATTTTTATTTTAATTTTATTTTAAGGCCATATACATATGTGGAATATTGACAGAAAATTTTTCAAAGTTGTTTTTTATAGAAAATTTTATTTCTATAAAAAAATTATTCAAAATTTTATTACTATAGAAATATTTTGTTCTATAGAAAATTTAGTCAACATTTTATTTCTATAGAAAATTGAGTAAAAAATTTTGCTTTTATAGAATATTTTGCAAAATTTTATTTCTATAGAAAATTTTGCAAAATTTTGTTTGTTACACAAAAATTTTTTCAAAATTTTATTTCTATTGATAATTTTATTTTTATAAAAATTTAATTCAAAATTTTATTTCTATAGAAAACTTTGCCAAAATTTTATAGTAATAGATTTTTTTATTAGAAAATTTGGTCAAAATTTTATTTCTATAGAAAATTTTGTGAAAATTTTATTTCTATAGAAAATTTAGTCAAAATTTTGTTTCTGTAGAATATTTTGCGGAATTTTATTTACTACACAAAATTTTTTCTAAAATTGTATTTTTATTGATATTTTTTTCAAAATTTTATTTCTATAAGAAAAAATTGTCAACTTTTATTTCTATAGCAAATTTTCTCAATTTTTTTTCTATAGAATATTTTGCAAAATTTTATTTCTATACAAAATTTTGTTTGCTACAAATTTTTTTTTTTAAATTGTTTTTCTATTGATAATTTTTTCAAACTTTAATTTCTATAAACAATTTCGCCAAATTTTATTTCTATAAAAATTTTATTTAAAATTTTATTTCTATATATTTGGTCGAAATTTGATTTCTATAGAAAATGTTGCCAACATTTTATTTCTATAGAAAATTTAGTCAAGATTTTGTTTCTGTAGAAAATTTTGCAAAATTTTATTTACTAGACAAAAACTTTTCCAAAATTGTATGCTCACTGATACTCACTGCTAAGTCCAAAACTTGTAGAAATGACTCAAATTTTCAAATTTTTCAATGAGTGAATCATAAATGCATTTTTGCGAAATTGTCAAAACAATTATAAATATTTCCCAAATACTGCCCGAGATTTTGTAGAAGAGATTTTATCAAAATATAGATCTAAATACAAAGTTGTGCAGAGTATATTATAATCGGCCCGCCCGTTTTTAGACTTTCCTTGCATTTTTATTTTTTGTTAAAATTTTGTTACGTCCCATAACGTTAGATTTAAATTTGAAGTACATAGATTTTGTAGAAGTATATACAATTTTGTCTAAATCGATTCAGATTCAAATTCATGCATATGGGAATATAAACCTTTATATAGCTCGTAACAAATTTAAAGGATTTGAGATAGTATCAATAATTTTGGTCCACAAATACATAACATATACTGTTGGTATCTTCTCATATTATGATGGGTATTTATATCATTATTTTATTTTTTAAACATTGCCTTAAATTTGAAATATATAGTTCAATTGACATCTAATGTGAAATTAAACCTTTTTTGCACACATAAATATGATACTTTATATCGATCCACTTACGGTACCCCCACAATAGAACCACAAAGTGGTATTAAAATGAGATTTAGTTATATTACCCGGAGTCGACTCCGGAGTCGGAGTCGAGCTGATGAAAAATGCTGGAGTCGGAGTCGAGCAAAATTGGCTCGACTCCACAGCCCTGGTTATATATTGCCGATCCCCAATCACACAAAAATTGGTCCATATTGGTTCATATTCATGGTTGCCACTCGAGCCAAAAATAATCTACCAAAATTTTATTTTTATGGAAAACATTGTCAAAATGTTATTTCTATAGAAAATTTTGTCAAAATTTTATTTCTATAGAAAATTTTGTCAAAATTTTATTTCTATAGAAAATTTTGTAAAAATTTTATTTCTATAGAAAATTTTGTCAAAATTTTATTTCTATAGAAAATTTTGTCAAAATTTTATTTCTATAGAAAATTTTGTTAAAATTTTATTTCTATAGAAATTTTTATCCAAATTTTATTTCTATAGAAATTTTTTTTTCCAAATTTTACTTCTATAGAAAATGTTGTCAAAATTACGTATTTAATCGGCCTTTTTTAGCTTAATATATGAAGTATCCATTATAATCTGGCTTTTTAAACTGGCTATTGCTTGTACGTGAATACCTTTTTCAATATACCGCGAAAAGAGAATGAAAATTCGATAAATGAGATCTGTATCCTAATTTTAATTTTATTTATCCTACATTTAAAGCAAGATAGGTCGCTAAAAATGGTTTTTATTTTAAATAAGCCGCATTTTTGGTTCGGAATCAATACCAAAATCCTTATGGGAAGGTCAAAATTTGTGGATCGAAGTAAAGTTTTTTTCTTTTGGAAGTACTTTGTGCGCTAGCAACGAAGATGAGCCAAATCTAATGTATTAGAATTTGCGTAAATCCACGATTCATTACCTGTCGCGACGTCATAAACGTGTTTTGAAGCACCGCTATCGTATTTTTGGAGCATTACTTTCGACCACTTAAACAATGGTAAAATGTCCATGCAATATTGAATGTATGCTGGTCTCACTAATGTCTATAGTTGTCTCCAGCCCAAGATAGGTCACGTGACGATCTTGCAATATCAGTTGGTGCACAGCATCAATGGTTTCCGGAACAACAAAGGAATTTTAGATGACCTTCACGAAATTCATCCTGGAGTGAACTACGACCTCGGTTGACACCACGACCGTCGATAAACACTGGTTTATTACACTAGGCTTTATTTCTCGATTAGATTCGATGTTTTATATTTGTCTAAAACTCAAACTAAAATGGGTCTCTGCTAACGATTAGTGATGCCCGATTCCAATGATTTCGGTAATGAAGCTATAGAGATAGAATTTTGCACAAATTTTTTTCTTGTATGCAGGCGAATTAAAAATCTAAAGGCATTTTAAGGCTTAAGTTGGGACACTAGAAAAAATTGTTGTGAGGTCAAAGGCTTTCTTAAAATACGAATGCAAATATTACTTAGAATAGAAGACGGATTTCTCTGATATAAAGTATTTGCCCTTATCCGAAAGTCCATGCTTTTTCAATTTTTTCTTCATGTGCTATAAAAGTCCTTTAAAGACGCATTAACGAGAACTTAAATAACCAAATTAAGACTCGACTTTAAGTAGAAATTATGAGAGGTTTCAAGTAAAAAACGTTTTTAAAATAAGTGTTGAAAAAATCTCCTATTTTTGAATGCTTTTTTGCTTTGTAGTGAAGATTCCACGTAAGTTAGACCAGGCCAAATTATCTATACTCTCCTACATGGTTTGCGTAGAAACTTCTACTAAAGACTGTCGTCCACAATCATACTTCTTGGGTTGTAGTAATACTTACCCATAGGTTAGGTTAGGTTATGTGGCAGCCCGATGTATCAGGCTCACTTAGACCATTCAGACCATTGTGATACCACAGTGGTGAACTTCTCTCTTATCACTGAGTGCTGCCCGATTCCATGTTAAGCTCAATGACAAGGGACCTTCTTTTTATAGCCGAGTCCGAACGGCGTTCCACATTCCAGTGAAACCACTTAGAGAAGCTTTGAAACCCTCAGAAATGTCACCAGCATTACTGAGGTGGGATAATCCACCGCTGAAAAACTTTTTGGTGTTCGGTCGTAGCAGAAATCGAACCCACGACCTTGTGTATGCAAGGCGGGCATGCTAACCATTGCACCACGGTGGCTCCCTTACCCATAACATGGTATCTTAAAACATCTTAACATCGTCTTCTAAATTGTAAGTTAGTCCATACACTGAAAAAAGCATCCTCGGTTCCAAAGGTTTTGTCTTTACTTTAACAATTTTGGTATTGATTCCGAGCCAAAGAAGCGCAGAATACAAGTAAGGATACTTTTAAGACACTATTCTCTTTTAAATTTGGGTTTTGTGTACTTGCTTCTAGGAAGCAATTTTTAATTTTTTGTTTTTTCAGCTTTTTTTCTTCATAGGCCATCAATGTCCTTTAAAAACAAGTTAACGACAACTTTATTTTACAAATTCAGACTCTACTTCTAATAGAATTTTTGCTATGTTTCAAGTAAAAAACCTCTTTAAAATAAAGTGTTAAAAAACATGTCCTATATTTGAACGATTTTTTGCTTTGTAGTGAAGATGCAAAAAGACAACAAATTTAAAGACAATTTCATTAATTTTAAAGAATTTTTCTGAATTATTAAAGTCAAGTTGACCTTAGCACAAACAAATTTTTTTCTTTCATGTTATGATACCCATTTGTAAGTGAAATCACTTAATTATAAGGACAATACGAATCCATTGAAAAGTTTATCGACTTTTTGACAAGGAAAAATACTTTATACTAGAGAAATGCGTCTTCTATGCTAAGCAAAATTTGCATTCATATTTTGAAGACATGAAATTTTTGACCTCAAGACAATATTTTTTTCAGTGTACGTGTTATATACGAGTATTAGACAAAAACGCAGATTAAATACGTATATAATTCAGTTCTTGACCGGTATATACAGGGAAGTCTACAAATAAATACGAACCGATATGAACTTTTGGCCGGTAATTACAGACTATATACAATTATGAACCGATATGGATAAATTTTTGCGTGATTGTTAGAGACCATATATCAAAACTACGTACCAAATTTCAACCGGATCCGATGAAATTTTCTCCTCCAAGGGGATCCGGATGACAAAGCTGGGGATCGTTTGAAATGGTTAGATACCATATATCAACACCACGTACTAAATTTCAACTGGATCGAATGAATTTTGTTCCTTCAAGAGGATCCGGATGTCAAATCTGGGGATCCGCTAGTATGGGGCTTATATATAATTATGGATCGATATGGACCAATTTTTGTATGGTTGTTAGAGACCATATACTAACACCACGTACAAAATTTCAACCGAATCGGGTAAATTTTGCTCCTCCAAGAGGTTAAACTGGTCAAATTTGGGGATCCGTTAGTATGGGGCCTATATATATTTATGGACCGATATGGACCAATTTTTGCATACTTGTTAGAGACCATATACAAACACAACGTACCAAATTTCAACCGGATCGGATAAATTGGATGCCCCTCCAAGAGGCCAAACAGGTCAAATATGGGAATCGGTTTATATGAGGGCTATATATAATGGTCCGATGTGGGCCAATTTTATCACTGTTGTTGGATACCATATATCAACAACACGTACTAAATTTCAACCGGATTGGATGAAGCCAAACAAGTCAAATCTGGGAATCGGTTTATTTGGGGGGGGGGTCGGGTTATATGGGGGCTATACTAGCTAAAAATTTATAGACTGAACTTATAACTTCAATTAATGTTTTATTTCATAAAAATTAATAAAAAATTAGACATCAAAATAACTCGACAATTAATTTATAATAAAGCCACTTAAAGTAGTTCCACACTTTACCCAGCAAAAAAAGGGAGTTGTTCTAAAGGCACAACTTTAAGAGCACTTCCACAAAGAAGTTAATTATTTTAACTACACAGGAAGTTTTTTTACTTCATTTTTTTTTCATATTTTAATGCGTAGTTTTTTGTTTTCTTTTTTTTTCAAAAAGTTAAAAAAAAGAGTAGGTTAGGTTAGGTTAGGTTAAAGTGGCAGCCCGATTAAGATTCAGGCTCACTTAGAGTATTCAGTCCATTGTGATACCACATTAACTAAAAGTACCTATTACATATGGTCACTTCTAGTTTTAACCGCTGAACCTTCTTGATTATTTTTCTTTGTTGAACCAACTAGATTGTTCCAAAAATATTAGCAGACTGCTTAAGTTAACGTTTTCCAGATCCGCCAGTAATCTGAAGCTATATGCTCCTAAAAGTTGCTTGCGCTTTACACAAAATGCAGGACACTCACACAAGAGGTGTTTAATTGATTCTTTTTCCTCCGCATCATGACAGCTCATACAGTAGTCATTATACTTCGCGCCAATAGTTTTTGCAAAATCTCCTATCAGGCAGCGACCCGTTATAGCAGATATCAGGAGTGATACCTGACGTCTCGAGAACATTAGCATATCTAGTGTGCGGTTTAAGTTGAAATGGGGCCATATTTGCTTGGTGTCGTTACAACCCTTGCAATTCTCCCATCGAACATTTGCCATCGTAACAGCCTTCTCACGCAGCATGAGCTTGCAGGTAGCTAGGGACATACCAACAAATTCTAGTTCCCCTGGAATATGTAAGGTAGTCCCTAGCCTTGCCAACTCATCCGCTTCGCAGTTCCCCGGTATGTTCCTATGGCCAGGCACCCATATTAGGTGAATATTGTACTGCTCAGCCATCTCATTAAGAGATTTGCGGCAATCGATGGCCGTTTTCGAGTTGAGGAACACAGAGTCCAAGGATTCTATTGCAGGTTGACTGTCTGAGTATATATTAATGCCCACATTTGTTGGAACATTACATCTCAGCCAATTCGCCACCTCTCTTATTGCTAATATTTCAGCCTGAAAAACACTACAGTGATTAGGTAATCTTTTCGCTATTTGAAGTTCCAGATCACTAGAATACACTCCGAACACTAAAGAGTAAGAATAAATAAAGTAGTACAAATTATTCAAATTTTGCCACAAAAATGACAAATCCATTATAAAAAAACAATACTTTTTGAAAATATTCGAGGGAAAATGTTTCAATCAAGCTTTGGAATGCATGACAAATTATACAAATTATTTAGCTGGGAAAATATCACACAATTTTTGAATCCACATTCAAAACACTGAATTCGGATCTCACCTTAAGAAGTGATGCAAATCAATTGCAACGGCTGTTCGATGGACATCCCTCCTATGACAAATTCATATTACATTCATCGCTTCTACGTCAATTTTGCACTACTCCCGGACCCAAAAAGAACATTTTCGCTTCTTTTTTGGCGATGCTTTTTTGCAGCATTATTAAGATATTAATTTATGAAAGAATAGTTTTATTATCAATTACTATTTTTTTAATTAAATTGACTAAATCAGACTAAATAAAATAATAAATAATAAACTAAATCACAACCACAGCTTTATTTCATAAATATCAGACTTCAAACATTGCCATCGGCAACTGCTACCACAACCCAAGTAATTCGATTGTGCATGAAAGTCTTTAGCGTAACTTTGTGCGGTTGTATATACTTGTTTAATTTTTATAAAAATGGAAAGTCGTAAATAGGTTTTCAAATTCTGGGGGGGGCTAAACTTTTTCTGGGGGGGGTCTAAGCCCCCCTCCCCAGAGGCCTTCCTACGCTTATGCGTAAAAGTGATCCATTTGCAATTCCATCCGACCTACATCAATAACAATTACTTCTGCCAAGTTTCAAGTCGATAGCTTGTTTCGTTCGGAAGTTAGCGTGACTTCAACAGACGGAAGGACGGACATGCTTAGATCGACTCAGAATTTCACCACGATCCAGGATATATACTTTATGGGGTCTTAGAGCAATATTTCGATGTGTTACAAACGGAACGACCCTCCATCCTATAGTGGAGGGCATAAAAAGCACGCCCGGTTCCAAGGATTTTGCCTTTACTTTACAAATTTTGGTATTGATTCCGAGCCAAAGAAGCGGAGAATACAAGTAAGGATACTTTTAAGACACAATTCAATTTTAATATTGGATTTTGTGTATTTGCTTCTAGGAAGCAAATTTTAATTTTTCGTTTTTTTTCAGATTTTTTTCTTCATATGCTATCAAATTCCTTTAAAAACGAGTTAACGACGACTTTATTTTCCAAATTCAGACTCGACTTCCAGTAGAAATTATGCTATGTTTCAAGTCAAAAAACGTCTTTAAAATAAAGTGTTGAAAAACATGTCCTATATTTGAACGATTTTTTGCTTTGGGGTCAAGATGCAAAAAGACAACAAATTTAAAGACAATTTCATTAAATTTAAAGAATTTGACCTTAGCCCAAACCTTTTTTCTTTCATGTTATGATACCCATTTTTAAGTGAAATCACTTAATTATAAGGACAATACGACTTCATTGAAAAGTTTATCGACTTTTGGACAAGGAAAAAACTTTATATTAGAGAAATACGTCTTGTATACTAAGCAAAATTTGCATTCGTATTTTAAATACATGAAATCTCTGACATCAGGACAATGTTGTTTTCAGTGTATAAAAAATTTAAAGAAGGTTTCATTATCTTTAAATAATTTTTCAAAATTGTTTGAACCAAATTGACCTTAGTCAAACAGAATTTTCTTTGATGTCATAAGGAGAAAACGACTTCATGAAAAGTTTATCGACTTTTGGCCAAGAGAAAGACTTTATATTAGAGAAATGCGTCTTCTATGCTAAGCATCCGTATTTTAAGGACAATATTTTTTGCAGTGTATATAGACTAATTAAAATGATTCATGTCGATCAATAACTTGCTAAATCTGGAAATTAAACAATTAAAATTTCCTGCAGATCTAAAATGTTAGCAATTTCAAATGTAACATTATAAAATTGTACTACATTTAAAGCCTCAAATATCCATAACAATGTCTATGTATCTGCAATTTACTTCAGAGCCCATATAAACCGAATTTCAAATACTTTTTATCCACAGCAAAAGCCCCCATGTTAAGTATATCCCATATATATCACAATCCCAGGAGATGTTTCCAATGAAAATTATTATAAACGTTCCATGGTTGTGGTTATCTAATATCCGAAATTTGACTTTACTAGTTATTTATACTCATTGAAATGTTGCTGATAAATACTTTCGATGCATGTTAGTGTAAATATAAATAATAAATAAGTTATTCTGACATTTATTTACTGTTTAATATGAATACAAGAAGATGAACAAAATTATTATTGATATTAATGGGACCCAGGAACTTCATACGTCCTCACCCGTTTAAATTGTCGGTTGCAGTATCACTGTTGTTATATAAATAAGTTTTTTTGATTTGTGTGATGGAAAAGTTTTTGTAATGTTATGTCACTATTTGTAGGAATCGACTATCTTAAATTGATACATTGACCATATCTGTTCCACGTACGAATCTTCATGAAACTTTTAGGAATTTTCATTTCCTTGTTTTATTCATTTAATAGTAGTGCTATCTCACTGCACGCACAGAAAAACCATGTTTGGACATGGTTGCCGCATCCATTTAATGCTTATCTAGAGCATGTAATTGCCGCGAAAACCATGTATTTTGTCTTTGTAAAAATAGTTTTCGAGCGGAGAAAAATGTATGGTGGCAATAAGCATTTGAATGGTTCTCAAATACCGCAAACATGTTCTATCATTTAAATGATAGAATTTGAGACCATTAAATGGTCGGGAAAATCATGTACCTGACCATTCAATTTTTTTTTACTTTTTTACAGGGAAAAAAGTATTTTTATAGGTTAAGTATAGATATGTCTAGAACCATTACATGGCCATAAAGACCATTTACATTTTTTTCGTGACCATTTAATTTTTTAACTTTTTTGCAGCGAAAAGAATTTTATAAAAACATTGAGCAGGTAGGTACACACGATTTTCATTTTGAGCGTCAGTCATGTGTTGATTGTTTCTTGGAATGGACGGAGAATACGGATTTACTGTGTTTTGTGTTAATTTATTTATTCATAAGTGGCACGTGGTTTTATGTGAACACAAAAAAGGAAAGTGTAATTGAAAAATATACCTGTTTTTTGTTCTGAATTTTGCTATATGGATCATTTATTTTTATTTGCAGTTACATGATGTCTGCGTTTGTACATTTGTTGGGCACACGATGTAAATATGGAATTATTACTTATTGTTGAAATTGAAATAAAATAGTGTGTGTAAAAATATGTGATGTTTGCTTGCACGACATTATAAATGCAAACAAACAATGAATTAGTTTATAAATAAATAAAAACAAAAAAAAAATGTTAATTTTGTGTTTTCTTTTCTCAAGTGGTGTCCTTTTTTCGACGATGAAAAAAGTTTTTTTCATAAAGATCAAAACATTTTAGGTTGTGACCATGTTCTTTTAACTAGAAGAAAAACATTTTGAATGAATACCATAACATTTTAAATCGTGACCATTGTATTTTCATTCAAACAAAATTCTTTTTATCAATATAATAACATTTTAGATGAGGACAATTATATTTTTCTTGGAACCATGTTCACTGAGCCAACATGGTTGCAGGTTAAAATGTTACATGGTCGCCGCAAAAATAGCTCCTATCATATTATTTTGCTCTTCGAATATGATTGTGACAATCATGTTTCTTCTCTGCGTGTGGATATCTTTTAGATTAGAAATGACAACTCCATGATATTTGTTAGCCAAAATCGATTGCGTCAGAGTATAACATATTTTCTTCCATAAGAGGAGATTTTCCAGCCACATATATAACATTTCCTCCTCCCAAATTTGACATATTCTTATGGACCAAAAATACCGCTATTGGTTGAGACGTGCTGTGTGTGATGGTGCTGAGTCTTGTTGGAATGTCTACGGTATGCGACTGAAATGTTTGTCAGCGCCTGGCTTCATTGCTGTCATTAAGGCATTTTCCCCGATAATATTCGGCATTTATGTTGAACCCCATGGTCTATGGCGGCAATAGTGGCCAATCGAAGGTGTACATTTTCACCAATTTAACCCGATTTTCTTTTTTCACAAACATAATTTGGAATGGTTTCTAATCGGATAAAACCACTTTCGTGCAATCGAGGTAACTCCTTGGACCTTTCCACTCTAACTTTTTTGTGCATCGGTGATCTCTTGCACTTTATGGGAACTTCAATTGCTTTTGTACAAGCTCATTTTTCAATATGTGTTGCTTCTGTTCTCGTGGTATGTTCAGCTCGTGAGCAAGTTTTCTGTCAGTGCAGCATCGGCAACACTGCCGGTATCACGGTAAGGAGCATTAAAATTCACATTTAAATACTGGAGTACTTAACAATAGCCGTCTGGGGTTTCGCAGCCAATTATAAAGCATTTAAATTCTCACGCTTTATTTCCATCTCGAATAACTTTATGTTTCAATGCAATAGATCGAAATGCTTTTGTAAATTTATAAACAATAAAAAAAGTAAATATGATCGAAAGTTAGGCCAGACCGAATCTTATGTACCTTTCATCATGGATTGCGCACAAAGTTACACTTAAGACTGTCATCAACAATCGAATTACCAAATTCAAATAACTGGATGCAATTTATTCCTAGAAGTAAAATCTTTAGGGTGCGTATGAGGCTATACAAAAATACGTACCAATTTTTACATGAATATTAAACGCATATACTGATATCACGTACAGAATTTCAACTGAAATTTTCTTATCGAGGCTCCGGAGGTCAAATCCATGGATCGGGGTACAAAGTCTCAAACCGATAGCTTGCATCTTTCGGAAGATAGAGTGATTTCAACAGACAGACGAACGGATATCGTTATATCGATCCAGAATTTCATCATGGCCCAATGGCATACTAACCCTATGGATGCAAAATCAAGTTTCTACTAGTCCATATGTACACTGAAAAAAATATTATGGTGATTCAAATTTAGATAAAGCTACCACTACCAAGCATCAGCCGTATTGTCTGGGGATTTCGTTTTATATCCCAAATTTATTTTTATAACACCCCTCAAATGCTTATATTTTTTAATTCGGTTGGGTGTGGTTTAGGGTATATTATTGTCAGTCCCGCCCGACTTACTAGTTCACCCACTTTTCTTGTTGTGATATTGAACCCAAGAGCCTTTGTGTGCAAGGATGATGTGCATATGCACTGGCTTTGTCCTTGTCTTTGGCATTGATTTGGAAGTAAAATAATTATTTGTTGAAAGCAGGTGGGTTTTGTTGCTCTTAACGCTTCTTCATTTCCATAATTTTCCCTAATCTTATTGCGCAAACGATTTCCCTTCTAAATCCATTTACACAATTTATTCCTATCCATGGTGGCGAGGATATCCCACTGGTGTTGCAAGTCTCACACTTGATAAACCATTTCATGTAATTTGCAACGCAACGCAATCAAAAAATTCTTCGAAATATACCCACAATTTATAGCCCACGATAAATTTTGTTTATTTCGAAATGATTAAACTCCTTAAATGTTGTAGGAAGCAAATGACGAAGGATTGCTGATATCGAATCCTTTTTTCGCAGAATATTTTGTCACACCAACATGATGAAATTTTAATATCAAAGTCATAAATAGAAGACCGCATTGTTTCTTATGCAAATTGGCATATTTTGCCGTTTTCCCATCGCACCTTTATGAAAACGCTTGTGCTCCTGTTTCTTTTAAGGTGAATTAGATCACCCAAAAAAATAGGAGCTTTAAAAAATGGGTAATAAAATTTGTTGTTGTTGTAAAAGCCACAATGAAAAAGGTCGTTTTCGTGGTAGATGAAATGCCATCATAAATTTTATCTTGTTATTCTTTTTATAATAATAATTTACACTTTTCTTTCATTATTACTTCGTATTCCCAGGTGTTGTTGATCAAAACAACCAATGGTGGAAAGTTAAAAAGGCTTAAATAAATGTGAATTTTTTGAAAGGGGGACATTCTATCCATCACCATTTTTGGCGGTAGAGGAGAAAATATCTTGAACAAGTTTGTTATTTATTCTTGAAGCAGTAAATGAGGATAATGTTAAACAACGAATGACCCTGATAAATTACCTTGTCAAGGACATTCCTGAAATATAAGATTCTACCAGTCCAGTGTTGACGAGTTTCCAAAGTTCTTAGAATTGAAGATGGGCCATATCCATTTTTCTCTAAGTGTGTAAATATAACCATAGCGATAGGCGGTAGGCGAACACTTATTTACGTGTATTTCTTATGGGAAGCCCAAAAACCGCGACGGAATACCGTGACGGCTAGCGGCGTGTCGCTAAATTAAAACTTATTCTAACTCCTTGGCGAAAACTGGTATAGTGTTGCCATAGCTTATCAATTTTTTTTAACTCACCACTAGGAATTGCTGTTGCCTGGACACGTGTAGATTATTTTTTCTTGAAATAACTCAACAAATAACAAGCCATTGTATGTTTTTATTCAACTTCATTGTTTAATATTGTCAAAGCGTGTTGTATTGACAACAAAATCGCTAGGAAACGTGAAAAAGGGAATTATTCGCCGTCAAGCTTATTGTATTTGCCGTTGCGGCAAAAATGTTTCGCCTACCGCCTATCGCTATGGTTATATTTACACACTAATTCTAACATAATCCAAGTAATGTCCATCCGTACACCCAGAAAAAAGTGACCCTTCTTTAAGTTAAAATGAACTAATTTTGAAGAAAGTGGAACTTCGTATAACGCTAAAGACATTTTTATTTGTTTGAACGGTGTGATTTTCCTAGTAATTAGGAAGAATGTATTCTATATATTAGTTAACATTTTCCAATATTTATGTACCAGAATAAAAAAATTGAACTGAATTGAATTCATATATGGAATGATTATATTGCACCTTTTCATTCAAGTGGACAAATCTTACTTATTTACTTACTTACGTTTTGAAATATAGTTTATTGCCCATGTTCCCAAATCCACTTCCAGGTGAATGTGAATCAATTCCACGATTTTCGTGTCCTACAATCCACTTTCACCGGAATTTTCGTGAAATCAATTCACTTGCAAAAGTCTTGGTGAAAGTTGTATTATGTCCAAGATGGGTGTATTTCCGGTTAAAAAACGTACTCGCGTAAAAAAATTGAAATGTTTTATATTTAATACATGAGTTTTATTAAAACTGCGTCATTTTTAATTAAAACAAGTATATAAAACCGTAAGTTCGGCCAGGCCGAAGCTTATGTACCCTCCATCATGGATTGCGTAGAAACTTCTTCTAAACACTGCCATCCATAATCGAATTACTTAAGTTGCGGTAACGCTAGCCTATGGCAAGGTATCTTAAAACCTCCTAACACACTGTTAGAAAAATATGTTTTTAATATGTTCCGATATAAACAAAATGTGTTTCGGGCACAATTTTTAAACACAATATATTTAAGTGCCAACATGTAATGTTCCTATACTAACACTAAATTTTTGGGACACATATGTTAATATGTTAAAATATATTATGTTTGGGGCATGAATGTTTCATAAAAACAATATGTGTGAATGTAAACATATATAAATTTACAAATTTCGAGTAAACATATATATATGTTTACAATTTCTGTGAAACGGTTGTATGTTGTTTCGGAAAACTGCTTTATGATAAGGCCAAAAATTTGATATGCTTAAGTCTAAATATTATTTAATTTGAATATTAGAATGAGTATTCGGAGTAAAGAGAATAGACATTCGGAACCAAGAGCATAGAGATTTGAAAAAACAGCATGTGTTTTCGCCTTGAGAGGAGAATTTTATGTATGTGTGGACAAGTGTTTTGTTTGTTATAAAATTGTTATTTTTGCAAAAAAATAATAGTATTTTATTCAAAAGCCATTTCGTTTATATCAAGCACTGTTTCTGAATGTAAATCTTTAATAACCCACATTTCGAAGTTTCATTATAAAAATTTAATATATTTAGTATAAATGTCTAAATTACAAAAAAAAAAAAATGGTTCGGTCGGAGCAGGAATTGAACCCACGACCCTTTGCATGCAAGGCAGACATGCTAACCACTGCTCCACGTGGCCAACAAATGTATGTTTGTTTTAAATATTGTTATGTTTGCATGGGCTCGTGGGCACTGCAAACTATGCTATATAAATGTAACTTATAATGATAATTGTCTACTGGTGACTATAACTGCTACGTAGCCCAGTGGATAGTGTGTTGGCTTACAAACTATATGGTCCTCGGTTCGATTCTCCGTCCAGGCGAAAGGTAAAATTTAAAAAATTTATAAAATTGAATAATTTCTTTAACATTATTTGTATTACAGAAAAAGGTACCAAGAACTAAAAGTTTCGTGGAAGTGAAAATTATGTTAGGGAATGAGCACAATCTTCTTTGGGGAAAATTCTTCCAGGCATATAATATTTTTGGGCCCAAAATGCTTCCAAACATATAATATGTTCACATAAAACAAACATATTAATGTTTCGGCAGTATCCAATAATATATGTGCTTCCTGCAAAATATGTTTGGAACATATGTTAGAGAAGCGATTTTTTTTGAGGGTGCACCATCTTCTAAATTGTATGTAAGTCCATACGTGGTATATATTAAATCAAAAAAGATCGATCCAATATGTATATAATTCAGTTTGACAAAGTAAACATAAAATTTTGACAAAATTTTCTACAGAAATAAAATTTTAACAAAATTTTCTATAGAAATAAAAATTTTGACAAAATATTCTATAGAAAGAAAATTTTGACAAAAATTTCTACAGAAATAAAATTTTAACAAAATTTTCTATAGAAATAAACTTTTGACAAAAATTTCTATAGAAATAAAATCTTGGTAGATTATTTGTGGCTCGAGTGGCAACCATGATTATGAACCGAATAAAATTTGAACAAAATTTTCTATAGAAATAAAATTTTGACAAAATTTTCTATAGAAATAAAATTTTGACAAAATTTTCTATAGAAATAAAATTTTGAAAATGATGAAAATTTTATTATGAACCGAATAAAATTTTAACAAAATTTTCTCTAGAAATAAAATTTTGACAAAATTTTCTATAGAAATAAAATTTTGACAAAAATCAATCAAAAATTATTTGTATTAATTAATTTTTCAATTGGATCAATTAATTTTTTAAATGACTTTCAATTAATATCTTAATTGATACTATCATTTCTGTGGTTGAAGACATTTCAATTAAAAATTAATTGAATCAATTAATTTCGTGATTGAATCAGAAAACATTTTTTATGTGTATATAGGATTCCTAGGATGAACAGATTTCAATTTAAGGTAAATCAGATTAAAAATTTGCTTTCTAGATGTTCATAATATCATAGCGGAAGATCGCCTCTCAAATATGGGACCTATGTAGTAATTCTCAGGCATAGCCTACGAAAAACATATCTGTATCAGAATTCATATAGCTGATAGCTGAGCTCTCAAAAGCTCTACGAAGTTTTACATTATTTAATATAAAATTGCATAATTTCTAAATTTTTTAACTTTATTTTACTTCATCATCAAAATTGTTTGGCTTCTATCATGTAATTAATTGATATAATTAAATTTTCAATACAAACAAGCTTCAAGCTGCTGACGTGATAATATCAATCACCTATGCCAATTAAAAAATGTATTGATCCAATAAGAGCTTAAATTGAGTCAATTAGTTAATGTGATTGGTTATTATTTTGATTAAAAAATTAATTGAAACAAATAATTTTTAATTGCATTTTTTGTAATTTCTTCAAATTAATTTATTTAATTTTTTAACCAAAAGCCTATCCCCCAGAAAAATATTTCTTGATTTCAATCATGAAATTAATTAAGACGATAAATTTTTAATTTAAATTTTTCTATCACGGAAATGATAATTTCGATCAATAAAAGAATAATTGATCAAAATAAAAATGTAATTTATTAAATCAATTTGTGTTATTCATTTCTTGTTCAGTAATAAATAATTCGAATAAATTATTTTTGTTTAACTGAATACTATTTCAAATTCAATTAAAATTGTAATTGGAAAAATATTTGTGATATTGCTTTTAGGGAAAAATGACGTTAGTGATTGAAGACAAAAATACTTTTTCTATGAATTACAAAAGCTAACTTTTATTTCCATAAACAACAACAGTTTTCAAAGTTTGAATTTATTTGAAGTTTATCCTTGGAAATAAAGTTATTTAAAAGTTTTACTAAATTCCAAACATTCAGCTGATTCTTCTCCTAAAAGAAAGATTTTTTACTAGAATTTTTACGCATAGAAACTTTTAAAAAAGTATTTATTTATTTTGATAAATTACAGAGAAATTTTGCATCGGATAATTTTCATATTGGCAGTTGCTAATAATTTTTTAAGAATTTTCTACCATTACTACAACCCAACCCATTCAATAAACAAACAAATATTTTAATAATAAAAAAATGATTGTGAAATATGCTCAAAATCCCATACTATTTCTTTTTAAATTGGAAAGCACGAAAACCATGATTTTTTTTAATTCTAGAGATTTCTAATTTTTGTAAAAAGTCCACCTTATTTTTACTGGTAGAGGAAACTAAACAACAAAATTTCATATCACTATAATTTTTATCTATAATGTTAAAAAAAAGTGAAGTATCATGAACGGAATTGTACTTAAAAAAAAATTGCGAGGCCTATTATTTAAGATTAGGACCAAAAGTTATGATCCTTTAAAGACGAGATTTCTTTTTATCTCTTTTAAATTGGAAAGCACGAAAACCATGATTTTTTTTTAATTCAAGAGATTTGTAATTTTTGGAAAAAGTCCACCTTATTTTTACTGGTAGAGGAAACTCAACAACAAAATTGTATATCACTATAATTTTTATCTCTAAGGTTAAAAAAAAAGTGAAGTATCATGAACGGAATTGTACTTAAAAAAAATTGCGAGGCCTATTATTTAAGATTAGGACCAAAAGTTATGATCCTTTAAAGGCGAGATTTATCGAAAGCTGGTGTAATTAGTTTAAATCATTAGCAGTATTTTTTTTAATTTGTAATTAATTCAAATTTATATTCTATAACAGTTTTTCTGCCCACTCTAATACAATGATTTCTAAGACAACTGCACAAGGCTACAGCTTAGATTTGGCTATAAATTTGGTCTCACGTTTATTACAGCAGAGTATACGTGTGTTCGTGTATGTGTGTGTGTGTGTGTTTGGATATATAGGAGAGTATAAATACTCACCAAATGTGGGTTTAGGCATTTATGTTTATATATTTGTATGTGTATTGTCCTGACCTTGTTACGTGTGTAGTACTACTCACTACTGTCTCGGTTTTTCAAGCACTTTTTTATTGGCCAACAATTTCACCCCACTTCATTACATTCGCGTGTGTGTGTGCTTGTGGGGTAAGGGGTGATCCTCCACCCCATGCACTAGAAAACAACAATTTCACTCCCTAATTCCCTATTTGTTGACCGACTCTGATTGTTCTTAAACCTGGTACAAATGAATATACTCGTAATTCTCTACCACAAAACAAAAAACTCTCCAAAGCCATTTTGGAGAGTTTTAATAGCAAATTAAAAGAGAAACACTTCCTGTGACAGGTGTTTTGAAAAAAAAAAACACAATTTAATATAAAATTTTACCTTGAAATCAAACAATTTTTTGAATTTACTTTTCTAGTCTCTTATAAATGTTTGTGCTGTTCATTGTATTCTTGTTTAGTTTTGCGACAACAACAACAACAAAACAGAAAATTTGATTATTATTTTTTTAATGGTAGCAGCATCACATTCGTTTGACAACTCGTTTTACTAGCCTGTAATTAGGTTGTAAAGCCAAATTTACCAAAAAGTGTGTGCAATTGATATTAAAAAATGCAAAAAATAAATGCAATGCAAGCTTCAATAATCCAACTAACAAAATAAGTTTGCATATTGTATGGCAACACCAAAAAAGACAAGAAGAGTCGTTAATTTTTTAGAAATTCGTATCTCAAAATAATTTTCCTTAAACAATTACCCAGACAAAAATGTCATATATAATTTTTCTTAAGTGTTTCTTCTATACCCCACAATAAAATGCACAATCCCGTTTTCTTTTTGTTGTGTTCTTTATTGGCCCCATTAAAAAAACCGAACAGTTTAAGAGGCCTCACCCCCTCTCTTCACACAACTCTCACTCACAATATAATATAACAAATGATCTCACTTTTCAATCACTGATGACACTGTCTTTTAAAGCCCCCAAACAAACACAAAATTCTCTTTGTCTGTCTCTCACTGTCGCGCTCTCTCTCTCTCTCTCTCCTTCGTTCTGTTAAACTTTGTCTCTATCTCTCGTTCTGTCTATATCTCTCTGTCTCTCGATCTGTAACTGTCTCTATCCCATCCTCTCCTCTCCACACCAATCAGCAATACTCCTACACCATCCTTTTAAGAATCTTTAGTGAGCTTTAGATTGGGGTCTATGATATGTCACAATGTCTCAAATACATATACACATGTCTCAATATCATGGACCTACCAAATGTATGTACGTAATCTAGTGGTGGACTTACACATGAATGTAAACTCCAATTTTCACTTTGAATATTAGTTTCTCAAAAAGATTTCGTTACAGTTAAGATTGCAGAAACCAACCAAACAAGCAAATACCTTTAAACGAAACCCCCCTATAAGACCCCACTCTTAAACTAACAAACTTCAAATACCCCCAAACACTGTGTAGGTCCTATTTTGTTTTGTCAACTATAAGAAAATCTGTCTAGTCTAATAAGAGTATTATATTTTCGTTTGTATTCTTCTACGCTCTCTCTCTCCCCCTTTGTCTCTCTCTCACACATAGTAAGAGTTTAGGGCTTCTCAACTCAATGTTTTAGGTTTATTTTGAGATACGATATTTCTGCAATCTTAACGACGAAATTCAATATTTCCATCGCAAAGTATTTTTCAACCCCTACGCAAATTATTTAACCAAAAAAAAAACAACAACAAAACCCATAAAAACAAACAAACTGCATCTTTAGCATCTGAAATGTAATATCGCAAAAATTGCTAAAAAGTAAAAACAAAACGTAAAAAGTAAAAAAAGAAAACACAAATCTACTAACTAACATCAACTATCTACCTTAACCATTTCAACGTATTATTCATAATGGCTTCTTTTTATTTATTTTTTGGATTATTTTTGATTTTTTTCTTATTTTTTTTTAACTATAATTACCACAAAAAATTACAAAAAAAAAACAAAAACCAAAAAAATATAGGTTACGAAAAGTTAAGATGGATCAACGCAAACTCATGGATAATGCCAATACAATAACCGATATGGCCAAGGTAAGTTAATGCAAGCATTGCAAAATTAAAAAAAATCAATACCAATACCTATATAATAACCTACACCACAAAATAGAAATTTACATAGGGTATACAAATACATATGTATGTACATATACAAAGAAAACTACTAGAACATTAGGAAACTATATACAATATGTGAAATCATAATACTATTTAGAAAATTCGGGATTAGTTAACAATCATTGTTTGGATTTGGGGTTATTATGTTAATGACATTTTATAGAAAATTGGGATGGGATGATAAGTTAGTAAGTGTGGTTAATGTTATCAGCTATTCTGGACAAATAGAAAAAAATCACAAAATCCGCTTTTAACCGTTTTTAATGGCCTATTGGACTATAGTATGCCAATTTTTGTATCATATAATTCATGTACTTTAATTTATAAGAAATCTTGTTGTGCATGATAAAATAAAAAAAAAAAAAACAAACAAACAAATTTGAAATTCGCAAAAATTGTTAAAAAGTTATAGCCCTAATGTTCATTGATAGAATATTTGTTCTATTCATGTTCAATACAATATAAGTAAGTACTCAGATATACTCCCCTTATGAGTACTCGTTTTATACCCACCACCATAGAATGGTGATGGAGATATAACACATCGAAATATTTCGATTTCCGACTATATAAAGTATAAGGGAGAAATTCTAAGACTATATAACCATGTCCGTATGTCTTCAATAATGAAGCTATTGTGCACGAACACGTCTTTTGTCTGAAGACAGGTAAAGTTTGAAGATGGACCATATCGGTCCAGGTTTTGATACAGTTCCCATATAAACCGAACTCCCGATTTGGGGTCTTGGGCTTATAGAAACCGTTGCCTGAAATTGGAAATCTAGAGGTATTTTAGGACAATAAAGAAGTGTGCCTAAAATTGTGTATCGGTCTATGTTTTGATATAGCCCCCATATAGACCGACCTTCCGATTTTATTTCTTGGGTTTCAAGAATCAGTAGTTTTTACCCAATTTGAAATTGGAAATCTAGAGGTATTTTGGGACCATAAAGAGGTGTGCCGAAAATAGTGATTATCGCTCCATGTTTTGGTATAGCCCACATATAGACCGATCTGCCGATTTTTTTTCTTGGGCTTCTAAAATCCGTAGTTTTTATCCAAATTGTCTGAAACTGGAAATCTAGAGGTGTTTTAGAATCATAACTAGGTGTGCCGAATATACACTGGAAAAATAGCATACCCGGTTCTAAAGATTGAAAAGTTTATCGACTTTTGGACAAGGAAAAAAGCTTTATATTAGAGAAATGTGTCTTCTATGCTAAGCAAAATTTGCATTCGTATTTTAAATACATGACAACTTTGACCTCACGATAATATTTTTTCAGTGTATTGTGTATCGGTACAGTTTTTGATATGGCAGACTTATAAACCCGGCCGTCCAATTTGGGGTCTAGAAACACAATTAGATGTACTAAATATTGTGTGTATCCGCGCATGTTTTTGGCATAGCTTCCATAGGCTGACCTCCCGTTTTGATTCCTTTGACTCTTCCTTTTGGTCTAGAACCCGTAATTTTTATACGATTTGCTTGAAATTGTAAATATACTGGATAACTATATTGGTAACCCACAAAAACCTGTACAGGTTTTAGTTTTTATCGGTCCATTTGGCAAGGCCTCCATATAAACTGATCATGAAAATTGTTTGAAACTGAATGTAAAATTTCCAGATTTTTCTTCTCGTAGTCATTTAAATAATGGGGATAAATTCTGCAGATTTTATCAATTCAATTTCATAATTTTCTTGCACATTTACAAGAGATGTTTATGATTCCTCTAAAACTCAAACAAAAATGGTTCTTATAAAACCAGAATCTGATCTAGTCTTCGTAGGTAAAATCTTTAAATTTATCTACGGGAAGCGTACTGGTTGAACTGACCTGCTTGGTAGAATATCTGCCGTCAAACCCTTGGAAATTGGTAAAGGAAACTATTATATTTGACTCATGGTGGTGGGTATTTAAGATTCGGTCTGGCCGAACTTATTGTTGTATATACTTGTTCATTCTCTGATAAGTACCATATTTCAAAACGATTTTGTCATTATTGAAAATTGCAGCGTGATTACAACAGGCAGATGGACCTACGGACTAGGCTAGAATTTCTACCATATATAGTCGGAATAGATATTTCGTTGTATTAAAAACAGAATGGCAAACCATGGAAGTAAATTAATTAAAACAAGTATATACGGCCGTAAGTTCGCCCAGGCCGAAGCTTATGTACCCTCCATCGTGGATTGCGTAGAAACTTCTTCTAAACACTGCCATCCACAATCGAATTACTTAAGTTGCGGTAACACTTGCCGATGGCAAGGTATCTTAAAACCTCCTAACACCATCTTATAAATTGTATGTAAGTCCATACGTGGTATATATTAAATCAAAAAAGATCGATCCAATACGTATATAATTCAGTTTGACAAAGTAGACATAAAATGTTGACAAAATTTTCTACAGAAATAAAATGTTAACAAAATTTTCTATAGAAATAAAATTTTCACAAAATTTTCTATAGAAATAAATATTTTGACTAAATTTTCTATAGAAAGAAAATTGTGACAAAAATTTCTACAGAAATAAAATTTTAACAAATTTGCTATAGAAATAAACTTTTGACAAAATTTTCTATAGAAATAAAATCTTAGTAGATTATTTCTGGCTCGACTGGCAACCATGATTATGAACCGAATAAAATTTGAAAAAAAATTTCTATAGGCTATATATAATTGTGCTGGCACAACACATGCCAGCAATTTCACCCTGAAATTTGGCCGCATTACAATGTGGACATCTCACTGTAATTTCACCAATAATAGCATATTCACTGTTATCATTTTCACTATTGTAAACGAAAGCAGCATATTCCATATTTTGCACAGCACGACGTGAAGTTCGTGTCGTTCGTCTCGATGTTGGTTTTAATGGAGTTGAATACGCAGATGTATGACGACGTGCGTTTCGTAATAGTTGAATTTGGTTCTGTTGTGAGCGTTCCTCAACACTTTGTATTCTTCTTTGATTAAACCTATAGGTAGAATTTCGCGTACGTCGACCTATAGTTGATTTTCGCGTTGGTGGCATTTTTTCTTGATCAATGACAATTGAAATCACTTTTTAGATATTAAATATTTGCCAATATTTACGAAACTCCAAAAAATCACATTTGTATGTTGTCAATCAAATTTAAAAAATTAAATTTGATTGACAACATACAAATAATTAGAATTAAAAAACATCCTAATTGTATGCTACACATAACGTATTCAGCCACCTGTAATTTTGTTTACTCGTATCCAAGCAATGCTGTATAACAAAACAAAAATTGTATCCATTCATATAAAATTTATATGAAAACGGGTAATGTTTAGAAAAATCGCCATATCTCGGCGAAACGAAAATACTTTTAAATTTGTGTTGTTTACTAACAATCCTTACTGCGTCTTCTACAAAACGTATTTAGCTATTTTTTATTTTATGTAGCGGTTCTCGAGTTATGGAGTGACAATCAAAATTTACACTGCTTTTTATATATATAGATTAAGTATAGTTATTACGAATCAACAGTATTTCCAAATTCCATGTAATGTTACTTTTTCTCAACTGTAAAAAATAATTTTTACAACTGCTACCTTCCAGTTTTAATAAGTTGCTGCCCAGCGATTTTGTACTCTTTTTTTGCAATTTCAATTCCTCTCTGGAAAAACAGTGAAAGAAAAATTTTGGTGAATTTTAGAAAATTTTAAATAAGCAGTATTACAAACCGATATCACAAAAATAAATAAATATTTTTCGACAAATTCAAGAAAAAATATTAGACATAATTAATTGGTTTCTCTTATTAAAGAAAATTGGAGTTTAAAATTTGCAAGAATATATTTAGTGCCATACGAAGTTCAAGTAAAATTTACATTTGTAGTACAAATTTAAATAAATAATGAACTATTTTATGAGAAGTACGAATTTAGTAAATCTTTTTGCTTCACTTGCGTATATTTTTCCCATTTTTAAGTAAATTTAACTAACGTACGCAAAAAAAAAAAATTATAGTAAAGGAAACATTCTCCAAATAATTGCTTGAACTAAAATAAAGTTAAATTGGCTTTAGTGAAATAGAGTGTTCACTTTTTTTGAGTGCTGCAATTAAAGAAAATCATAAACCAATTTAGTTTTCACACAAAGTTAGCGTCACTGAATGTTACCTGAAAAATGCAGATTCCAAAATGAAGACGAATGAAGGGTTGTTATTCTGCTTGTGTTTTCTTCCTATAAGATTTCTTTATACACCTCTATACACTCACAAAAAATTTGCTCACTAATTTAGAACAATAAATATTTTATTTATATTTTATGCAAACAGTATCGACTATTATATTATTTTTTAACAATTGCTAGATTTTGTGTGACGCTCCGTATACCATAACAACACGATATCAACCGAAAAAAACAACCCCCGTGCAAACTTATTGGATATATCGATTACATCGATGACAGGTTTGTTAGAATATAGGAAAATTTCCTATATTCTAACAAGTGTGTTTCCTTAAGATTTGAAAGGATTGAATAAGTCTTAGTACGAGTGAACTAAAATATTTTTCTATGCTAAGTCTTATTCATATATATGATAAGCTTTCTATAATAAAGGAAGTCCGATTTATTATTTTATAAGAATTTTTACTAAATTTGAGGTAGCTCGATTTTAGTTCGGTTTTTGTTCATTTTTATGAATGCTTTCTTAAGGCCGGTACTATGTTCATTCTTGCGAAAATTTTTTATGGAAACCATTATTTCGCACATAGAAAGCGGCGTTTTTTTAGGTAGCTTGGAGCGCTATTTTACAGGGAGCGATATTGGGATAAGTTGGTGGTTGTTGCTTGTTTTTACAAAATAACATTTTATTTTTCCTTGGGCAATTGATCTGCTATTCCTTTGATCCTTTGTATAGTTTCGGAACAAAAATATGGTCCGTGTTTGATTTATAAGCCCGCACAAATAGTTTTTATACCCACCACCATAGAATGGTGACGGGGGTATAATAAGTTTGTCATTCCGTTTGTAACGCATCGAAATATCGATTTCCGACTATATAAAGTATATATATTCTTGATCAGGGAGAAATTCTAAGACGATATAACGATGTCCGTCTGTCCGTCTGTCTGTCTGTCTGTCTGTCTGTCTGTTGTAATCACGCTACAGTCTTCAATAATGAAGCAATCGCGCTGAAATTTTGCACAAACTCGTCTTTTGTCTGCAGGCAGGTCAAGTTCGAAGATGGGCTATATCGGTCCAGGTTTTGATATAGTCCCCATATAAACCGACCTCCCGATTTGGGGTCTTGGGCTTATAGAAATCGTAGTTTTTATCCAATTTGCCTGAAATTAGAAATGTAGAGGTATTTTATGACCATAAAGGGGTGTGCCACAAATGGTGAGTATCGGTCCATGTTTTGGTATAGCCCCCATATAGACCGATCTCCCGATTTTACTTCTTGGGCTTATAGAAACCGCAGTTTTTATTCAATTTACCTGAAATTGGAAATCTAGAGGTATTGTAAGACCACAAATACGTGTGCCAAAAATTGTGAGTATCGGACAATATTTTGGTATAGCCCCCATATAGACCGATCTCCCGATTTTACTTCTTGGGCTTATAGAAACCGCAGTTTTTATTCAATTTACCTGAAATTGGAAATCTAGAAGTATTGTAGGACCACAAATAAGTATGCCAAAAATTGTGAGTATCGGTCCATGTTTTGGTATGGTCCCCATATAAAAGGACCTCCCGATTTGGGGTCTTGGGCTTATAGAAACCGTAGTTTTTATCCAATTTGTCTGAAATTGGAAATCTAGTGGTATTTTAGGATCATAAAGAGGTGTGCCGAAAATGGTAAGTATCGGTCCATATTTGGTATAGCCCCCATATAGACCGATTTCCCGATTTTAATTCTTGGGCTTCTAGAATCCGAAGTTTTTATCCTATTTGCCTGAAATTGGAAATCTGGTGGTATTTTAGGACCATAAAGAGGTGTGCCGAAAATGGTGAGTATCGGTCCATATTTTGGTATAGCCCCCATATAGACCGATCTCCCGATTTTACTTCTTGGGCTTATAGAAACCGCAGTTTTTATTCAATTTACCTGAAATTGGAAATCTAGAGGTATTGTAGGACCACAAATACGTGTGCCAAAAATTGTGAGTATCGGTCCATGTTTTGGTGTGGTCCCCATATAAAACGACCTCCCGATTTGGGGTCTTGGGTTTATAGAATCCGTAGTTTAAATACAATTTGTCTGAAATTGGAAATTTATAGGTATTTGAGGACCATAAAGGGGTGTGCCAAAAATGGTGAGTATCGGTCCATGTTTTGGTATAGCCCCCATATAGACCGATATCCCGATTTTACTTCTTGGGTTTCTAGAATCCGTAGTTTTTATGCGATTTGCCTGAAATTGTAAATATTATTTTAGGCTCCCAAAAACGTGTATCGGATTAAGTTTTTATCGGTTCTTTTGGTAATGCCTCCATATAGACCGACTTCATTTCTTGAGGGTATAGAAGGCGCACTGATCATGAAAATTACTTGAAACTCAATGTAAAATTTTCAGATTTCAGATACTTCTCGGGTGAAAATCTACAGATTTAAGATTTCAAGCAAGACGTTATTTTATAATTTTCTTGCGCACTTACAAGAGATGTTAATGATTCCTCTAAAACTCAAACAAAAATGTTTCTTATAAATCCAGAATCTGATATAGTCCTCATAGGTTAAATCTTTAAATTTATCTTCGGGAAGTGTCCCCAAGTCCTCAATCCCTCCTGAAATTTCAAAGGAAACCCTAATATTTGGTTCATGGTGGTGGGTATTTAAGATTCGGCCCGGCCGAACTTAGTGCTGTATATACTTGTTAATAAATAAATTATTTCTTAATTCACATTGCAAATGGCGCCGTGCTATAAACGTCAGTTTTTCAACACGAAAAAACAAAGTATCACAAATGGAAAAAATTTCGCAAATTTTTTGGTTTTGTATGGAGTTTCAACGCGAAAACCGAACAGAGTACCGGCCTTTAGCAGTGAATACAATTTTTTTTTGTTGAGTTGTAAATTCTTAAACCCAGAGAAGAAATCACTATTAGTAAAATTCCATACCTTATTCTAGTTAATGAACTATTTCTAACCGCTTTCTGTTTAGATTTTTTTTACTGAAACAAGTAAATTTTATTATTTTACACAGAAATTTATCTTAATAGAAATAAAATGGTTAAACTAAATTCATGAACATTTTTTCTTTAGTTTCGAAATCACTTTTTTCTTGGTGTTAAAGCCAAGCATGCCGGGTTACAAGTTTTTTTGGTTTTGGTATTGATTCCGAACGAAAGCAGCAGATAATTGAAGTAAGGACACAATTCCCTTTTAAATTTAAGTTTTGCGTATTTGAGACTAGGAGACCAATTTGAATTGATCACTATTTTCTGTTTTTTATCCACGTGCCGGTAGTGTCCTATACTACCGTGTTAATGAAAAATTTGATTTCCAGGCTCGACTTCAAGTGGAAATGATGATATGTTTTAAGTAAAAAACGTCTTTAAATGCATCTCCTATTTTTGAAAGCATTTTTGATTTGTAGTTAAAATACAAAAATTCAACAAATTTAAAGACGATTTCATTAATTTTGAAGAATTTTTCAGAACTATAAAAGCGAAGTTGACCTTAGTATAACAAAATTGTCTTTCATGTAAAGTTACCCATTTTTAAGTCGAATCACTTAATTATAAGGACAAAACGACGTTATAGACTTTTGGGCAAAGAAAAAAAATTATACCAGTGAAATTCGTATTGTATGCTAAGAAAAATTCGCATTCGTATTTTAAGGACATGAAATCTTTGGCTTTATGACACTTTTTTCCAGTGCAATAAATAACCTTTCGATCGCCACGGCGACTGAAATTGAACTGAGAAACCAAATGCAAATAATGAAATGTTATGTTTTGGTTTTGTTTGCCTCGTATGGTTGGTATTGTATGCTAGGCTTGCATACATGTGAGAGTAACACTTCGTTGTAATTCTCTCGCGCTGAGAGAAAACCGTGATTTTAAAATATAATACGTAAAGGTTCATGAATTCTATGGAATAGTTCATGAACATTATTAAAAAGCAAGTGAGTAAAGTAGAATGTCGGGCGGGGCCGACTATATCATACCCTAAACCACCCCTATTGAATTAGTAAATATTGTTTGGGGGTATGAGTGGTATATGATTGTGAGATAAACCGCATTTCCATATGTAAGAACATTAAGGAGTACATAGTTATGGGAGTTTTATCACAATCTGAATAGAAATGTCTGAAATTGATCATCCACTGTTGCCATTTCTTGGAACCATTTAACAAGTTGTTGGATTGTGTATCTCTCCATGGTTCAAATTGAGTATGTCTGAAATAGAGAAATGTCAAATAAAATTCGGAAAAAACTTGGCGTTTAGGTGTGGTTCACATTCAACATCGGCCCTTATAATTTAACCACCCTTTATATAATCTATAGACTTCAAATTTAAGTCGGCTAATGCCCTGGGATGGTACTCTATGATAGTAAAAAATATGAGAAACATTTTAATCTGAAACAAATTTGTAGCAACTTCGCAAAAGTGTATTTATGATTTATCGCTCGATATATATGTATTAGAAGTTTAGGAAAATTAGAGTCATTTTTACAACTTTTCGACTAAGCAGTGGCTATTTAATAAGGAAAATGTTGGTATTTTGACCATTTTTGTCGAAATGAGAAAAACATATATATGGGAGCAACATCTAAATCTGAACCGATTTCAATCAAATTTGGCACATGACTATACTACCAATTGTACTCCTTGTGCAAAATTTCAAGCTAATCGGGATAAAACTCTGGCTTCTGGGTCCATATAAGTGCATATCGGGAGAAAGATATATATGTGAGCTATATCTAAATCTGAATCGATTTCAACCAAATTTGGCACGCATAGCTAAAATGCTAAATCTACTCCCTGTGCAAAATTTCAACCAAATTGGGCCAAAACTCTGGCTTTTAGGACCATATTAGTCCATATCGGGCGAAAAATATATATGGGAGCTATATCTAAATCTGAATCGATTTCAACCAAATTTGGCACGCATAGCTAAAATGCTAAATTTACTCCCTGTGCAAAATTTCAACCAAATTGGGCCAAAACTCTGGCTTTTAGGACCATATTAGTCCATATCGGGCGAAAGATATATATGGGAGCTATATCTAAATCTGAACCGATTTCAATCAAATTTTGCACACTTGACTATACTACTAATTGTACTCGTATTGCAAAATTTCAACCAAATTCGGCCAAAAATCTGGCTTCTGGGTCCATATAAGTCCATATCGGGCGAAAGATATATATGGGAGCTATATCTAAATCTGAACCGATTTCAATAAAATTTCGAACACTTGACTATACTACTAATTGTTCTCCTAGTGCAATATTTCAATCAAATTCGGCCAAAAATCTGGCTTCTGGGTCCATATAAGTCCATATCGGGCAAAAGATATATATAGGAGCTATATCTAAATCTGAACCGATTTCAATCAAATTTTGCACACTTGACTATACGACTAAGTGTTATATTTGTACAAAATTTCAAGCAGATCGGTATAAAACTCTGGCTGCTGGGTCCATATTAGTGCATATCGGGCGAAAGACATATATGGGAGCTATATCTAAATCTGAACCAATTTCTTCCAAAATCAATAGGGTTCTATTCTGACCCAAATTAGGAACATGTGCCAAATTTGAAGGCGATTGGTCTTAAACTGTGACCTAGACTTTGATCACAAAAAGGTGTTCACAAACAGACAGACATGGCTAAATCGTCTTAGGGACCCACCCTGAGCATTATTGCCAAAGACACCATGTGTCTACCTATCTCCTTCTGGGTGTTGTAAACATATGCATTAACTTATATTATCCAGTTCCATAATGTGGCGCAGGGTATAAAAAAGCTACATATAGGGAATTTCCCCTACTTCTGTAGTTAATATTGCACCTACGGAGTTAGTATGCCACTAATATTGAGCCCATTATTAAAAAAGAGAAAATCGCTCAATTAGTGTGGGTAATAAATCCAAATTTGTAAAAATTGAGCAATATTCTTATGTACGAGCTACAAGTACGTATAAATACGATCGGCCAGTACATCAAAATTTGAAATTTGACTAACATTGGTTAATAAATAAGAGTATTATGGCCAAGTTTGGGAAAATCGAGCGATGCATATGTATCTGAATCAATTTGCATAATATTTTGCGGGTTTGATTAATACCACTAAAGGTTACCTTGTGCAAAATTTGAGTAAGATCAGTTAAGAAATGAGGCCTCTATGGTCAAACATTAGGGGCAAATTTTTCAAAATCGGGCGATACATATATGGGAGTTATATCTACATCTGAACCGATTCGATGAAATTTTGCACATACCGTTAGTACTATAGAGGACTGGATCTAGCCAACTTTGAGTAAGATCGGATAATAAATAATGGTTCTATGGCCAATTATGAGTAAGATCGGTTGATAAATAAGGGTTTTATGACCTAATTTGGCAAAATCGGGCGATACATATATATATGGGAGCTATATCTAAATCTGAACCGATTTCGATGAAATTTCGCAGACTTAAAGGGTGATGCAGAAGATCATTTTGCGCTAAATTTGATGACGATCTGTTAGTAAAAAAGCGCAACGTGACCCCATTTGTCGAAATCGGGCGATACATATATATCGGAGCTTTATCTAAATTTAATCCGATTTCTTCCAAATTCGATAGCGTTCGTCCTTGTGCCCAAGAAACTCCCTGCACCAAATTTCATCAAAATCGGTTAAAAATTGCGACCGGAATCCTGTGAACAACAAATACATGGACAGACGGACGGACGGTCACCAAGCGCTAGATCGACTCAGAATTACCTCCTGAGTCGATCGGTATATATTTTATGGGGTCTAAAATCAATATATCTGGTAGGCACATTTTTTAGCAGATCAAACTTATTATACCCTGACCACTATGTGGTTTAGGGTATAATAAGTTATTATACTCGTATTATTAATAATAAGTATTTACGACAAATTATATTTTGTAAACGTACATCTATTGTGTGGGAAAATCCATAAATTTTCAAAAAGGTAAAAATTTATGAACAAATTCATATTGTATTTGCTACTGTGTGTAGTTGGCCCGCCCGACTTTGGACATTCCTTACTTATCGTATCAATGAATATCCCAATGGATAATTTCAAAACGTGTAGGCAAACGACGAGTCTTTGCGTCCAATGAATTTCGGCGAAAAGTTATGTTTCCCATCTTTAATTTAAAAAGGTGATTTCATTTATTCTTCAGCTTATCATTGTTCCGTGCACAGCAAAGCTTAATTTAATACATTAATAAATTATGGTTTTTTGTCGCCCGAACAATGTTGCCAAATTCATAGTAGCACCATGAAAAGAACAAAGGTCTCATTTCCGGGTAAATATTTTCAAAAGTATTTCCATTTGCATGAGCAAATACAATGCCCAGCAATTCCATTCGAGCTTCCAGCATTCGTTGATACTGCATCTATAGCAGATGAGGCAGCAGCAGCAAAGCTGCTTGATTTCGTGCTGTACACGGAAAACTCAATTAAGGTGATTTATTGTCCCTTGTTCTAGGATTCATTTACTATGGAATGGATGCCTGAATAAATGTCTGATTGTGTAAATATTGTCCATGATAACAACAGTTGGATTAAAAATATCCAGAGAGGTAAATATCGTTTGCTGTAATTGCAGGTCTGAATTGTTTCATCAGAGTTTCTATTTTGGCGAGAGGCAAACAATGCAGTTTTCACTTTTGCCTTGTTTGGGAGATAACTTTGTTCAAGCATCTTTTGTCCGTATACTCAATTTGCCATGGTAAACAAAAAAATGGTTTCTGTATTTAAATAAGACCTCGGGAAGATATCTATGTCATTGAGACATAGAGTTAGTTCATTCATTCAAAGCCATATTAAATCGGGTGAAAAGTGAAAATGAATAAAACAAGTACATAGGCACGTCAGTATGGCTGGGTTGATTCTTAACCCTAGACAGTCATACTTTGTCAAACTGACGACGCATAATTTCATTTTCGATCTAAAATGCGTTTATGATTTTGAGAAATAATAAATTTAAATTATTCAAATTCAATCATTTTACTTTTGTTTAAAATAAATTCAGTTTTGGTTCTAATTTTTGCTCACAATGAATTTTTACCGTTTTAAAATAGACTGTATTCAAAATGATGAAGGATGATGTTAGTGTACAAAACATTAGGATGAATTTCCAGAGTTAAATATCTACCACCAGTGACCAAATATCATAATTTCCTTTGAGAACTCGTCGTTGTCACAGGCTACTTTTTGAAATATATTAATTTGGATTTGATGTGACACACTAACCAAGGAAGATCGTTTCAAATGTTTCGATTTTCGAAATCGAATATAAAATTTCTATATATGGAGAAAGGATATGCAAAGGCTAAATCGGAATTTTGTTTTGATTAAATCAAGAAAATAAGTGATCCAATTTCATGGTTCAATCACGAAAATTGTAGAATTAGTCACAGAATAAAGTGAAAATTAAACAATAAAATTGATTGATTGATTAAATTATTATTGTATTATTATTATTTATTTATTAATAGGTGTTTGCCGATCAATCCAGACAAAGACATATTTAGGGAAGTCTACAAATAATTACGAACCGATGCGAACTTTTGCGCTTCGGAGACGATTCACCGGTCGCTGTCCACTCAGCCGACTGTCGATTGGACTCAGGAGTGTAGTGATGGAGCCATGTTTCATCCATTGTCACATATCGACGGAAAAACTCGGGTGTATTACGAGTTAACAGCTGCAAACACCGCTCAGAATCATCAACAAGTTCTTGGTGTTGGTCAAATGAGAGCTCGCGCGGCACCCATTTTGCGCAGAGCTTCCGCATATCCAAATATTGATGAATGCTATGCCCAACACGTTCCTTTGATATCTTTAAGGCCTCTGCTATCTCGATCAACTTCATTTTACGGTCATTCAAAATCATTTTGTGGATTTTTTGATGTTTTCGTTGGTAAACACCTCTTTCAGGCGTTCACTGCGTTCACCGTCCTCCGTGCTCATTTCACCACGCTTGAATTTTGCATACCAATCAATTATTGTTGATTTCGCTGTGGCAGAGACCGAAAACTCATTATCAAGCCAAGTTTTTGCTTCCACCGTATTTTCCCCCTTCAGAAAACAGTCTTTTGCTTCACAAAAGACGCTCTATCTCACAAACTAATTGACTTACAGACGTAAAATTTTGACACGAATCATTTGAAGGTTGGTACTATATAAAAATAATATGCATTTAATACTAGCGACGCCATATACACGCAAAGAAAAAAAAACGTGTACCGAAAACGTTTTTCTTTTGTTAGAGTTTTTTGAATTGCTTCGAAAATTTTAAACTTTATCACCAAAAAAATTCGTTTGTTACAAAGTTTTTATTTTTTCAATAAAAAAAGTTATTTTTGAAACAACAACAGAGTCCATTTCGTTTATATCAAACACTGTTCTTTTCTGACTTTTGGTCTTTAATAAAACACATTTTACAGTTGAAAATTTAATATAGTACAATGTAATGTTGAACATTTTTTCGGAATCTTCCGAACATATGTGGAATGTATGTAAAAAAAAAAAAAACTTTGGCCGAAGCAGGGATCGAACCCACGACCATTGGCATGAGAGTCGGACGTAGCTACCACTGCTCCACGGTGCCAAACTAAATGTTTGTTTCTGTTAAATAAACTTTGTTTATTCGGTTCGTGGGCGCCGCAAGCTATGCTATATAAATATAACTTATATGGATAATTATCTACTGATGACCATAACAGGTACATAGCTCAGTGGTTAGTGTGTTGGCTTACAAAGTGCATGGTCCGCGGTTCGATTCTCCGTCCAGGCGAAAGGTAAACAAAATTTTAAAATTTATAAATTCGTATAATTTCTTCTACATTGTTGGTATTACAGGAAAAGGTGTTAAGAACTAAAAAACTCGTGGATGTGAGAAAGATGTGAGGGAAAATGCAATTAGCAAGAAAAAAATTTTTTTAGTTAGTCTGTATGAAATTGTTGTTACATCCTGGAAAAGAATAAATGTTTATCACAAAAAGTACATACTTTTCTTCCAAATACACTTCCTTACAGCGAAAAGAAAATAAGAAACGAACTTTGTTTGTCTAAAATTTCGTTTGCGAGGAAAGAATTATTTTTTTGCGTGTATTCGTCAGACCGGGGACTTATCAGCCAACCTGTTAAAATCATTCCATATATGAATTCAATTCAGTTAAATTTTTTCATTCTGTGTATAGCGGTACATAAATATAGGAAAATGTTAACTAATATATGGAATGCAATAAAAATGTCTTTGGCGCTATACGAAGTTCAACTTTCTTCACAATGAGCATTTTAACTTAAAGAAGTGGTCACTTTTTTCTGGGTGTAAGTTAAAAGAAGAAAAACAAGCGAAAATAACTCCAACTAAACTGCCAATGTATCTTTAATTGGTTTTGATGGAATTCTATTTATTTCACATATTAAATAAATGTAGAAGTTCCTGTATTAAATGATTTATTTTATTTTATAATATCGATAAAAAATGACAAATTTAGTTCGACAACAAAAATTTGTAGTTGTTATAGTAGAAAAATTTGTTAGCTATTTCAACTAATGCAGTTTGCTATTAAAAAAACAAACACGTTTGTTAATTCAGCAGCATTTGTTTTCCAATTTAGCTGCAACAAAAGTTTGATGTTTTAACTAAGAAATGTTTGCTGAAACAAATACATGCTACTGCTTTCCCTTTTTCAGTAAACAAAAACTGCTGTTTTACAAATTTTTTTGCTGTTATGAAAAACAAAATTTTTTCGGGTGTATACAGTTATTAAATATTCTTTGTTTTTTTTTAATAAAATATTTGAAAATTATGTGTATGTAATTTTCATTCCAAAACCGATTTTAATACAAAATATATTCCTATAAGGAAGAATTTTCCTATATTCATATGTATACTAATAGAAAAAATTACGTTCCATAGTCGTGAACGGACGGTGACAAAATGAAACGGAAACGTTCACAAAAAATCAAAAAGGAATGTTCACAATTTTGTCCACGGGCGTTCACGATTTCATGAACGGCATTCGTTTTTCTTTGGTCATGAAAAGTCTTAAAATAATCGTTAGATGTTATTATGGCAACTCCCTCGGTGGTACAATGTGCTAAGGTGACTGCTAACGCGTATGGTGCAGAAAACACAGGTTCGAGTCACGTTAGTGGAGATCTTTTTTAAATTTTGTTTATAAAGTCGTAACCATAACGTTTTCAGATCATGAACGCTGGTTGTTATTTTGACAACGCATGGTGTCATTTTATCGTTGTCAGATTGACACCGCATGTTCTCAGTTTGACACCACACGTGTGTTGATTAACTTTCATGAACGAATCGTTTTGAAATGAGCACGCCGTGCATGATTTTTTCTATGAGTGTATGCTTAAAAGCAACTTTTGCTTATAGGCCATAATACCCTACAAAGAAAATGGTTTATATCCGTTATCTACACGCAGAGAAGGAATATGATCACCTCAACCATGTTTCAAGAGCAAAATGTTATTTTTGGATGGCGACCATGTAACATGTTTATAGCAAAAATGTTCTTTTCTCGCCAAAAATAATATGCTTGCCGAAAATAACATTTTGCTCTTGAAACATCGTTGAGGTGATCATATTCCTTCTCTGGGTGTACTGTATCCTCTTTTTCCATCGTATAGACGACTAAAAGGTCTAACTTATACGTATTTACTCGTATGCCTTCACATTCTATGAAGCATATATTTGATAGGTAGTGGTAAAATTCTGAATCTATCTTATCTTTTTGATCCATATCGGTCCATAAGTATATATGCCTCATGTCAACAATGGAGCATTGGTTGGAAGGTTCGTCTTTTAGGTGAGCATTAACACCTACTTATATACCACATACAAACAGATCATTATCCAAATTTAGATTACATTCTTCTCAGTGTAGACAGATTGTACACTTTTATTTCCTATTCAGTTTTCCACATACAAACACATAGAATAAATAGTTTTCAGGTGTATGAACATCAAATCGCACTGAACCAGAAGTGTTCAGAAAACAATAGGTTCGTCCTTTATTTAGCATAGTGAAACGACTGTCGCCGTCTTTCATAGTTGTGGATGCGTGAACAATTGTAAAGGCGCAAGTGTTCCGCATGGCTCTGTTAGTTGACTTATGTTGGCATTGTAAAAACCATACGATATTTTAGTTCCGTTACCCTTTTGCATTTTTATTTTGTTCTTGTTCTTTGTTATGGATGTTGGATGTTCTTAAATATGTTCGGGTAAACACAATACGAGTACATATATATGGTATATGATATGAAGCTTCCTCTATGGGCTTTTATAGGCATAGACAAATGGTGGCACACTAAGACATTTGGTGTGTTTTTTTTTTACAAAATGACAGAAAACTATTCTTATATCGGTGTTGCCCAAGTTAAGGGCCGATAAATCATATTTAATGTGATCAAATGAAATTAAATTTAATAGGAAAAAGTAAAAAATGCAGTAACAAACGTTTTTTAGCGTCAAAGGGGGGAGCCATCGTGGTGCAATGGTTAGCATGCCCGCCTTGCATACACAAGGTCGTGGGTTCGATTCCTGCTTCGACCGAACACCAAAAAGTTTTTCAGCTGTGGATTATCCCACCTCAGTAATGCTGTTGACATTTCTGAGGGTTTCAAAGCTTCTCTAAGTGGTTTCACTGCAATGTGGAACGCCGTTCGGACTCGGCTATAAAAAGGAGGTCCCTTGTCATTGAGCTTAACATGGAATCGGGCAGCACTCAGTGATAAGAGAGAAGTTCACCAATGTGGTATCACAATGGACTGAATAGTCTAAGTGAGCCTAATACATCGGGCTGCCACCTAACCCAACCTAACCTAATCTAGCGTCAAAAGGAAACTTTGCTTGTCGAAAAATTCGTTATTCCGAAAAGAAAACCATTCTTTCAGTGTATATACGGCCGTAAGTTTAGCCAGGTCGAAGCTTATGTACTAGTGGTGTACACGTGAGTAATATTTTGCTAACGCTTACGACGGAAACATCTCAAGCACGATAGGAACTCACGCTCCCGCACACTCAGGAAAAGAAAATTGGTATTCTCGCACGAAAGTGTTGTGACTCACAAAACATACCGTGAGTCACGAAAAATATCGTGACTTACGAAAAATATCGTGACTCACGAAAACTGGCTCGACTCACGAATAATTTTACGAGTAATTAAGTGAGTGAGATAATATTCGTGTGCGTGTTTTCCGAAATTCATTACTCACGTACCCACACGAAGATATTATTTTCGTGGCTCACTCTCACGCACGACATTTGGTTGGTTAATCACGATCACGCACACTCACGACATTGCCATCAGCGTGTCTCTCTCGTGAGATAATAATTTTGTGTCATGTGCACACCTCTACTATGTACTCTCGACTAAAGGTGTGCACGTGAATAGTTTACTCACGCTCACGCACACTCACGACTGAAAAATCATACTCACGCACACTCACGCACGATATTTTCTGGTAGAACTCACGCTCACGCACACTCACGAAAAGAAAATTTGTACTCAGGCTCACTCACGCACGAGAACGTCATGACTCACGAAAAATATCGTGACTTACACTGAAAAAAAGCATGCCCGGTTCCAAAGATTTTGTCTTTACTTTAAAAATTTTGGTATTGATTCCGAGCCAAAGAAGCGGAGAATACAAGTAAGGATACTTTTAAGACACAATTCTCTTTTAAATTTGGGTTTTGTGTACTTGCTTCTAGGAAGCAATTTTTAATTTTTCGCTTTCTCAGCTTATTTTCTTCATATGCTATCAAAGTCCTTTAAAAACGAGTTAAGGACAACTTTTTTCCAAATTAAGACTCGACATCCAGTAGAAATTATGCTATGTTTCAAGTAAAAAACATCTTTAAAATAAAGTTTAGAAAAACATGTCCTAAATTTGAACGATTTTTTGCTTTATAGTCAAGACGCAAAAAGGAAACAAATTTGGAGACAAATTCATTCAATTTAAAAAAATTTTCTGAATTATTAAAGTCAAGTTGACCTTAGCCCAAACATTTTTTCTTTCATGTTATGATACCCATTTTTAAGTCAAATAACTTATTTATAAGGACATTACGACTTCATTGAAAAGATTATGGACTTTTGGACAAAAAAAAATACTTTATATTAGAGAAATGCGTCTTCTATGCTAAGCAAAATTTGCATTCGTATTTTAAAGACATGAAATCTTTGACCTCACGACAATATTTTTTTCAGTGTACGAATAATTTTATGATTAGTTTACCTTACCGAAGTGTCTGAAAACATGATCATTATTAAAATCGAGAGTGTTATTAAACTCTTATCATCCACACTGAAAAAAAAAGCATGACCGGTTCCAAAGATTTTGTCTTTACTTTAAAAATTTTGGTATTGATTCCGAGCCAAAGAAGCGGAGAATATACGTAAGGATACTTTTAAGACACAATTCTCTTTTAAATTTGGGTTTTGTGTACTTGCTTCTAGGAAGCAAATTTAAATTTTTCGCTTTTTCAGCTTTTTTTCTTCATATGCTATCAAAGTCCTTTAAAAACGAGTTAACGACAACTTTATTTTCCAGTAGAAATTATGCTATGTTTCAAGCAATAAACGTCTTTAAAATGAAGTGTTGAAAAACATGTCCTATATTTGAACGATTTTTTGCTTTGTAGTCAAGATGCAAAAAGGCAACAAATTTAAAGACAATTTCATTAAATGTAAAGAATTTTTTTGAGTTATTAAAGTCAAGTTGACCTTAGCCCAAAATTTTTTCTTTCATGTTATGATACCCATTTTTAAGTGAAATCACTTAATTATAAGGATAATACGACTTCATTGAAAAGTTTATCGACTTTTGGACAAGGAAAAAAACTTTATAGTAGAGAATTGCGTCTTCCGTGCTAAGCAAAATTTGCATTCGTATTTTAAAGACATGAAATCTTTGACCTCACGACAATATTTTTTTTCAGTGCAGGTGTCACTAAAATTGTAATTGAATTTCACTATTAAGCGTTTTATGTTGGCGAGCAGGAATATTTTCGTGAGTGTAATTCGTTACTCATATATATGTAGAGAATATGAAATCGTAACTTGCCATATAGTTCGTAAGAAGTCGTGATGAAATACACAAACAACCCTTCTTTACAGGAGTGCCACCGTGGTGCAATGGTTGGCATGCCCGCCTTGCATACAAAAGGTCGTGGGTTCGATTCCTGCTTCGACCGAACACCAAAAAGTTTTTCAGCGGTGGATTATCCCACCTCAGTAATGTTGGTGACATTTCTGAGGGTTTCAAAGCTCCTCTAAGTTGTTTCATTGCAATGTGGAACGCCGTTCAGACTCGGCTATAAAAAGGAGGTCCCTTGTCATTGAGATTAACATGGAATCGGGCAGCACTCAATGATAAGAGAGAAGTTCACCAATGTGGTATCACAATGGACTGAATAATCTAAGTGAGTCAGATACATCGGGCTGCCACCTAACCTAACCTTCGTTCGGAAATGAGCGTGATTTCAACAGACGGACGGACATCGCTAGATCGACTCGGAATTTCGGCTCCAAAGATTTTGTCCTTACTCTAATGATTTTGGTATTGATTCCGAGCCAAAGAAGCAGAGAATTGAAGTACGGATACTTTAACCCTCTAATGCCCAATCCCGCCTTTAAGCGGGCTTCATTATATAAGGAAGCTTTTAGTAAAACACACCTTAAGACAACAAAAATGGGTAAAATAAATAGAAAACTTAGTTTAAGCTGTTCAGGAGGCTTTGCAGCATATACTGAATTTTACCGTATACATTTTTCTTTTTTAGTTTTCATGCTTTTGTGTCGTTAACATTGAATATTTAATCAGCTGACAAAAAATTTGGACATTAGAGGCTTAAGACACAATTCTCTTTTAAATTAGGGTTTTGCCTACTTGATTCTGGGAAACAAAATTCAATTTCTTCGTTCGTGAAGTTATCACGATTGAAGGATCTACTGCGAGATTGTTTAACAATAGCACCCAGATCAAGGTAGAAGTTTTATATGCCTTACATAAGTGTTAACACAGTAGGTGTATTGTTTCTAAGAAATAAGGATAAAAACTTATTTAAGATATTTTTTAATTATTTACTTTGTTCAGAATATTTACTCCAGTGAATGATTTTTATAGCTATTTATTTGTATAATTAAAGTAAATTTGAACAGTAATCATTTTTTTATTTTGTTTAAACTTTCGAAAATTAAATAATTCCCCAATAGTATCAATTTCATCGCAAAACAAAAACATGTCCAATATATGTTAGCTTTTGTAAAACATCTCATAAGAGAATGCATCGAAATGGCTTTACAAAACGGCTTGGAACAATATGAGTTCTTCGTTATGCATATTTTAGATTAAACATTTACGTTTATAACCCACTTCCGTTTACGACACATAAATTTAAATGTCTGGTATTTTTATGGGCTCACATAAAATCTTGAAAATCGATCAAAGAAAAGACTCTTGGGACTATCTGAAGTGAGTGTTAACTCATTTATGTAGGTTTGGCAAAAATGTTTACTCTACGTTTGAGTTTTGAGGTATTCTTCTCAAGGACCAAAGTTACATCATTATAAGAGTGTAAATTTCATTCTAAATTATAATACATACAAAAAAAGTAAGAAAAAGTCATTCATGAAAATTTACAAGAATTCTATAGACTATGATACTCAGTGGTAGATATGTGTGATGAATTTAACTAGTTAATACAATAATTTATAGAGATATATTAATAGAGATAACGATCCCTACTATATTGACACAGACTGTACATAACGTACCGTAAAATATGTCCTTTTGATATTGATTTTTTCTGCATGGAAGGAAATGTTATCTGCACGGACGAAAAAGACATTTTTTCGTATGTTTGGGTGTAAAAATTAGATGTTTGGAACTCAAATATTTTAACACAATATTTTTAAGAGAAAGTGCAAAATGTTTATAAAGAATGGCCCCAGTGACTTTTTCTTGTTCTCAGACCTCAAAAGGATGCTCGCAGGAAAAAAAAAATTGGCTGCAATGGAGAGGTGATCGCCGAAACTGAGGCCTATTTTGAGGCAAACCCGAAGGAGTACTACTAAAATGGTATCAAAAAATTGGAAGGTCGTTATAATTGTTGTATCGCTCTTGAAGGGAACTATGTTGAATAATAAAAACGAATTTTGACAAAAAATGTGTTTTTCTTTGTTAGACCGGGGACTTATCGGCCAACCTGTTATGTTACAGAAGGGATTTTTTTGAGGGTATAGACACTTCTTCTCGTGCAGATTGATTATTGAATACAAGTCAGGTTGAAATGAGGATCCAGGCTTGTCCGTTTCATGACGGCTATGTCAATATTCGTCTCGCTGTGCACTCCAAGTTCCTCTCTCAATCGTACACTTTTTATTCCATTAATTCCCTAATTTGTTTTCAGTCCCCATTATGAAGCTGGGATTTCTCCGCCGATATGGTGAGCTCTATATCTTTTCAAAGGTGCGAAGTAACATAGGCAGAGTGCACACTATCTTTATCAGCGTTGGCATTTTGATCCGATCGGATCAAAACTGGTCCAAAAGATTTCCAATTTTTAATTTTGTCCGATAGTCGGACCTAAAACAAAAATTGCTCATTTTGGTCCATTTTCATGAATTTGGACAAATTTATAATTTTTTTTTTAGTATTTCAGATGTTTATGCTTAGCAAAGAAGGCGTATTTCTTTGGTAAAAATTTTTTCCTTGTCCAAAAGTCGATAAACTGTCCAATGAAGTCGGTTTGTCGTTAAGTGATTCGACTTACAATTGGGTTTCCTGACATGAAAGAAAAGTTCGTTTTACTAAACTTGGCTTTATTACTTCAGAAGGAGTTTTCAAAATATTTGCATCTTGACAATAAACTTTTCGTCGTTTTTTTCTTGAAATTTGGAAAATTAAATAGTCGTTCAAATGTTTTTAATGGACTTTGATAGCATATGAAGAAAAAAGCTTGAAAATTGTATGAATTAAAATTTGTTTCCTAGAATCAAGTAGGCAAAACTCAAATTTAAAAGTGAATTGTGACGTAAATCTGTCCGTACTGCAATTCTCCGCTTCTTTGGCTTATAATCAATACCAAAATCATTAGTGTAAAAACAAAATCTTTGGAACCGTGAATGCTTTTTTTTCAGTGTGTAGATACCATTTCAATCGCAGAAAATCCAATGAAAATTTCTCGTTTTAGGTTTTGGGTCAGATTTTTTTTGGGAACCACCGTGGTGCAATGGTTAGCATGCCCGCCTTGCATACACAACGTCGCGGGCTCGATTCCCGCTTCGACCGAACACCAAAAAGTTTTTCAGCGGTGGATTATCCCACCACAGTAATGCTGGTGACATTTCTGAGGGTTTCAAAGCTTCTCTAAGTGCTTTCACTGCAATGTGGAACGCCGTTCGGACTCGGCTATAAAAAGGAGGTCCCTTGTCATTGAGCTTAACATGGAATCGGGCAGCACTCAGTGATAAGAGAGAAGTTCACCAATATGGTATCACAATGGACTGAATAGTCTAAGTGAGCCTGATGCATCGACTTTTGATGTCAACCAAAATTTACTTTAAAATTCGACATTTTCAAAAACTCTATTTTTTTAATTTTAAAAAGTTGAAAAGTCGACGTTTTGATTCCTATGTCAACCGCTAAATCATATCAGTCCTATCTGGTTTACTTAACTTTTTTAATAAAACTGTCATGTGCAACAATAAAATACTTTTTAACCCCTTCACTACCGAAATAAGCCTAATGATAAAAACTTTTATTTTTTTCTTTTTTTACTTGTACTAACGCATTTAGAATAAAAATTGTCATTTTGAAAACCTACCTCAATTACTTCAAGAGCTATATGAGCTTGTTCTGAAAACTTGATTCTTGAATTGTGACCAAATGGCCTTACGAAAATAAGCGCTATTTGGCCTATAATATCTTTCAAAGTCTGGTCGAAAACCTATGTTGTTAGCACCTATATTACCTGTTTATTTTCATAATTCATTATGATTGTAAATATATAAATAAATAAATAAAATAAATAATCTTTCAAAGTGTGAGAAAGAATACAAAAAAGAACCCGTAAAAATATCAGCTATAGTTTTTGTATAAATGTCCATTTACTAGAAACATACAGTACAAAAATTGTCTCAAATTTTCGTATTTTTTGTTTCTTGTTAAAGAAGTTTATAAAAATGTATTTTATACCTCACCAATATGAACAATATTTGTAGCTTATTTAGATGAAAGCCTCTACTTTAAAATAACATCGAGAAATAAATCGAAACTAAGTGGGAAAATAGAATTTGGTGTCTTTTTCGAATGTCCTTCTACGTGCACATAAGTAGTGAAAGGGTTAAGGCACTTTTTTTCGAAATTGGAAATTTGGCCCGCTGGAGGGAATTTTGGTCCGATTTAGGAAAAAATTAGGTCCAAAATAAAATTTCGTTATGGCAATGCTGATCTTCATCCTCTAAATACACCTTACATGTTTCAAGAGCAAAATATTATTTTTGGATGATGACCATGTAACATGTTTATCGCAAAATGCAAAAAGGCATCTAGTAGAGGTGTGCACGTGACACGAAATTGTTGTGACTCACGCTCTTGTCAACGGCGTGAGTGTGCGTGTGTAACAAACCAAAATATTGTGCGTGAGCGTGAGTCACGAAAACAATATCTTCGTAAGTGTGCGTGAGTAACGAATTGCGCTCCCGAAAATAATCCCGCTCTCCAACATAAAACGCTTAAAAGTTAAATTAATTTGCAATTTTAGTGACACCTAGGATGTTAAGAGTTAATAACGCTTTAATCGTGCTCATGATTTCAGATACGTCTCTCAGGTAAATTACTCATAAAATTATTCGTGAGTCGCGACATTTTCGTGCGTGAGTAAAAGATTTCTTTTCTTTGGTGAGTGTGTGTGAGCGTGAGACCTACCAAACAATATCGTGCGTGAGTAAGATTTTTCCGTCGTGAGTGTGAGTAAAATATTACTCCCGTGCACACCTCTAGCACCTAGCCTGACCATTAAATACGTTTTTCCACACTTTTGATGGAATCTCTCAACTCTTGGTGTGTGTTGTAAAGGGTGGTTAAAATTTCAAGGGCCGATGTTGATTTTGAATAAAACACAAACTGTTTAGGAAATTATTGTAATTTTATTTTATTATGGTATATTGGTATTACTCAATTATGTATGGAACAAAATATCGGCCAAATGGGCGCCGCGACCTCGGTGGCACACTTTCATCCGATGGTCCAAATTTTCGATGACCCTGAGGCATAATGGAGGTTTTATGCCGTTAATGTGCCGAATTATCTCATCCTTTAGCTCTTGAATTGTTGCTGGCTTATCGACGTACACATTTTCTTTCAAATAACCCCAAAGAAAAAAGTCCAACGGTGTCAAATCTCATGATCTTGGCGGCCAATTGACATCGCCATTACGTGAGATAACACGGCCATTGAATTTGTTGCGCAAAAGAGCCATTGTTTCGTTAGCTGTGTGGCAAGTGGCATCGTCCTGCTGAAACCACATATCGTCCACATCCATATCTTCCAATTCGGGCCATAAAAAGTTCATTATCATCTCACGATAGCGAACACCATTCACAGTAACTGCCTGACCGGCCTCATTTTGGAAAAAAATACGGCCCGATGATGGCGCCAGCCCATAAACCGCACCAAACAGTCACTCATTGTGCACGCTCACAAAAAATCGCTTCTGTAACATATACTCCCAAACATATTTTGCTTCAAGCATATACATTTTTGGCTATTGCCCAAACATTTATATGTTTGATCTCTTCCAATATATAATATGTTTGAAAGCACATTGGTCTAAACAATATATGTTTGGGTAGTCAATTTCCAAACATTTTGTATTTTTGCATCCAAATTCAATAATGTTGTCTTCCAAAAAACAATATGTTATTATGTGAACATATAATATGTTTGGAAGCATTTTGCACCCAAAAATATTATATGCTTAAAAAAAATTCTCCCAAACAATATTGTGCTCAAAATTTTATTTATATATTTACAATCATAATGAATTACGAAAATAAACAGGTGCTATATATATAACAACATAGGTTTTCGACCTGAATGCTCAAAATTTTGTTTCTGCCTAATTGTATATTCCCCCACATCTTTCTCACTTCCACGAGATTTTTTAGTTCTTAGCACCTTTTTCTGTAATACAAACATTGTAGAAGAAATTATTCAATTTTATGATTTTTTTATTTTAATTTTACCTTTTGCCGGACGGGGATTCGAACAGCGGACCACACAGTTTGTAAGGATCAAAGAAGTAGCTGATCAATTGCCCAAGGAAAAATAAAATGTTAATTTTGTAATAACAAGCAACAACCACCAACTTAATTCAATATCGCTCCCTGTTTAACAGCGCTCCAAGCTACTAAACACATATATGTTTATAGGCTATTTCTAAATTAATATATGTTTGCATCCAAGCATATTATATTTACAAACATTTTATGTCCCAAACATAATATGTTCTAACATATTAACATATATGTCCCAAACATGTTATGCTAGTTTATGAACATTATATGCTTGCACTCAAAAATATCGTGTTTAAAAATTTGTGTTCCAAACATATAATGTTTATAGCCAAACATATGAAAAACAGTCTTTTTCATCCGTGTGGGTGCATTGGTTTTTCGACAATCACTCTTAGATTCTCATTCGCCCAAATGCGGCAATTCTGTTTATTGACGAATCCACTGAGGTGAAAATGTGCCTCATCACTGAAGATGATTGAATTGATCATACACTGTTGCCATTTCTTGGAACCATTAAACACGTTGTTGGATTGTGTTTCTCTCCATAGTTCGAATTGAGTAAGTCTGAAATAGGGAAATGTCAAATAAAATTCGGAAAAAAACTTGGCGTTTAGGTGTGGTTCACCCTTTACTACCACTTTGTTTTCCTTGTTGTGTCTAAAATGTGCATATTGGAATCTAAGGAATACTGTGCATATTGCAATAGAAATTTCCGAATGGCTTAAACTATTTTTACAATCGTTAAGTATTAATTAAAGAATGTTTATTTGTACTCATTGTTTTTAATGTACAGACCACCGCTTAATTACAATTACACTTAGAGAAGTCGTATTTGTTGTTTATCGAACGTAAATTTTGTTCATCCGTTCGCTATTTAGAATACTCAATGTTTTCTTAACATTTGGACGTTCGTTAAATTGAATTTTCGTTAAACATAGCCATGGCCGTATTCAGGGGGGGGATGAGGGGGATCAAACCCCCACCCCCCCCCCCCAAAACGAATGAATATTTTTATATAAATAAATATATATTTTTAGCTGCATAGAAAAATCTTATCGAAGATGTTGAAGAAAAGCGGGAGGTTTTATTTTGAAAAACGCTTACCTATAAAACTTGCACAAATCACGGTAAAAAAAAACAAATTGTTTTTGTTCTCATTTTTGGAAAATGTCTTTCTGCTTTTTATTTGTGTTTGTTGTTCTTTTTGTGAACATGACTCGCTTTGTTTGGCTAGAGCAACAACAACGAAAAAGCCAAACACACATGTGTAAATGAAATGGCGCAAAACCTGCGAAAAGAACCTGCCTAATTCAGCGATGAAAGCACTTGGAGAGTGCAATAAAGAGATATTTCCAAACGTGCATATTCTTTTAAAAATTTTGGTCACTTTGCCAGTTACTCAGGGATGGAAAATACAATTTTTAAGAAAAAACAAAAAAGGTATTTTTTGAGCGGAAAGGTACTTTTTACTAAATTTCAACAAAAATTTCACTGGAAAATTATTGTCAAGAGACTAAATTTTAAAGAAAATAAAATTTTGACAAAATTTTCTATATAAATAAAATTTTGCAAAAATTTGCTATAGAAATAGAATTTTGCAAAACAAATCTGTAGAAAAAAAATGTTGCAAAATTTTTTCTATAGAAATAAAATTTTGCAAAAATTTCCTATAGAAATAAAATTTGTACAAAATTTTCAATTGAAATAAATTTTTGAAAAAATTTTCTATAAAAATAAAATTTTGCAAAAATTCTATATAGAAATAAAATTTTGACAACATTTTCTACCGAAATAAAAAATCGATAATATAGAATCACATTCTTTTTTCGACTAAAACATTTTTGAAGTTCAATAAAATCCGGTTTTTGACTATGTCTTTTACAAAATCGAGATTTTCTTCTCACATGAACATGTCTGTTTTACCATATTTGTAAAAGACTATTAGCAAATAAGGTTGATAAAGACTTTCTCAAAATATTAAATTTTTTGTCAAAGCTATTGTACCAAAAATCTGATATCGACTCAAAAATGTCTACACAAAAGGTACTAAATCATTCGCGGGGGTACTACGGTACTGACCGGGGTTAAATAGTATTGAAAAAAGTACTATAGTACTGCATTTGCCATCCCTGCAGTTACTACGTACTCATCCGAACTTTCATTTTCAACAATGAAGAGATTAAAGACGTATCTTAGAAATTCGACTAGCGAGAGTAGACTCAATGGATTGCCATTAATGTCGGTTCATCGCCGAATAAATGTGCCGACTGAAGAAGTAATTGATTTATTTGGTGCCCAAAAAGACCGTCGGCTCAATTTAATATTATAAAAATATTGTATACATACCTATGCATAAATAAAATTTTCTACACATGAGATTATATGAATATTTTTTTTTAAGTTGAACCCCCCCCGAATTAAAATCCTGGCTACGGCCTTGAACATAGCCTCAGCTGCATTTTGTTTTGTTATTATTGATTTTTTCTTCAATCATTACAAACAAAATAACTAAACTCTATAACATATGTCACTAAAGCCATTTTAACTCTATTTTAGTTCATCTCCTGATAGGCGTTTTTGCAAAAACTATTGGCGCGAAGTGTAACGACTATTGTATGAGCTGTCAAGATGCGGAGCAAAAGGAACCAATTAAACATTTCTTGTGTGAGTGTGCTGCATTTTGTGTAAGGCGTTAGCAAATTTTAGGGGTATATAGCTTTAGATTACTGGCGGACCTGAAAAACGTTAACATAAGCAGTCTGCTAATGTTTTTGGAACAATCTGGTTTGTTCAACAGATGAAAATAATCGAGAAGGTTCAGCGGTTAAAACTAGAAGTGCCCATATGCAATACGTACTTTTAGTTAATGTGGTATCACAATGGACTGAATAGTCTAAGTGAGCCTGAAACTTAATCGGGCTGCCACTTTAACCTAACCTAACCTATCATGGATTAAAAAGATCTTCTTGACTGTACCAATTTTTTGCGTAAATTAACTAAATTAACTAAAAAAGAGGAAATAAATTATACAAGATAGTTCAGAATTTTTTAAAATTTGTAAATTTTACTAATAATGCGTCCTAATTGAACTTCGTATGACACTAAAGAAATTTTTGCAAGTTCGAGTTCCAAGTTTTTCCTTCACATTACGAAATTTTCTTTTACAAGTAAAGTAGAAAGTCGGACGGGCCGACTATATCATACCCTAAACCACCATTACAGAATTAGTAATCATAAGCATTTGTGGGGTAACATATAGGTCTGGGAGATAAACCGCAGTTGCATATTTAAGAAAATTAAGGGGTGCATGTCTATGGGTGCTCTGTGTCAATCTGACTATAGCTCATAGTCACTGTTGCCACGGAAAATGTTCGGTTTACCCTACAAGGACAAAAAAAGTTCCCTACTTTCCCAACATTCCCAAACAATTTTCCCTACTATATTTTTCGTTACATTTAAAAAATTTTACAAAACAAAAATAGTTTTAAGTACTTTATTATCTTAAAACATGAATATGCAACGTATATAACTTAGAATATAAATTTGTATTACCACCACGGTTGCCACAGTTGGTAGAATTCTACCCAAATTAGTAATCTTTTTTGTTAAATCTCTATAAAAATAAAATTTTGGAAAAAGTTTCTATAAATAAATTTTTGTGAGAAATTTTTCTATAGAAATTAAATTTTGACAATAAATTCTATAGAAATAAAATTTTGAGAAAAAATTCCACAGAAATAAAATTTTGAGAAAATTTTTTATAGAAATAATATTTTGAAAAAAAATTCTATAGAAATACAATTTTGACAAAATGTTCTATAGAAATAAAATGTTGACAAAATTTTCTACAGGAATAAAGTTTACCACACATTATTAAAGATCAAGCCTTGCCGGCTTCTAATTTCCTCCTCTAGAGCCACCAAAATGTAAAAATTATTACAAATTATGTTGAGTGAAAATGTCCTACATTGTGGCCCTACGTCCCTACAAGACGCTAAATATTAGAAAAAACCCAACATATAGGGAATTTCCCCTACTTCTAGCAACACTGGCTGTGTTGATATTGCACGGAGTTAGTATGCCACTAATATTGAGCCCATTATTAAAAAAGAGAAAATTGTTAAATTAGTGTGGGTAATAAATCCAAATTTGTAAAAATCGAGCAATATTCTTATGTAAAAGCTACAAGTACGTATAAATACGATCGGCTAGTACATCAAAATTTGAAATTTGAGTAACATTGGTTATTAAATAAGAGTATTATGGCCAAATTTGGGAAAATAGAGCGATGCATATATATGGAAGCTATATCTAAATCTGAACCAAATTGCATAATATTTTGCGGGTTTGATTAATACCGCAAAAGGTTACCTTGTGCAAGATTTGAGTAAGATCAGTTAAGAAATGAGGCCTTTATGGTCAAACATAAGGTTATTAGGGGCGAATTTTTCAAAATCGGGTGATACATATATGGGAGCTATATCTACATCCGAACCGATTTCGATGAAATTTTGCACATATAGTTAGTACTATAGAGGACTGAATCTAGCAAACGTTTAGTAAGATCGGTTAATAAATAAGGGTTCTATGGCCAAATTTGGGAAAATCGGGCTATACATATATATGGGAGCTATATCGAAATCTGAACCGATTTCGATGATTTTTTGCACATATAGTAAGTGCTATAGAAGACTACATTTAGCCAAATTTGGTTGATAAATAAGGGTTTTGTGGCCAAATTATGGAAAATCGGGCGATACATATATAAGGGAGCTATATCTAAATCTGAACCGATTTGGATGAAATTTTGCAGACTTGAAGGGCGACGGAAAAGATTACCTTTTGCCAAATTTGGTGACGATGCGTTTGCAAGAACGCGCAACGTGACCCCATTTGTCAAAATCGGGCGATACATATATATGGGAGCTATATCTAAATTTGATCCGATTTCTTCCAAATTCAATAGGGTTCGTCCTTGTGCCTGTACCAAATTTCATCAAAATCGGTTAATAATTGCGACCGGAATCCTGTGAACAACAAATACATGGACAGACGGACGGACGGACGGACACCAAGCGCTAGATCGGCTCAGGAGGTGATTCTGAGTCGATCGGTATATATTTTATGGGTCCTAAAATCAATATTCTGGTAGGCACATTTTTTGGCCGATCAAACTTATTATACCCTGACCACTATGTGGTTTAGGGTATAAAAACACTAATTTTATATAATAAATAGGCTTGAATTTGTCAAAAAATATTTACTTTCTTTTTTTGTGAAATCGCTGTGACATCTGCGTTTGTAATAGTCAAAATTTTCTAAAATTAACCAACATTTTCCTTCCTGCAACCGTAGCTTAAACAACAGAGGATAATTATGTTTGCGAAATTGATTTAGGCAAAGCCTCAGCATCCTGTACTTGCAGCGAAACTATCAACCAGAATAAATTCTGATAATTTACTAATCTCAATTTTTAGTAAATGTTGGCGTTAAATCATATATGCGATTAAAGAAATTTCAATTAAAATGTTCATGAAAATTTCTTGATAAAAAAAATTATTTTGTTTTTTTACCCTCCACCATAGGATGGGTATATAAACTTTGTCATTCCGTTTGTAACACATCGAAATATTGCTCTAAGACCCCATAAAGTATATATATTCTGGGTCGTGGTGAAATTCTGAGTCGATCTGAGCATGTCCGTCCGTCCGTCCGTCTGTTAAAATAACGCTAACTTCCGAACGAAACAAGCTATCGACTTGAAACTTGGCACAAGTAGTTGTTATTGATGTAGGTCGGATGGTATTGCAAATGGGCCATATCGGTCCACTTTTACGTATAGCCCCCATATAAACGGACCCCCAAATTTGGCTTGCGATTGCTCTAAGAGAAGAAATTTGGTACATGGTGTTAGTATATGGTCTCTAACAACCATGCAAAAATTGGTTCACATCGGTCCATAATTACATATGGCCTCTATACAAATCGATCCCCCGATTTGGCTTGCGGAGCCTCTAAGAGAAGCAAATTACATCCGATCCGGCTGAAATTTGGTACATGGTGTTAGTATATGGTCTCTAATGACCATGCAAAAATTGGTCCACATCGGTCCATAATTATATATAGCCCCCATAAAAACCCATCACAAGATTTGATCTCCGGAGCCTCTTGGAAAAAAAATTCATCTGATATATGGCCGTTGATATATCGCCTCAAACACCCATGCAAAAATTGGTCAAAATCGGTCAATAATTATATATAGGCCCCATATAAGCCGATCCCCAGATTTGACCTCCGGAGCCCCTTGGAAGAGCAAAATTCATCCGATTCGGTTGAAATTTGGTACGTGATATTAGTATATGGTATCCACAAACCATGCAGGAATTGGTTCATATCAGTCCATAATTCTATATAGCCCCCATATGAACCGATCCCCAGATTTTACCTCCGCTGCCTTTTGGAGAAGCAAAATTCATCCGATCTATTTGAGATTTGGTACGTGATGGTAGTATATGATATTTAACAGCCATGCCAAAAGTGGTCCATATCAATCCATAATCATATATAGCCCCCATATAAACCGATCCCGAGATTTGGTTTTGGAGCCTCTTGGAGGAGCAAATTTGGTACATTGTGCTAGTATGTTGGCCGTTAACAAACCATGCCTAACTAGGTCCATATCGGTCTATAGTTATATATAGCCCTCAGATAAATTGATCCCCAATCACACAAAAATTGGTCCATATCAAGTTCATAATTGTATATAGCCCCCATATAAACGACCCCATATTTCAATTCTGGCTTTCTACAAGGTATGGACTTACTCACAATTTAGAAAACGATGTTAAGAAGTTTTAAGATACCACAACCCAAGTAATTCGATTGTGGATGACAGTCTTTAGTACAAGTTTCTATGCAATCCATGGTGGAGGGTACATAAGATTCGGCCTGGCCGAACTTACGGCCGTATATAAAGGGTGATTCTTTTGAGGTTAGGATTTTCATGCATTAGTATTTGACAGATCACGTGGGATTTCAGACATGGTGTCAAAGAGAAAGATGCTCAGTATGCTTTGACATTTCATCATGAATAGACTTACTAACGAGCAACGCTTGCAAATCATTGAATTTTATTACCAAAATCAGTGTTCGGTTCGAAATGTGTTTATCGACAAATTTTGTTCAGCGATGAGGCTCATTTCTGGTTGAATGGCTACGTAAATAAGCAAAATTGCCGCATTTGGAGTGAAGAGCAACCAGAAGCCGTTCAAGAACTGCCCATGTATCCCGAAAAATGCACTGTTTGGTGTGGTTTGTACGCTGGTGGAATCATTGGACCGTATTTTTTCAAAGATGCTGTTGGACGCAACGTTACGGTGAATGGCGATCGCTATCGTTCGATGCTAACAAACTTTTTGTTGCCAAAAATGGAAGAACTGAACTTGGTTGACATGTGGTTTCAACAAGATGGCGCTACATGCCACACAGCTCGCGATTCTATGGCCATTTTGAGGGAAAACTTCGGAGAACAATTCATCTCAAGAAATGGACCGGTAAGTTGGCCACCAAGATCATGCGATTTGACGCCTTTAGACTATTTTTTGTGGGGCTACGTCAAGTCTAAAGTCTACAGAAATAAGCCAGCAACTATTCCAGCTTTGGAAGACAACATTTCCGAAGAAATTCGGGCTATTCCGGCCGAAATGCTCGAAAAAGTTGCCCAAAATTGGACTTTCCGAATGGACCACCTAAGACGCAGCCGCGGTCAACATTTAAATGAAATTATCTTCAAAAAGTAAATGTCATGGACCAATCTAACGTTTCAAATAAAGAACCGATGAGATTTTGCAAATTTTATGCGTTTTTTTTAAAAAAAAAAGTTATCAAGCTCTTAACAAATCACCCTTTACTTGTTTTTTTCTGGACCGATACGAACCAATTTTTGGATGGTGAGTGCTGAGTTTGGATATTCTCAAGCGGTTCAAGAAGTCAAATTTGGTTATCGATTTATATGAAGAATGTTCCTAGAGGGCTACTGCAATACCAAGTTCTTACCCAACGCTTCGAGCTGAAACCAGAAGTAAATTTTATTTTAACAGACAACTCAAAATTTCACCAAGATAAGGAATTGGGATCTAAAATCAATATTTCAAAGCGTTGCAAGTGGACTAAACTACTATAGCGAAATAAGTGTGACCTGGTCATCCAAAAATAAGGAAGAGAAGACTGTTGTCACTGCTTATATATAAATATTTTGTTATTTCTTTAAACTTTATGTTGAAGTCGGCGAGGCAAATACCTCTTCCGTTAAAACATATGTTTCATTGTACCAGCCATACCTGGAACATTTGTTTGTGGTGAACTTCTCAGTAACAGTCATTGAAAATCATAGTCTATTTAATATTTCTTTAATTAACCCCGATGTTATCAGTGACTCCATCAATTTTATATAGAACTCCAACATTTGTGTTATTGTGCCCACTGTCTTTGAATGTAAAGCTACAATTATGTGTATGCTTTCACTTATACAATATGAAACATGTATTCGTAATTTAAATTCTAATTTGATTTGCTTCCATAGAAACACAAAAGAATTATAATTCTTCTATAACTTAGATGTCCAGGATGCACATAACCTACGTATGTTTGTAGTTTTATTAAGATAACAAATTTTATTGTATATCTACAAAATATATGGGTGATGTGTGCTACATCAGTTTGCTTTTAATTCATGTAGAGTTCTAATTTCAAAATAAGTAAAAATGAGCAGTTAGGGTCAATAATTTACACCCTTCATCATTGAGGTAGATGAATAAAATTTCCTGCAAATCGAGTCAAATATTTGGGTATTGCATCTATTTTACTATTATTGCAGGACAATGGTCGTAAGCACTCTTGCTTAGTTGCAAGAACATCGTTGCTAATTATCCTCCCCCAAGTTATAAGAACCTTTTACTGAATTATTTAATAACTTTCGGGTTAAACCCAATCGGTCCGCAAAAATTTGAATCGGGATATTGCGTTATATGGGTCTACATCATGATATGAACGAATAAGACCATCTACGAACAAATTTTTGACGTTTTAGTTATATTGCCTCCCCTTCAAACATTCTGAGAGTCTTAGGATGATTGATCATTGGAATGACTATTTTATGACTCAGAGTGATGTTCAATTATGGATTAATTATAATCATGAGTAATTTTTTACTCTTTTGTTATTCTAAAATGTAACGTTCTCACTTTTTTAACTCATTTTGTAGAATATTTTCTTAATCACTCAAGATTGTGTGATGAAACTCATTAAAGAGTATATTCTTAATAATTTTTGTTTCAATTTGCTGGTTTTCATATGTGCGACACCTAAAAGAAATATTAAAAAGTCATATTTATAATTGATTTTATTTCCGAGTTAGTTTATAAAAAGCGATCGTCAAACAATCACACATAGAAGTCATTAATGACGCGACGACAGTAGAAAAAAGCTAATTCTCACCAAACAAGCATACATGTAATTGATAAATCATTGTTTGTTGTTTGCTTTGGTTTGACAATTTGAATGTCTGAGAAATAGAAAACATATTTTTTCAGTTGAATAAAATATGCTAACACAATAAGACCATATAATTTATAGTGCATTTTACGGACATGAAACAAAACTATAATTACTATATATTTCTATAAGGTTTTTTTTTTACATTTTTTTATGTAATACTACAAAATATTAGATAATATAAAAAATTAAAAAAAGAAAACATTACATGTAAAGACTCATAAGCGAATATTTCTGCGGACTGCAAAATCAATCACAAAAATGTTTATTGAAGCTAATCATTTCGAGGGCACACTTTCTTAATACAGAATACTCATATTTGACTTCTAATCGTATATTTGGAAAGAGTGCTAAATCAATCATAAAAATGATTATTTAAAGACTCACTGAGACAAATCGTTTTGAGGGCACACTTTCTTTATGCAAAATACTCATATTTGACTCCAAAGTGATATCTTATATGATTGATTTAATCAGTTGGAAGAATCATTTGTGAGTCAATTGTGATTGCAAATGTTTGAAGGGTCATCATAAATAAAAATGTCATGCGTTGAAATTTGTCTACACACTCAAAAACAATGAATCCACAAGAAAAAAAAATAACACATTCACATTATATGTTACTTGCAAAATCCACTTTACCCAGATTTTAAATGTCATTTGCCTTATATAAAAAAGGGATTTCAAGATGGAAGCATTTTTGTTAAAATTTGAAGGTGTTAAAAAATTCTGAACTATTTTGTGGAAAATTCGAATCGAGTGAACTGTTATGCACCCCATTACTTAAACATTGATGGGGTATTAAAAGTTTGAAAAATAGCATCCTTGAATTTGACACAGATTCGTGTTTAGGTTAGGTTGCAAAATGGGCTATATTGGTCCAGTTAAACCGATCTCTCAATTTGAGTTCTTGGGCTTTTGCACAGCGAAATTTTTATCAAAATCAGAATTCTCTATATAAAACGATCGATAACTAATGAGGATTATAGGTATATCTAATGAAGACTCCATATCGGCTAAACATACAATTTAGAACACAATGTTAAGAAGGTTTAAATACCTTACCATCGGTAACTGTTACCACAACCCAAGTAACGTGATTGTGGATACCACTCTTTATTATATCATTGTACGCAATCCATGGTGGAGGCATATCACGTATACACTTGTCTAAACAAAAAAAAAAATCTCTTGTAAACTAACTCTAACGCAAAACTATTCCAACGTATTTTACCAAGCAAAAAATACCCCACGGGAAATTGGTGCAAATTGCACCCTGTACTTGCAGTGAAATGTGGGCGTCCATGGCTCAGTAACATCCTAAAATATAAGTTTATTCTATCAATGGCAGACCCAGGGAATAGTCTCGTACTTGGTCCTGCGGTTGATCCCCCACCCGTAGGGTAGATACACTCCTGGATACACTTCTAGATCGATGTCCATATGTTACAAATGGCATGACAAATATGTCTGACCCCAAATTTCATGTAGTCGAGCATTAAAAGAAAAGAAAACATATAAACAATTGCCTTGGGATGTATTCGGTATAGACAATATAATATTTATAACAATTTGCAATTGTAGCTGGCTGATTTTGCAAATTAGAAAACATTGTTGGACGATGTTCAATTAGAGTATCTTTTAGTAATCCTACTCGAATTTGTACATGTAAATGTACATGAAGAACATAAACACATTTGTTTATGGGTTTCTTTGAAGCCATGATGATGATGATGACAATGAAAATATTTACACAAAAACTAAAGGAACCCATATATGGTTCTGTAGGACATTATCAGGCTTTTGCTGACAAATTGTCCGTGCACATTGAGAATGCAATTTACAATGTTGAACAATTTTTCTATAAATTTGTTATTGGATAGATGAAGTCAGGATTTGCAATGTTTTTATACATCGATATGAAAACATTTATAAAATCTAGTATGGTTGACTGGATTTAATTTCAGAGAAATTAAAATAAAGTAAGTTGATGTAAATCGAGTTTCTAGAATCGCTAGAACAATTACAAATTTATTTCTGCTCCATTCTATGAGCTAAGCTAAGGTGTGTGACGCTCATTACAGTAAATGGGAAAGTAGTCTTGGGCCATATCGTTCAACGTAGTGATTCGGATTTATCGTTTCTTTCGCACATTGGAACTAGTTCGTTCAATTTGTTCCTTCGCTCTATCTCATTCTAATAATTCGTACCGTCTTTAATATTAGCCATCACTGTCATTGGGTAATGACAACTTCGGTATTTTTCGTTGTACTCCATCATATAGTAAAGTTCCTTTTAATCAATCATTATTCAACTATTGAAACACACTTACTCATATATATATATATATATATATATATATATATATATATATATATATATATATATATATATATATATATATATATATATATATATATATATATATATATATATATATATATATATATATATATATATATATATATATATATATATATATATATATATATATATATATATATATATATATATATATATATATATATATATATATATATATATATATATATATATATTTTTTTTTTTTTTTTGTTATTTTTTTTTTTAATAGGCTTACCTACAAGATTACCTGGTTATGACACTTTTTGCTGGAACCGTCTTCCAAATGTAAGTTAGTCCATACTGGGTATATATTAAACAAAAAAACAGGCCGATATATAATAATATATATATAATTCAGTTTTACAAAATTTTCTATAAAAATAAAACTTTGACGAAATTTTCAATAGAAATAACATTTTGACAAAATTTTGTATAGCAATAAATTTTTTGCAAAATTTTCTATAAAAATACAATTTGGCCAAAATTTTCTATAGAAATAAATTTTTGACACAATTTTCGTTGGAATTAAAATTTTGACAGAATTTTCTATAGAAATAAAACTTTGATTATTTGTGGCCATATGGACCAATTTTTGTGTGATTGGGGCTATATAACATATAACAATAGACCGATATGGACAATTTTGGCATAGTTATTAACGGCCATATACTAGCGCAATGTACAAAATTTCAACCGGAGGTCAAATCTGGGGATTGCTTTATATGGGGGCTACATATAATTATGGACCGATATGGACCAATTCCTGCATGGTTGTTAGATACCATATACTAACACCATGTACCAAATTTCAACCGGATCGGATGAATTCTGCTCCCCCAAGAGGCTCCGCAAGCCAAATCTGAGCGTCGGTTTTTATGGGGCTATACGTAAAAGTGGTCCGATATGGCCCATTTCCAATACCATCCGATCTACATCAATAGTAACTACTTATGCCACGTTTCAAGTCGATAACTCGTTTCGTTCGGAAGTTAGCGTAATTTCAACAGACGGATGAACGAACATGCTTAGATCGACTCAGAATTTCACCACGACCCAGAATATATATACTTTATGGGGTTTGAGAGCAATATTTCAATGTGTTACAAATGGAATGAATGAATTATACCCTCCACCCCATCCTATGGTGGAGGGTATAATAAATCCAATTGAAGCCAATTGCTCTACCTAAGCCAGTGCTTAACTGGCAATTATGCCAAATAAAAATGGACATGCACAATATTTAATTTATATTAAAACAAGTAAGTAAAGTCTAAAGTCGGGCAGGGCCGACTATATTGTATCCTTCACCCCTATGTAGGCCAAAATTTGTGTTACCATCTCAACTACTTCACATTTGATGAAAGCTATATAAAGGAGACAATTTTTTTACTTCTACAAAATCTCTACAATTAAAATTTAAATCGGCTAACGCTATCCAGTTAATTGGAGGAAACTTTCATTGAAAATGGGTCTAAAATGTTTAACAGTCTACCATATTTACCCAACGTATATATGAGAGCTGAACCGATTTTGACTAAATTTGACATGTATAGTTAGAATAACAATTCTATGCGAAATTTCACGTAAATGGGAGTATAACTTTGGCCCCCCTGGTCATATGAGTGCAAATCGGACGGAAGATATATATGGGAGCCATATCTAAATCTGAACCGATTTCAACCAAATTTGGCACAATTACCGATACTACTAAACGTACTCCTTGTGCGAAATTTGAAGCAAATCACGGCAAACCCCTGGATTTTGAAGCCATATAAGTTCAAATCGGACGAAAGATATATGGGAGCTATATCTAAATATGAATCGATTTTGACCATATTTGGTACATACAATAGTTTCGTTAAAAGTACCGCTTGTGCAAAATTTGAAGTAAGTCAGGGCAAAACTCTGGCTTTTGAGACCATATAAGTCCAAATCGGGCAAAAGATATATATGTGAGCTATATCTAAATCTGAACCGATTTTAACAAAATTTGACACACTTAACGATACTATTAAACGTACCCCTTGTGCAAAATTTGAAGCAAATCACGACAAAACTCTGGCTTTTGTGGCCATATAAGTTCAAATCGGACGAAAGATATATATGGGAGCTATATCTAAATTTGAACCGATTTCAATAAAATTTACCAAGCATTGGTAGAATGTCAATACTACCCTCTGTGCAAAATTTCACGAAGATCGGTAGTAAACTTTGGCCTCTGTGGTCATATGAGTCTAAATCGGACGAAAGATATATATGGGAGCTATATCTAAATCTGAACCGATTTGGCTGATATTTTGCAAGATTTTTGAGATTCATAAAATATTTGCATGTACGGTATTTCAGAAAATCGGTTGATAAACACGCTATCTAAGACCACATCGGGGATAAATAAATAAATTTATATATGGCAGCTATATCTAAATCTGAACCGATTTTTTCCAAAACCAATAGCGATTGTCTCTGCCCCAAGAAACGACCCTATGCCAAATTTGAGGACGATCGGGCTTCAATTGCGAGCTGTACTTTGTGCACAAAATTACATATACAGACAGACGGACGGACGGACAGACAGACAGACAGACAGACGGACATCGCTAAATCGACTCAGAATTTAATTCTAAACCGATCGGTATACTAAAAGATGGGTCTATGACCACTATTTCTTGGCGTTACATACAAATGCACAAACTTATTATACACTGTACCACAGTAGTGGTACCCTTCACCATGATCTCAGAAAAGTGTTGAAAATAATGGTCCCCATATTTGGTGGTAAGAAATACCTCAATTATTCTTGCGAACCGTAACATATTTCCTTATATTTCGAAGCAAACATGGATACATTTCAGATTACCTTTGTTTTACATTTCCCACTTATTGAATAATGTTTCAATTTGATTGGCAATCAAAATGACAAAGTAGCGACTGATATTATTGTTTTCGTAATACTGAGAGTACGTTCCTCAATATGCCTTGGCTTGAATGAATACATTACTACTGCTTTTGTTTTTCATGCTACAAACTATTGACAATGTCAATAAAAATTAAAAACAGAAAATAGTTCATGAAACAATTAAATACCTGCTCTTGGTGTAATTTGACATAGTCGTTGAATACGCTTAAAATTAATAATAAATCGTGAAAAATAATCCACTCATTGTTATACTCCTGCTCAGATAATGGCTCTAATAGGTTTATTGGCTGTAATGGAACAATTAAAGTCATATCATTGAGAGAAAATGACAAAGAGGATCAAGCAATTTCCTTTGGCAATAAATAGCCCATAGTAAATTAAAATTTGTATTGTGTAAAAATTACAAACGTTCAGAAATCGATTTAATGACATGTTCATTTTTGGGGACAACAATAGCTCGAATTAATGAGTGGTACTATGAAATTAAGTACTTACATTGAGTTTGCTGCACTCACATTGCGAAGACATTCCCTACGGGGAATAGGTTCAATCCAGAAGCGCTACTAGATGCATTACAAAGATCACGTTTTGGACAAGTACCCAGCAAAAACTAGGAAACCACATTTCATTAAAAGTTGCATAAGCAGGACAGCTCTTTTAAATGGTAGGGTCTGGGGAAGTCCCCTTACAGGCTGAAAGGAATAAATTACGCCTTTTTCTTCCTCCTGCACCCTAACAAAAAAAATCGCCTCTGTAAAATATACTCTCAAACATATTCTACTTCAAGCATATATATTTTCAGGATTTGTTCAAACACAAAATGTTTGTACTGTGCAAACATGTTATTTTTCACTTTAATCATATCTTAGTTTTAGGCTCCAAATAGTTAATTCCAGTTTCTAAACATTTTTTGCTTGCTGCGACATGTCTTAATTATAATTGTGTTAGAACACAAATATGCACGTATAAATAATTGTAATTTATTAAAAAAAAATAAGTCGATAAGCAATCATGAACGAATACTCAACATAATAATTTGAGTCCCAAACATACAATTTTTACACCCAAACATTTCTTTTTCGTCCGTGTGTGGAATCCATGGGAAGTGTCCTATTTCAACTTCATAAAAACACAAATAAATAAGGGAAAAGCGAAATTAAAGAAGGCGGTGCCTCTTTCTTTCGTTCCCTGTATATTTAAACAAGTATATACGGCTTTAAGTTCGACCGGGCCTTCGAGCGGTAATTAGAGGGCAAAATTTCAACCAGATGAGATTAAATTTTCACCTGCAGGAAGCAAGGGATGTCAAATCTGGGGATCGGTGTATATGGGAGCTTTATACAATTATTGACCGGTATGAACTATTCTTTACATGGATGTTAGATGCCATAGATTAACGTTACGTACCAATTTTCAACCGGATCGGATGAAATTTGGTCCTCCAAGAGACTGTGGATCGGTTTATATGGGGACTACATATCAGGGCTGTGGAGTCGGAGTCTAAAGATTTTGCTGCAGTCGGACCTACATTAATAACAACTACTTGTGCCAAGTTTCGATAGCTGGTTTCGTTCGGAAGATAGTGTGGCTCAGAATTCCACTACCTACACGCTCACAAAAAATCGCTTCTGTAATATATACTCCCAAACATATTTTGCTTCAAGCATATACATTTTTGGGTATTGCCCAAACATTTATATGTTTGATCTCTTCCAATATATAATATGTTTGAAAGCATATTGGTCTAAACAATATATGTTTGGGTAGTCTAAGTTCCAAACATTTTGTATTTTTGCATCCAAATTCAATAATGTTGTCTTCCAAAAAACAATATGTTATTATGTGACCATATAATATGTTTGGAAGCATTTTGCACCCAAAAATATTATATGCTTAAAAAAAATTCTCCCAAACAATATTGTGCTCAAAATTTTATTTATTTATTTATATATTTACAATCATAATGAATTATGAAAATAAACAGGTAATATAGGTGCTAACAACATAGGTTTTCGACCTGAATGCTCAAAATTTTGTTTCTGCCCAATTGTATATTCCCCGACATCTTTCTTACTTCCACGAGATTTTTTAGTTCTTAGCACCTTTTTCTGTAATACAAACATTGTAGAAGAAATTATTCAATTGTATGATTTTTTTTATTTTAATTTTACCTTTTGCCGGACGGGGATTCGAACAGCGGACCACACAGTTTGTAAGGATCAAAGAAGTAGCTGATAAATTGCCCAAGGAAAAATAAAATGTTAATTTTGTAATAACAAGCAACAACCACCAACTTAATTCAATATCGCTCCCTGTTAAATAGCGCTCCAAGCAACTAAACACATATATGTTTATAGGCTATTTCTAAATTAATATATGTTTGCATCCAAGCATATTATATTTACAAACATTTTATGTCCCAAACATAATATGTTCTAACATATTAACATATATGTCCCAAACATGTTATGCTAGTTTATGAACATTATATGCTTGCACTCAATAATATTGTGTTTAAAAATGTGTGTTCCAAACATATAATGTTTATAGCCAAACATATGAAAAACAGTCTTTTTCATCCGTGTAGAATATATATACTCTATGGGGTCTGAGATCAATATTTTGATGTGTTACAGACGGAACGACAAAATTAATATACCCTCCTCTCATCCACGGTGGAGGCTATATAAAAATCTGAAACTTTTCCCTTCTCCGATCAAATATCGAAAAACACATAAGGGGGTTTTGTCCAGAGACAACCCAAAACTTCACTGAAATTTCAAGAAAATCGGGGAACTTTTCTCCGACCGTGGTAGTCGGGCAAGGAAAATGTTCCCCTTACCATTCAACTAATTATAAATCACTATATCTCCATATAAATTTCCTAACCTCCCCCAACTTTCTTTCTAAATTTCAACTAAATCGGAGAAGTTTAGCTTTTTCGCTATATTTTAGGAAAAAACACGGGCAAAGGTGAGGTATGCCTCACAGGCCAAAAATTATGGACCGCTATGGACTAAGATTTTCATGGTTATTAAAGGGTTTGGAGTAGAGGTGAGAGCGTGAGTGAAATTTGACTCACACTCACGCACATTCACGAGACAAAATGTTTATTCACGCACGCTCACACACGATACGCGTGTTAGCCACTCACACCCATACACGAAATGAGGACCTCTACTCACGCACGAACTACTTTTAAAGACTAACGCTTACGCACGATTCATGACAATTCACTTGACTTGACATTCACTTGATATTTTCCTACCGGGAGTAAGCAAAGGTAACAAAATTCATGAACAGAATATAGTTCGACTGATAATTTAATTGCATTTCTAACAATATCAGAAACGCAATTTGTCACTGCCTAAACATTACTAGGCAAAGAGGTAACCCTTTGACTAGCGATGTCCACTTAGGAGGATATTCGAAAACAACACCAAACTCTATTTCCCTACCTAGTTTCATCATATTTCTAGATGTTATTTTAAAGCAGAATTTTTAATCTAAATAATCTAAAAATATTTTCTATTTGCACGGATGAAAAAGACTGTTTTTCATATGTTTGGCTATAAACATTATATGTTTGGAAAACAAATTTTTAAACACAATATTTTTGAGTGTAAGCATATAATGTTCATAAACTAGCATAACATGTTTGGGACATATATGTTAATATGTTAGAACATATTATGTTTGGGACATAAAATGTTTTTAAATATAATATGCTTGGATGCAAACATATATTAATTTAGAAATAGCCTATAAACATATATGTGTTTAGTAGCTTGGAGCGCTATTTAACAGGGAGCGATATTGAATTAAGTTGGTGGTTGTTGCTTGTTATTACAAAATTAACATTTTATTTTTCCTTGGGCAATTGATCAGCTACTTCTTTGATCCTTACAAACTGTGTGGTTCGCTGTTCGAATCCCCGTCCGACAAAAGGTAAAATTAAAATAAAAATAATAAATCATAAAATTGAATAATTTCTTCTACAATGTTTGTATTACAGAAAAAGGTGCTAAGAACTAAAAAATCTCGTGGAAGTGAGAAAGATGTGGGGGAATATACAATTGGGCAGAAACAAAATTTTGAGCATTAAGGTCGAAAACCTATGTTGTTAGCACCTATATTACCTGTTTATTTTCATAATTCATTATGATTATAATATATAAATAAATAAATAAAATTTTGAGCACAATATTGTTTGGGAGAATTTTTTTAAGCATATAATATTTTTGGGTGCAAAATGCTTCCAAACATATTATATGTTCACATAATAACATATTGTTTTTTGGAAGACAACATTATTGAATTTGGATGCAAAAATACAAAATGTTTGGAAATTGACTACCCAAACATATATTGTTTGGACCAATATGCTTTCAAACATATTATATATTGGAAGAGATCAAACATATAAATGTTTGGGCAATAGCCAAAAATGTATATGCTTGAAGCAAAATATGTTTGGGAGTATATGTTACAGAAGTGATTTTTTGTGAGCGTGTGGGAAGCACTAAATTGCATTTTTATAAACTTCTTTAAAAATAAATGAGAAGTTCGAAATTTTGAGACCATTTTCCAGTGTTTGTCTCTAGTAAATGGACCTTAATACAATAATTATAGTTGATATTTTTATATACCATAGGATGGGGGTATATTAACTTTGTCATTCCGTTTGTAACACATCGAAATATTGCTCTAAGACCCCATAAAGTATATATTCTGGGTCGCGGTGAAATTCTGAGTCGATCTGAGCATGTCCGTCCGTCCGTCCGTCCGTCTGTTGAAATCACGCTAACTTCCGAACGAAACAAGCTATCGACTTCAAACTTGGCACAAGTAGTTGTTATTGATGTAGGTCGGATGGTAGTGCAAATGGGCCATATCGGTCCTCTTTTACGTATAGCCCCCATATAAACGGACCCCAAATTTGGCTTGCAGACCCTCTAAGAGAAGCAAATTTCATCCGATCCGGCTGAAATTTGGTACACGGTGTTAGTAAATGGTCTCTAACAACCATGCAAAAATTGGTCCACATCGGTATATAATTATATATAGCCCCCATATAAACCGATCCCCAGATTTGGCTTGCGATGTCTCTAAGAGAAGAAAAGTTCGTCCGATCCGGCTGAAATTCGGTACATGGTGTTAGTATATGGTCTCTAACAACTATGCAAAAATTGGTTCACATCGGTCAATATATATAGTCGCCATATAAACCGATCACCAGATTTGACCTCCGGAGCCTCTTGGAAGACCAAAATTCATCTGATTCAGTTGATATTTGGTACGTGGTGTTAATATATGGCCTCAAACACCCATGCTAAAATTGGTCGAAATCGGTCCATAATTATATCTAGCCCCCATACAAACCGATCCCCAGATTTGACCTCCGGAGCCCCTTGGAAGAGCAAAATTCATCCGATTCGGTTGAAATTTGGTACGTATATGGTATCCAACAACCATGCAGGAATTGGTTCATATCAGTCCATAATTATATATAGCCCCCATATAAACCGTTCCCCAATCACACAAAAATTGGTCCATACCAAGTTCATAATTGTATATAGCCCCCATATAAGCGACCCCCATATTTCAATTCTGGCTCCCTACGTACCGTGCAAAAGTCCATATCGATCCGTAATTATTTGTAGACTTACCTATACATACCTTTTTTGTCTAATATATACCACATATGGACTAACTCACAATTTAGAAAACGATTAAAGATACCACAACCCATGTAATTCGATTGTGGATGACAGTCTTTCGTAGAAGTTTCTACGCAATCCATGGTGGAGGGTACATAAGATTCGGCCTGGCCGAACTTACGGTCATATATATTTGTTTTATTATACTTTCTATATTTTCTCACACTTTGATAGATAGTGTAGGCCATTTGGTCACAATTCAAGAATGAAGTTTTCAGAACAAACCCATATAGGTTAGATTAGGTGGCAGCCCGATATTTGAGGCTTTATTAGACTATTAAGTCCTTTGCGATACCTCAGATCCATATAGCTCCCGTACTAATTGAGGTAGGCCCTGAAAATTACAAAAATGTCGCACGCAAGCGACTAAAGTCGCACAAAAGACAAGTGCTTCAATTTGAAGCAATTTTTATAAATGGGAATTCATCACCGTGACCTTACGTGGGAGCCACTGTTGTGCAATGGTCCACCTTGCTCATGTATTCTCTAAGTACTTCACCGCAATGTGAAACGCCGTTTGAACTCAATTGCTCGTTCAGAATACAACCTGTGGAATAAACAATCCTATAACAATTATTTATCGAAAATTAAAAATGAACTGAAGCTTAATCCAAAGTCATTTTACAGATTTGTTAATTCTAAACGTCAATCAAATGTGTATCCAAGAACCCTTCACTATGGTGCTGTTGAAGGGGATGATAATGAATCTATATGTAATTTGTTTTCAAAGTTCTTTGCAACAACTTACTGCCATAAGGATTTCAAGCAATCTGATGCGTACCCATATAAGATACAGGAATATTCGACATTCACTACTCCATTTATTTCTCCTGATATTGTGATGAGTTATATGGAAAAGATAAAATGTTCATATCGCCCGGGCCCTGATGGGATTCCCAGTAACATCCTCAAATATTGTGCTCATTCTCTTTCGACTGCTCTTTCATTTCTGTTTAATGAATCTTTGCGCACAGGTCACTTTCCTACATTGTGGAAGAATTCATTTATCATTCCGCTATTTAAAAATGGAAGCAAGTCAGATATTACGAATTATAGAGGCATTGCTAAATTAAGTGCTATTCCAAAACTGTTGGAGAAAATTATTTCTGATAGTTTGAATCATCAAGTCTCCTCTCTTCTATCGCCTAAACAACACGGATTCCGTAAATCTTGTTCGACCATAACAAATATCTTGGAATTGACTACAATGGTTAATGAAGGCTTTAGAGATCGTTTACAGACTGATGTCATTTATACTGATTTTAGTAAGGCGTTTGACAAAGTAAACCATTCACTTTTACTGTACAAACTGCATCGCATGGGCTTCAGTGAATTAATGGTATCCTGGTTTGAAAGTTATCTAAAGAATCGTACACAATTTGTAGTATTTGATAACATTATTTCAAAATCAATACATGTGCCTTCGGGTGTTCCACAAGGCAGTCATCTTGGCCCTCTATTGTTCTGCTTATTTACAAATGACCTTCCATCAGCCATTAAATATGGTTACACTCTCATGTATGCTGACGATGTTAAAATTATAAAGGTTATTCGGAATAGTGATGACCAATCCTTACTCCAATCTGATCTGAATAGCATGTACAGATGGTGCTCATCAAATATGATGGAACTGAACATAAGGAAATGCAAGCATATCTCTTTTTATATATTAAATTAAAGGGTGATTCTTTTGAGGTTAGGATTTTCATGCATTAGTATTTGACAGATCACGTGGGATTTCAGACATGGTGTCAAAGAGAAAGATGCTCAGTATGCTTTGACATTTCATCATGAATAGACTTACTAACGAGCAACGCTTGCAAATCATTGAATTTTATTACCAAAATCAGTGGCAGAAAATCCGCTTTTTTATCGACAAATTTTGTTCAGCGATGAGGCTCATTTCTGGTTGAATGGCTACGTAAATAAGCAAAATTGCCGCATTTGGAGTGAAGAGCAACCAGAAGCCGTTCAAGAACTGCCCATGCATCCCGAAAAATGCACTGTTTGGTGTGGTTTGTACGCTGGTGGAATCATTGGACCGTATTTTTTCAAAGATGCTGTTGGACGCAACGTTACGGTGAATGGCGATCGCTATCGTTCGATGCTAACAAACTTTTTGTTGCCAAAAATGGAAGAACTGAACTTGGTTGACATGTGGTTTCAACAAGATGGCGCTACATGCCACACAGCTCGCGATTCTATGGCCATTTTGAGGGAAAACTTCGGAGAACAATTCATCTCAAGAAATGGACCGGTAAGTTGGCCACCAAGATCATGCGATTTGACGCCTTTAGACTATTTTTTGTGGGGCTACGTCAAGTCTAAAGTCTACAGAAATAAGCCAGCAACTATTCCAGCTTTGGAAGACAACATTTCCGAAGAAATTCGGGCTATTCCGGCCGAAATGCTCGAAAAAGTTGCCCAAAATTGGACTTTCCGAATGGACCACCTAAGACGCAGCCGCGGTCAACATTTAAATGAAATTATCTTCAAAAAGTAAATGTCATGGACCAATCTAACGTTTCAAATAAAGAACCGATGAGATTTTGTAAATTTTATGCGTTTTTTTTAAAAAAAAAGTTATCAAGCTCTTAACAAATCACCCTTTATATCGACACGAATTATAACTTGAATGGCACAACGCTTGAAACTGTTGAATCCTTTAAAGATCTTGGAATACTTTTGGATCGCATGCTAAATTTTAGATCTCACATTTCTATGACTGTAAATAAGGCCTATGGATCATTTGGATTTGTCAAGCGCTGGAGTAAGGAATTTTCTGACCCATTTGTTACAAGAAATTTATATACTTCACTTGTGCGTCCTATCCTGGAATATGGATCTGTAATTTGGGACCCACAGTACCAAATTCATTGCAATCGTATTGAATCTGTTCAGAAACAATTTTTACTGTTTTGTTTACGTCGGAATAACTGGACACCTGAAACCTTGCCGTCTTACAAAGAAAGACTATCGCTCATCAAATTACCTACACTGAAAAGTAGACGTACCATGCTGAATATCTGTTTTATGGTTGATTTAATTAACGGAAGATTTAAATCTGAGTTCCTTATTAACAGCATATCATTCAATGTTCCCTTTAGACCTACCCGCAACTTTGAACTGCTCCACATTGAATACTTTCGAACGAACTTTGAAAACAACGATCCACTTCGCCGTCTTTGTAAAGAATTCAATAAATTTTATTATTATCTTGATTTGTCAGAAGAGAAATACAATGTAAAGAAAAAGATAACATTATTATTAAATACTTGATATATTAACAAACAATATGTATATAATGTAATATATTAAATTAGTCTGTAAGGGTTTAATCCATAGATGAAAATAATAAAAAAAAAAAAAACTCGGTTATAAAAAGGAGTTCACTTGTCATTGAGCTACCCATGGAAGCACTCATTAATAAGAGAGAAGTAAATCACGTATAGTATCACAATGGACACTTAACCTACACGGTGTTCTGGTTTTTTCAGTCGTTGTTTTTTGTATATGGTATTCAAACAATAGATCCCTTCTAGTACCAAATAATTTTTGATAATTATCACAAAGTTTTACTGGAAGTCGTACGTTTACGTGATTTTTTTCAGTAAAAATTTGGGAGAGTTTGTCATAAACAAATCATATGTGCAATATATTTCATAGAGTTAATTAAAAGTGTAGTATAAAAAATAAATTTATTATTTTAATTGATTAAGAAGCTTTAAATTGGCTGATGGTAAATTGGTAGTGGACGGCGTGCTCACATTTCTGTTTTATAGAACATGTTTTGTAATAACAAGTAAGGAAATTCTAAAGTCGGGCGGGGCCGACTATATTATACCCTGCACCACTTTGTAGATCTAAATTTTCGATACCATACCACATCTGTCAATTGTGTTGGGTGCTATTTATAAAATGTTTGTCCCAAATACATACATTTTAATATCTCTAGATCTGGACAGAATTTGATAGACTTCTACAAATTCTATAGACTCAAAATTTAAGTCGGCTAGGCACTAGGGTGAAACGCAATGTTAGTAAAAAAAAAATATGGGAAAGATTTAAATCTGAATCAATTTTAAGGAAACTTCACAAAAGTTTATTTATGATTTATCGCTCGATATATATATATGTATTTGAAGTTAAGGAAAATTACAGTCAGTTTTACAACTTTTCGACTAAACAGAGGCGATTTTACAAGAAAATGTTGGCATTTTGACAATTTTTGTCGAAATCAGAAACACATATATATATGGGAGCTATATCTAAATCTGAACCGATTTCAATCAAATTTGGCATACATGACTATACTACTAATTGTACTCCTAGTGCAAAATTTCTACCAAATTTGGCAAAAACTCTGGCTTCTGGGGCCATATAAGTCCATATCGGGCGAAAAATATATATGGAAGCTATGTCTAAATCTGAGCTTGAAAATTTCAAGCTAATAGGGATAAAACTCTGGCTTCTGGGTCCATATAAGTGCATATCGGGCGAAAGATATATATGGGAGCTATATCTAAATCTGAACCGATTTCAATCAAATTTCGCATACTTGACTATACTACTAATTGTACTCCTAGTGCAAAATTTCAACCAAATTCGGCCAAAAATCTGGCTTCTGGGGTCATATAAGTCTATATTGGGCGAAAGATATATATGGGAGCTGAACCGATTTCAATCAAATTTTGAACACTTGACTATACGACTAACCCCCATTTTCATAAAGCTCCGTTAGTGTTCCGTTAACTAACCAACTTTTAAACCGTATTATGGACGAAGCTGTCATCTTGCATATATATTCCATATGTCAGTTAGGAGCTTAACTGACAAAGATTTTTCATTTAAATTTAACTGGACAGAAGATATTTGCAATTTACTTTCTGTTAACTGGCAGTTAAAGCCTAACGGAGCTACATGAAAATGGCCGTAAGTGTTATGTTTGTACAAAATTTCAAGCAAATCGGTATAAAACTCTGGCTGCTGGGTCCATATTAGTGCATATCGGGCGAATGATGTATATGGGAGCTATATCTAAATCTGAACCGATTTCTTCCAAAATCAATAGGGTTCTATTCTGATCCAAATTAGGAACATGTGCCAAATTTAAAGGCGATTGGACTTAAATTGCGACCTAGACTTTGATCACAAAAATGTATTCACAGACAGACGGAAGGACGGACGGAGGGACGGACGGACAGACGGACAGACAGACGGACATGGTTATATCGACTCAGGGACCCACCCTGAGCATTATTTAGGCTGTTCCACAGTGTGGCGCAGGGTATAAAAAAAACCTCACAAATGTAAGCGACTTTTTTAATCATTATGCGACTTTTTTGTGCGACCTCTTATGCAACTTTTTTGCGATTTTTTCAAAATTTCCAACGGTAACACTGATTACGAGGCTGCCTCGATAACGTTACCCAACATTAGATCTGGCAGATGTTGTCACTGGTTTTATATCTCGTTCCTGTAATCAATCCTTTTACCAATTGGAATGGACATAAGATCCTTTCATATTGCTCTTCTATTCAGTTACGTATAAGAAATAATTTCTTTTTAGTATCTCCATGAATATAGTTGTTGTATTGTATTATCCACTCACTTGTATTCTGTATAATAAACACTAAAAAGTGAAATTTATGACTTGCCGTAAGACATTACTCATTTCACAGCTACCACATACGGATGTGCTTAAAAACTGAAATAGTTGCAGTACTTGGTAATAAATGTCATGATCGGTGTACATTATTTATGAGAATGTAGGTTAGCAACGTTTAAATATATGTAAATAGTTTCACGGAAAAATTATATTATATGTCCAGAAAATAAATTTGAGAGTACCCAGAAGATAAGTTAGTCTTTGCGTTGATGACAAAATAAAGTTTTATTATATATAATGTTGTATTATCTTTGAGTTCATTTTGGTAAACATTTACACTCACTCACTTGGATCCAAAGATTTTAAGCTTCTCTTTTGGAGTTTGTTATAGATTCTGACCCAAAGATTCGGCTTCTTTAAAATCTGTTATCTGTCTTTAAATTTAGGCTCTATAAAATTTAAATTAGAATACAGACCTGGGCGGTTACTATGTAACTCGATTCGAAAGTTTGAACAGCTCGAAAGTTGTATTCGATCCGAATTTATAGTCTTACCATGTAAGAGTTTTGAATCGAGTGAAAAGTGTTGTCACTAATTCATAACATTTTTGGCAGTACTTTCGAATGTTTTATTCAGAGTTGGCTATATCTATTACATGAAATGTCAAAACAATTAAAATAACAAGTACATACAGCAGTAAGTTCGGCCGGGCCGAATCTTAAATACCCACCACCATGAACCAAATATTAGGGTTTCCTTTGAAATTTCAGGAGGGCTTGAGGACACTTCCGGAAGATAAATTTAAAGATTTCACCTATGAAGACTATATCAGATTCTAGATTTACAAGAACCATTTTTGTTTGAGTTTTAGAGGAATTATTGACATCTCTTGTAAGTGTGCAAGAAAATTATAAAATAACGTCTTGATTTGAAATCTTAAATCTGTAGATTTTCACCCGAGAAGTAAAATTTGGAAATTTTACATTGAGTTTCAAGTAATTTTCATGATCAGTTGGCCTTCTACACCCTCAAGAAGTGAAGTCGGTCTATATGGAGGCATTACCACATGGACCGATAAAAACTTAATCCGATACACGTTTTTGTGAGCCTCAAATACCAGAATATTTAGAATTTTAGGAAAATCAGATAAAAACTACGGTTTCTAGAAAGCCAAGGAGTTAAATCTGGAAATCGTTCTTATGGGGGCTATACTAAAATATGGACCGATACTCACCGTTTTCGGCACACCTCTTTATGGCCCGAAAATTTCAGGCAAATTGGATAAAATCTTTGGATTCTAGAAGCCCAAGAAGTAAAATCGGGAAATCGGTCTATATGGGGGCTATACCAAAATATAGACCGATACTCATCATTTTCGGCACACCTATTTATGGTCCTAAAATACATCTAGATTTCCAATTTCAGGCAAATTGGATAAAAACTACGGTTTCTATAAGCCCAAGACCCCAAATCGGGAGGTCGGTTTATATGGGCACCATACCAAAACATGGACCGATGCTCACCATTTTTGGCACACCTCTTTACGGTTCTAAAGTACCTTTTGATTTCCAAATTCAGATAAATTGGATAAAAACTGCGGTTTCTATAACCCCAAGAAGTAAAATCGGGGGATCGGTCTATATGGGGGCTATACCAAAATATGGACCGATACTCACAATTTTTGCACACGTATTTCTGGTCCTGCAATACCTCTAGATTTCCAATTTCAGGTAAATTGAATAAAAACTGCGGTTTCTATAAGCCCAAGAAGTAAAATCGGGAGATCGGTCTATATGGGGGCTATACCAAAACATGGACCGATACTCACCATTTTTGGCACACCTCTTTATGGTCATAAAATACCTATAGATTTCAAATTTCAGGCAAATTGGATAAAAACTACGATTTCCATAAGCCCAAGAAGTAAAATCGGGAGATCGGTCTATATGGGGGCTATACCAAAAAATGGATCGATACTCACAATTTTTGCCACACGTATTTGTGGTCCTACAATACCTCTAGATTTCAAATTTCAGATAAATTGAATAAAAACTGCGGTTTCTATAAGCCCAAGAAATAAAATCGGGAGATCGGTCTATATGGGGGCTATACCAAAACATGGACCGATAATCACCATTTTTGGTACACCTCTTTATGGTCATAAAATACCTCTAGATTTCAAATTTCAGGCAAATTGGATAAAAACTGCAGTTTCTATAAGCCCAAGAAGTAAAATCGGGAGATCGGTCTATATGGGGGCTATACCAAAATATGGATCGATACTCACAATTTTTGGCACACGTATTTGTGGTCCTACAATACCTCTAGATTTCCAATTTCAGGCAAATTGGATAAAAACTACGATTTCTATAAGTCCAAGACCCCAAATCGGGAGGTCGGTTTATATGGGGGCTATATCAAAACCTGGACCGATATAGCCCATCTTCGAACTTGACCTGCCTGCAGACAAAAGACGAGTTTGTGCAAAATTTCAGCACGATTGCTTCATTATTGAAGACTGTAGCGTGATTACAACAGACAGACAGACAGACGGACATCGTTATATCGTCTTAGAATTTCTCCCTGATCAAGAATATATATACTTTATATAGTCGGAAATCGATATTTCGATGTGTTACAAACGGAATGACAAACTTATTATACCCCCGTCACCATTCTATGGTGGTGGGTATAAAAAGTAAATAATATTTGTGCGTTACAAAAATGGATTCGGTTGCCCTTTGGATGGAAAATGAAGATGAGCGAATGGAACGCAGAATCTTACGCGATGGTGTAGATTTTCTGCAATTAACGGATGCAATGTTAGTACCAACGTGTTATGTATGTTGTTCCTGAGTTTATACTTATATTTATAGGTTTGTGCGATATTTCCGGCTTAACAAAGAAGCTTTTAACTATGTGTTGGAGAGCATTAGATCACAGCTGCCAACAACACAGAGATCGACTGGTGTAACACCTGAAATTAAATTAGGTGTTACACTTAAGTTTCTTGGTCAAGGTGGGTACCAACACCAAATCGGTCAAGACCGTTTTGCTGGCTTGGCACAACAAACTGCATCAAAGAAGTGTGTAATGCTATAGAGAATGTGTTGTGTCCCAAACATATAAATTTCCTTATGAACGATGATGAAAAACGAGCAGCTAAAAACGTTTTATGTCATGTCCGGAATTCCAGGGATAATAGGAGCTGTTGATGGTACTCACATCCAAATGGTCAGACCATCTAAAAACGAGCACTTGTCTTTGTTTGGTGTTTACATTTTTTGTTGGATTTTCCCTTTTAAAAAATATTTTTATAAATATTAATCTTAATATTAATACTTACAATGCTTAATACTTACATTAATACTTACATTTGTATGCGTTTGGTGCCAATAATTTAATATTTTAATTTTTTCCGTTAACATAATATCAAACGAGTACAAATGTTTACTTTCGAGCGACTTTGACATCTAAATTCGAAGTACATGGTGATGCACATACGAAAGTAGAGTATGAATATCCGATAATCGGATGTGGCAACTCGAAAGTAGCAAATGTATTTGCCAATTCGAGTTAGTTGGTAGGAAAAATCCGTTTTCGTAATATTTAACTTTCGAATCGAGTTACATAGTAACCCCCCTGATCTATCGAATTTTAATTTTCGTTTTGTGATATATTAACAAAGGTATTCATGTACAAATAAATTTCAGTTTAAAATTCCAACTTATTACCGATACTTGAAAGTAAAAACAATTTTTATACCCTAAACCACATGCTTACCAGAAATATTGATTTTAGACCCCATAAAATATATACCGATCGACTCAGAATCACCTCCTGAGTCGATCTAGCGCTTGGTGTCCGTCCGTCTGTCCATGTATTTGTTGTTCACAGGATTCCGGTCGCAATTATTAACCGATTTTGATGAAATTTGGTTCAGGGAGTTTTTTGGGCACAAGGACGAACGCTATTGAATTTGGAAGAAATCGGATCAAATTTAGATATAGCTCCCATATATATGTATCGCCCGATTTCGACAAATGGGGTCACTTGCGCTTTTTTACAAACCGATCGTCATCAATTTTTGCACATTGTAAAGATTTTCATCACCCTTTAAGTCTGCATTTCATCGAAATCGGTTCAGATTTAGATATAGCTCCCATATATATGTATCGCCCGATTTTCCCAAATTTGGCCATAAAAACCTTATTTATTAAGCGATCTTACTCAAACTTGGCTTACTCTAATCTTTTATGGTACTGACAATATGTGCCAAAAATAATCGAAATCGGTTCATATTTAAATATAGCTCCCATATATATGTATCGTCCGATTTTGCCAAATTTGGTCGTAAAACCCTTATTTATCAACCGATAGTGCTCAAGGTTGGCTAAATATAATCTTCTATACCTCTAACTGTATGTGCGCAATTTCATCGAAATCGGTTCAGATTTAGATATAGCTCCCATATATATGTATCGCCCGATTTTGCCAAATTTGACCGTAAAACCCTTATTTATCAACCGATCGTAACCAAGGTTGGCTAAATGTAATCTTCTATAGCACTAACTGTATTTGCAAAATTTCATCGAAACCGGTTCACATTTAGATATAGCTCCCATATATATGTATCGCCGATTTTGAAAAATTTGCCCCCAATAACCTTATTTTCACCATAGGGACCTCATTTATTAACTGATCGTACTCAAATTTTACACCAAGTGACCTTCTGTGGTATCAATCATACCTGCAAAATATTATTCAAATTGGTTCAGTTTTAGATATAGGTCCCATATATATATGCATCGCTCCATTTTGTCATATTTGGCCATAATACTCTTATTTATTAACCTATGTTATTCAAATTTAAATTTTTGATGTACTAGCTGATCGTATTTAGACTTACATGTAGCTCTTACATAAATCTATTGCCCTATTTGCAGAAATTTGGATTTATTACCCACAACTAATTGACCGATTTCCTCTTTTTATACCCACCACCATAGAATGGTGACGGGGGTATAATAAGTTTGTCATTCCGTTTGTAACGCATCGAAATATCGATTTCCGACTATATAAAGTATATATATTCTTGATCAGGGAGAAATTCTAAGACGATATAACGATGTCCGTCTGTCCGTCTGTCTGTCTGTCTGTCTGTCTGTCTGTTGTAATCACGCTACAGTCTTCAATAATGACGCAATCGCGCTGAAATTTTGCACAAACTCGTCTTTTGTCTGCAGGCAGGTCAAGTTCGAAGATGGGCTATATCGGTCCAGGTTTTGATATAGTCCCCATATAAACCGACCTCCCGATTTGGGGTCTTGGGCTTATAGAAATCGTAGTTTTTATCCAATTTGCCTGAAATTAGAAATGTAGAGGTATTTTATGACCATAAAGGGGTGTGCCACAAATGGTGAGTATCGGTCCATGTTTTGGTATAGCCCCCATATAGACCGATCTCCCGATTTTACTTCTTGGGCTTATAGAAACCGCAGTTTTTATTCAATTTACCTGAAATTGGAAATCTAGAGGTATTGTAAGACCACAAATACGTGTGCCAAAAATTGTGAGTATCGGACAATATTTTGGTATAGCCCCCATATAGACCGATCTCCCGATTTTACTTCTTGGGCTTATAGAAACCGCAGTTTTTATTCAATTTACCTGAAATTGGAAATCTAGAAGTATTGTAGGACCACAAATAAGTATGCCAAAAATTGTGAGTATCGGTCCATGTTTTGGTATGGTCCCCATATAAAAGGACCTCCCGATTTGGGGTCTTGGGCTTATAGAAACCGTAGTTTTTATCCAATTTGTCTGAAATTGGAAATCTAGTGGTATTTTAGGATCATAAAGAGGTGTGCCGAAAATGGTAAGTATCGGTCCATATTTGGTATAGCCCCCATATAGACCGATTTCCCGATTTTAATTCTTGGGCTTCTAGAATCCGAAGTTTTTATCCTATTTGCCTGAAATTGGAAATCTGGTGGTATTTTAGGACCATAAAGAGGTGTGCCGAAAATGGTGAGTATCGGTCCATATTTTGGTATAGCCCCCATATAGACCGATCTCCCGATTTTACTTCTTGGGCTTATAGAAACCGCAGTTTTTATTCAATTTACCTGAAATTGGAAATCTAGAGGTATTGTAGGACCACAAATACGTGTGCCAAAAATTGTGAGTATCGGTCCATGTTTTGGTGTGGTCCCCATATAAAACGACCTCCCGATTTGGGGTCTTGGGTTTATAGAATCCGTAGTTTAAATACAATTTGTCTGAAATTGGAAATTTATAGGTATTTGAGGACCATAAAGGGGTGTGCCAAAAATGGTGAGTATCGGTCCATGTTTTGGTATAGCCCCCATATAGACCGATATCCCGATTTGACTTCTTGGGTTTCTAGAATCCGTAGTTTTTATGCGATTTGCCTGAAATTGTAAATATTATTTTAGGCTCCCAAAAACGTGTATCGGATTAAGTTTTTATCGGTTCTTTTGGTAATGCCTCCATATAGACCGACTTCATTTCTTGAGGGTATAGAAGGCGCACTGATCATGAAAATTGCTTGAAACTCAATGTAAAATTTTCAGATTTCAGATACTTCTCGGGTGAAAATCTACAGATTTAAGATTTCAAGCAAGACGTTATTTTATAATTTTCTTGCGCACTTACAAGAGATGTTAATGATTCCTCTAAAACTCAAACAAAAATGTTTCTTATAAATCCAGAATCTGATATAGTCCTCATAGGTTAAATCTTTAAATTTATCTTCGGGAAGTGTCCCCAAGTCCTCAATCCCTCCTGAAATTTCAAAGGAAACCCTAATATTTGGTTCATGGTGGTGGGTATTTAAGATTCGGCCCGGCCGAACTTAGTGCTGTATATACTTGTTTAATAATGGACTCAATATTAGTGGCATACTAACTCTTTTGGTGCAAAATAAACTATAGCTCCTAATATTAGCCATTTGTGCTCAGATTGTGACAAGACACCCATAAACATGCACCCCGCTTTATGTTCTCCAAAACTATACCAATGATACCCCACAAATGCTTATGTTTACTAATTCAGTAGGGGTGGTTTAGGGTATGATATAGTCGGCCCCGTCCGACTTTCTACTTTACTCAATTGTTTCTTATACCGATGGGTGATTTTAACGGTCTGGATTGACTCAGAATTTCACTGTGACCAAGAATACTTTATGCGGTCTCCGATCAATATTTATATGCGTTACAAACAGAATGACACAAAGTTAATATCCGTTGGGTATTTGGCATTTTTATCAGTAGTAAGGCGTTCTCACCAAGCGTGGTTTGGGCTTTGAAAACACAAGTTTTGGAATATGTTCTGATAAAGCATACTCTTTTTAAAAGATATGTTAAATTATTGAAATAAATTTAATAGAAAAAACGAATAAACAAAGACTTTGAATAACATAGGTATGTGAAATTAACTTCAAAAAATTTTTCCCTTTCCTGTTGAAAAAACTTTGTATATATTTGAATTTAGAGTAAATGGGAATTTCTAGTTTCCATGGTATCTGTCGAACTAAAACATTGGAACATAGCATAAGCTGAAACAAGTATATACGGCCGTAAGTTCGGCCAGGCCGAATCTTATGCACCCTCCATCATGGATTGCGTAGAAACTTCTACGAAAGACTGTCATCCACAATCGCATTACTTGGGTTGTGGTAATACTTACCGATGGTAAGGTATCTTAAAACTTCTTAACATCGTCTTCTAAATTTAAAGTTAGTCCATACGTGTTATATATTGGACAAACAAGTAAGTTAAGTAGAAAGTCGGGCGGGGCCGACTATATCATACCCTAAACCACCCTTACTGAATTAGTAATCATAAGCATTTGTGGGGTAACATTGATATAGGTCTGGGAGATAAACCGCATGGGTGCTTTGTCTCAATCTGACTATAGCTCATAGTCAGTGTTGCCAGGGAAAAAGTTAGGTTTACCCTACAAGGACAGAAAAAGTTCCCTACTTTCCCATACATTCCCAAACAATTTTCCCTACAATATTTTCGTTAAATTTAAACAAATTTTACAAAACAAAAATTGTTCTAAGTAGTTTATTATCTTAAAACATGAAAATGCTACGTATATAACTTAGAAAATAAATTTGTATTACCACCACGGTTGCCACAGTTGGTAGAATTCTACCAAAAATAGTATTTTTTTTGTTAAATCTCTATAGAAACAAAATTTTGGGAAAAGTTTCTATAAACAAATTTTTTGAGAAATTTTTCTATAGAAATAAAATTTTGAGAAAAAATTCCATAGAAATAAAATTTTGAGAAAATAATTGCGACCGGAATCCTGTGAACAACAAATACATGGACAGACGGACGGACACCAAGCGCTAGATCGACTCAGGAGGTGATTCTGAGTCGATAGGTATATATTTTGTGGGGTCAATATTTCTGGTAGGCACATTTTTTGGCAGATCAAACTTATTATACCGTAACCACTATGTGGTTTAGGGTATAAAAAGAGAAAATCGCTCAATTAGAGTAGGTAATAAATGAAAATTTGTAAAGCTCAAGCAATATTCTTATGTAAGAGCTTCAAGTACGTATAAATACGATCGGCTAGTTCATCAAAATTTGAAATTTGAGTAACATTGGTTAATAAATAAGAGTATTATGGTCAAATTTGAGAAAATAGAGCGATGCATATATAAAGAAGCTATATGTAAATCTTAACCAATTTGCATAATATTTTGCGGGTTTGATTAATACCACAAAACGTTACCTTGTGCACAATTTGAGTAAGATCAGTTAAGAAATGAGGCCTCTATGGTCAAACATAAGGTTATTAGTGGCATATGTTTGCACACACCGCTAGTACTATGGAGGACTAGATCTAGCCAACTTTGAGTAAGACCGGTTAATAAATAAGGCTTCTATGGCCAAATTTGGGAAAATCGGGCTATACATATATATATATATATATGGGACCTATATCTCAATCTGAACCGATTTTGATTTTGATGAAATTTTGCACATACAGTTAGTGCTATAAAAGATTACATTTGGCCATCTTTGAGTACTATCGGTTCATAAATAAGGGTTTTATAGCCAAATTTCGAAAAATCGGGCAGTACATATATATGGGAGCTATAGCTAAATCTGAACCTATTTCGATGATTTTTTGCACCTCTAGTTAGTGCTATAGAAGATTACATATAGCCAGCTTTGAGTAAGATCGCTTAATAAATAAGGGTTTTGTGGCCAAATTTGGGAAAATCGGGCGATACATATATATGAGAGCTATATCTATATCTGAACCGATTTGAATGAAATTTTGCAGACTTGAAGGGCGATGAAAACGAATATTTTTTGCCAAATTTGGTGACGATCCGTTTGTAAAAAAGCGTAACGTAACCCCAATTGTCGAAATCGGGCGATACATATATATGGGAGCTATAGCTAAATTTGATCCGATTTCTTCCAAATTCAACAGCGTTCGTCCTTGTGCCCAAAAAACTCCATGTACCAAATTTCATCAAAATCGGCTAATTATTGCGACTGGAATCCTGTGAACAACAAATACATGGACAGACGGACGGACGGACGGACGGACGAAACCATATCTTTGGATCGGTTTATATGGGGGTTATATATATTTATGGACTGATATGGACCAATACCTGCATGGTTGTTAGAGAGGTCTACATACAAAACAATGTATGGAATCCCAACTGGAAACTCTAAACCAATGAAAAGTGTCGCATGCCACCAACATCTAATTAGAACTCTACTGAGTGCATTCAACTCAGTCACTACCAAGTTTGTAACTGACCTGCGTCAACAAAACAAAATAAGAATGCACTGAAAATGCAAGTGAATCAAAACAGCCCTGCCAACATTTGGGTGATAGTTTTATCGTCTTTCGCTAAGATGTCACTATTTCGGATCGCTAGGAAGTTTTCTGGTAGTAAAATCGCAAGCACAGCAACAATAAAAACAACTATCGCGTGGGGTGTTTCCGTTTCGAAACAAATTCGACTCTAACAGCGATCAAAAATCTAAATATAGACTCCATACATCGACATAGCTAATTTTTCAATAGCACCTCTCTGAGAGTACATGTGTGTAAAAAGCCACTATCAACCAACGAGCGTGGGTGGCACAGAGGGAGAGCCTCTGACTTGAAAACGAGAGCTTCCGAGTTCAAAGCTCGGTGCGGCCGATCATCATTTTTATTTTTTAAAAAATAACTATCGCTTTTTTGACTTCTTTTGGTCACTGGTTTGATTCCCCGAGAACACTATCGCGTAGTGGGACATTTGTTCCCGAACGGGGACACTTACTCGATAAGAAAATGATATCGCCTATGAAAGTTTTATCTTCCAGGGTGAATCTACTTCGATACACTTTCGATAGAAAATGTTTGCAGGGAGAGTACTATATGCTAATAGGAATGCATGTGTGAGTGATGATAAGGGGGAAGAAGTGGAATCCCTGCCAACATTTGGGTGATAGTTTTATCGCCTTTCGCTAAGATGTCACTATTTCGGATCGCCAGGAAGTTTTCTGGTAGTAAAATCGCAAGCACAGCAACAATAAAAACAACTATCGCGTGGGGTGTTTCCGTTTCGAAACAAATTCGACTCTAACAGCGATCAAAAATCTAAATATAGACTCCATACATCGACATAGCTAATTTTTCAATAGCACCTCTCTGAGAGTACATGTGTGTAAAAAGCCACTATCAACCAACGAGCGTGGGTGGCACAGAGGGAGAGCCTCTGACGAGAGTTTCCGAGTTCAAAGCTCGGTGCTGCCGATCATCATTTTTATTTTTTAAAAAATAACTATCGCTTTTTTGACTTCTTTTGGTCACTGGTTTGATTCCCCGAGAACACTATCGCGTAGTGGGACATTTGTTCCCGAACGGGGACACTTACTCGATAAGAAAATGATATCGCCTATGAAAGTTTTATCTTCCAGGGTGAATCTACTTCGATACACTTTCGATAGAAAATGTTTGCAGGGAGAGTACTATATGCTAATAGGAATGCATGTGTGAGTGATGATAAGGGGGAAGAAGTGGAATGTGTGTTTGGTCACACTACACCATATACTAACACCACGTACTAAATTTCAATCAGATCGGATGAATTTTGCTCTTCCAAGAGGCTCCGGAGGTCAAATCTGGGGATCGGTTTATATGGGGCTATATAAAATTATGGACCGATTTGAGGCCATTGGTTTTTGAGGCCATATATTAACACCACATAAGAGAGAAGTTCACCACTGTGGTAACACAATGGACTGAATAGTCTAAGTGAGCCTGATACATCGGGCTGCCACATAACCTAACCTAACACCACATACCAAATTTCAACTGAATCGGATGAATTTTGCTCTTCCAAGAGGCTGCGGAGGCAAAATCTGGGGATCGGTTTATATGGGGACTATATATAATTAAGGACCGATATGGACCAATTTTTGCATGGTTGTTGGAGACCATATACTAACATCATGTACCAAATTTCAGCCGGATCGGCAGAAATTTGCTTCTCTTTGAGGCTCCGCAAGCCAAATCTGGGGATCGGTTTATATGGGGTTATATATAATAAACCGATGTCGACAAATTTTTACATAGTTGCTAGAGATTATATACTTACACCATGTACCAAATTTCAGCCGGATCGGATGAAATTTGCTTCTCTTAGAGGATCCGCAAGTCAAATCTGGGGGTCCGTTTATATGGGGGCTATACGTAAAAGTGGACCGATATGGCCCATTTGCAATACCACCCGACCTAAATCAATAATAACTACTTATGCCGAGTTTCAAGTCGATAGCTTGTTTTATTCGGAAGTTAGCGTGATTTCAACAGACGGACGGGCGGACGGACGGGCGGACGGACGGGCGGACGGGCGGACGGAAGGACGGACATGCTCAGATCGACTCAGAATTTCACCACGACCCAGAATATATACACTTTATGTGGTCTTAGCGCAATATTTCGATTTGCTACAAACGGAATGACAAAGTTAAAAAGTGTATAAAAATGTAGTTTTAAAGTAGTTTTATAAGACTTCTTGAATGAATTTCATTTATAGAAATTAATTGAAATTTTATTTGAATTTTTCACCAGGAGTTTTCTGTGCATATTGATATATTTTGCAACGGACATTCAATATGTCAGAATGAATCAAGAAAATTATTTGATTTTATTATATACCATACACACGAACCTTATGAAAATTCTTCTTTCGTGGCCTCTAACTTTAATGGAATAAATTAAATAAAACTCAAGTTGACAAAGACAAGACAGCAGCAATACATCATAGCAGATTCCTTCTTCATTTTAACATGCCTTGAACCAATAGAGCAACTTTAGTCAACCACTAAAAGCGTCGGTTTGAATGTCATTCGTTAGAGCGGTTTGTAAGTGAATTTCTAGCAGGATGTTAAAGTCACATTTTCGCGGTATATTCTGACAAGTATATGTGAAGGAGGGATTTTTAATAGAGATGTGAATGTTACTCTCGAAGACACTAAAGTGAAAGTAGCATGAACGTTTTATGAAATATGGCTTTGCAATCGAAATCGTATGAAAATATAGTCTCCCAAAGCTACACCAAAATGTACGAGCTGTTCTACAGAAGTATCGAAAATGTGGTTGAACATGAGATAAGAAATTTTAATGAGAATAAGAAATTTTAATAACAAGAACCTATGGCCGAAGGTTCAGTCGTTCCGTGTCAGTTGTACCCTAAGCCACGGATTGCGTAGAAGCGTTTGGAGATATAGTTTCCATGAAGATTGATGCAACTTTTGGGTCCCCCAATCCAGTCATCTTGTTAAAGTCCTTATTTGTTTATTTATAAACGATTTGCCATCAATTATTAATAATTGTCTTATATTCTCAGCAAAACTGGGTAATCACATGATATATGCTTTGCATTCCCAATAATCAATATCTTGCTACTCGCAGCATTGTCAGAATTGTAAAAATATATGATTACCACTAAGAATAAATATCTGTTAGCAGCGGCTAATTAAGAATCGTTATAAAATGTTGAGTGGATAGTTCAACAATTGGTTTTGGGTTTTCATTGCTATTAAATATTTTGGACGAATCCTTTCGGGATCACATATTTTAAATTGATTTTCATACCCTTCACCACTACTGTGGTATAAGGTTTTATAAGTTTGTGTATTTGTTTGCAACGCCAAGAAGAAGCAGACCAATCATTTGGTATATCGTCTTAGAATTAAGTTGTGAATCGATTTGGCGATGTTGGACTGTCTATTCATGTATTTTTGTGTGCAAAGTACATCTAGCAGTTTAAGCCCGATCGTCCTCAAATTTGACATAGGGTTCCTTTGACTTCATAATTGACACGTTCATTAACAGATTTAAGTCAAATTTCGTTTCACTGGATATTTTGTGAGTCTCGTAAAAGTTGAAAAATACCGGCCAAATCGGTTGATATTTTCTATAGATTTCGTCCAAGCTAACCATTTTTATACCATCCACCATAGGATGGGCGGTATATTACCTTTTTCACACATCTAAATATTGCTCTAAAACCCGTAAAGTATATATATTCTGGGTCGTGGTGAAATTCTGAGTCGATCTAAGCATGTCCGTCCGTCCGTCTGTTGAAATCATGCTAACTTCCGAACGAAACAAGCTATCGAAGCAGAAGAAGTTGTTATTGATGTAGGTCAGATGGTATTGCAAATGGGCCATACGGACCACTTTTACGTATATCCCCCATATAAACCAACACTCAGATTTGGCTTGCGGAGCCTCTTGGAGGAGCAAAATTCATCCGATACGGTTGAAATTTGGTACATGGTGTTAGTATATTTATTTATTTATTCATTCAGCTATGGTAAGCCAGCTTGAAGATAAATTCATTAGTACAATAGGTTTATATATACTTTAACGTTAAACAAGAAATGCGGACCAGAAAAAAAAATTATGTAACGATAAAAAAAACTGGATAAAATGAACAAAAATAGATAGCCTCAACTTCTTTAAAATGTGACAATTACGACCAGAAAAAAAGAAGTTGAGAAGAAAAAGAACTGCTATACGTTGGCATAATAACGGGATTGTCACAAACGGGAACAAAAATGTAAGCTGGTGACAGGAACATTCGAATCCATCAGATTATAGGAATTGGTGAGACAACAATCAGGAAACAGTAAATCAGGAAGCAGTAAATTGAAGAGACAAATAGAACGGTAGAGGCAGGAACAATTTGCTGACAGATGATATAGGTTAGCAGGAACAACTTGGAAGGCAGGAACAGTGATGCGATCAGAACAGGAGAGAATTTTACTGGAACAGTTCTCGAGACAGCCAATTTTCCAGGGTACGGGGTAAAGACTTAGGTAGAATTATAACGAAGTTCCATGGCAAAGCTTAAAGTGGTGTACGATGTGGTCCCTAACATCCATGCAAAAATTGGTCCATATCTGTCATTAATTATATACAGCACCCATATAAACCGATCCCCAGATTTCGCTTGCGGAGCCTCTAAGAGAAACAAATTTCATTCGATCCGGCTGAAATCGGATCGAATGAAATGAAGTGTTAGTATATGGTCTCTAACAACCGTCGGTCCATAATTATATGTAGCCCCATATAAACCGATCCCCAGATTTGACCTCCGGAGCCCCTTGGAAGAGCAAAATTCATCCGAGCCGGTTTAAGTTTGGTACCTTGCGCTAGTAAATGGCCGCTAACAACCATACCAAAATTGGTCCATATCGGTCTATAGTTATATATAGCCGATCCCAAAAAATAATCTACCAAAATTTTATTTCTATAGAAAATTTTGTCGAAATTTTATTACTATAGAAATTTTTGTCAAATGTTATTACTACACGCAAAAAAATAATTCTTTCCTCCCAAACGTAATTTTAGACAAACAAAGTTCGTTTCTCATTTGCTTTTCGTTGAAAGGAAGTGCATTTGGAAGAAAAGTATATACTTTTTGTGATAAACGTTTATTCTTTTCCAGGATGTAAAAACAATTTCATAAAGACTAACTCAAAAAAATTTTTTTCTGGCTAATTGAATTTTCCCTCACATCTTTCTCACTTCCACGAAGTTTTTTAGTTCTTAGCACCTTTTTCTGTAATACCAACAATGTAGAAGAAATTATATGATTTTATAAATTTTTAAAATTTTTTTACTTTTTGCCTGGACGGAGAATCGAACCGCGGACCATGCACTTTGTAAGCCAACACACTAACCACTGAGCTATGTACCTGTTATGGTCATCAATAGATAAATATCCATATAAGTTATATTTATATAGCATAGCTTGCGGCGCCCACAAACCGAATAAACAAAGTTTATTTAACAGAAACAAACATTTAGTTTGGCACCGTGGAGCAGTGGTTGCTACGTCCGACTTGCATGCCAAGGGTCGTGGGTTCGATCCCCGCTTCGACCAAAGTTTTTTTTTTTACATATATTCCAGATATGTTCGGAAAAGAACAGTGTTTGATATAAACGAAATGGACTGTGTTGTTGTTTCAAAAATAACTTTTTTTATTGAAAAAATAAAAATTTTGTAACAAACGAATTTTTTTGGTGATAAAAGTTTAAAATTTTCGAAGCAATTCAAAAAACTCTAACAAAAGAAAAACGTTTTCGGTACACGTTTTCCAAACGTTTTTTTTTCTTTGCGTGTATACACAATTTTGTAAAAAATTTATTACTATACAAAATTTTGTCAACATTTTATTACTATAAAAAATTTTGTTAACATTTTATTTCTATAGAAAATTTTGCCAAAATTTTATTTCTATAGAAAATTTTGTCAAAATTTTATTACTATACGAAATTTTGTTAACATTTTATTACTATACAAAATTTTGTCAAAGTTTTATTACTATACAAAATTTTGTCAAGATTTTATTTCTATAGAAAATTTTGTCAAACTTAATTATATACGTATTTAATCGGCATTTTTGTTTGTTTTGTATATACCCCGTATGGACTAACTTACAATTGAGAAGGCGATGTTAAGAAGTTTTAAGATACCTTGCCATCGGCAAGTGTTACCGCAACCCAAGTAATTTGATTGTGGATGACAGTCTTTAGTACAAGTTTCTATGCAATCCATAGTGGAGGGTACATAAGATCCCGCCTGGCCGAACTTAAGGCCGCATATACCCTCAACCAGAGCTTCCCAACCCATAAATTCATCAATTTCGTTGCGCAGGCAATCTAAAAAAATTTTGTTTACCCAAACAAACAGAAATAAATACTAAAAACCCTAAAAATATGACTAACAATGATTAAAAATAATTACAAATAAAAATGTTAATGAATATTAATATAAAAGAGTTCATCAATTAGTGGGAAATTTGGCAATTGATTTGTTGATTAGCTAGTTCCCCCCCCCCCCCCCCCTCCAACGAGCTACCCTAAACCATATAGTGGTCAGGATAGGATAACTGTGATCTGCAAACAAGTTCCTACCACAAATATTGGTTTTAGACCCCATATATACTGAGCGACTCACAATCACCCGCTGAGTCTATCTAGCCCTAGGAGTCCTTCCGTTTGTCCATGTGCTTGTTGTTCGCAATATTCCGGTCGCAATTATTACCCGATTGGGATTACATTTTGCACAGGGTATTTTTTCGGCACAAGGATTAACGCTGAAGAATTTGGGAAAATCGGTTCAAATTTAGATATAGCTTGCATATATACAGTGCTGTTCAAAACATTTGCAGCTAGCCCTACCATGAACTTTATCTAGGCATATCTCCCATAATAATAATTATATTGTTTAGCTTCCACTTAAAAAATAATCTTTAATCTTTACTAAAAAACAAGTATATACTTTAGTAAGTTCGTCCGAGACGAATCTTAAATACCCACCACCATGAAGCAAATATAATAGTTTACTTCAAAAATTTCAGGGGGTTTGATGACAGAAATTTTCCCAAAGAGATCAGTTCAACCAGTACGCTTCCCACAGATAAATGTAAAAATTTTACCTATGAAGACTAGATCAGATTCTGAATTTATACCAGAACCATTTTTTGTTTGAGTTTTAGAGGAATCATAAACATCTCTTGTAAGTGCACGAAAATGATGAAATAACTAGTACGAAGCCTGACAGGCTTAATCTAAGAAATACAAAAAGTTCCGCCAATCACGGTCTGGAGTGTTTTTCTGGAAAGAGTATTGATCCGATTTATAGAGTCGAGGTATTATGCTGCCGGAAGTCTACAAAAACATTTTGTTCCATGTGATATTGCCATAAGCATTCCGGGAAATATCGTCTGCATGAATTATTCAACGCGATCATGACCTCCAGCACACGTTGCCTGTGGGCGACTTTTTGTATTTTGGGACTAACTTTCAGCGTTGTGCTTGTTTTTGTTCATAAAACTGTAAGGGTATCGAAAGCTACAAGTGTTTTCTTCAAGTTGAATACAAAAGCAGCTAATTTGGGTGTCAATTAGCAAAATATTTTTTTATTAGTACGCACGTGACTCAAGAAAAAAAAATATTTGCGAATTTGGAAAAAGGTTTTTATACATGCGAATTTTTTCAAAAATTACAACAAAAATGTTGAAAGTTTTAATAAAATCTGTTGTAGTATGTATCAAATAAAATATTTGTGGAAGTCAAATCTTAGAATTGCAAAAAACAACAGGTGAGAAATTCTTAAAATTGTAAAGTTGCCTATGGGCAACTTTGGGCAATTATGGTAGTAAAATCACAAATTTTTGGACATGAGACCTAGAGAAAAAAAGTTTGAAAAACAATCATATTGAACAAATTCTCAACTTCTATTGGGATGTCCCAGTGACGAGGAATGTTGAAGACATATCTGCATTGCTGCTGGGATTCGGAAGGAATCGCAAAAGGGCAGAAGCCATAGATATCGGCCTTCTTGACGTTATACTGGATTAGCTTGAACACGTATATTGGTGTTTTGTTATACTTTGGTTTTTTGATTACCAATTAAAATTGCATGAGCCCAAAACAAAAAACACTTTCATGAATCACGCTTGTCTAACGCGAAGCCGTAAATGAAATTTAAACTAAATCTAGTGAATATGCGTGAACGGGACTAAACAAATATGTTATTTGTCGTGCGTGACCAAAAATCAAATTGTGTTCGTGATTTGCGTGAGTAAAATTTCTCCGAAATCACGGTCACGATTAAAATTCACGTTCATAAAATTCACATTCACGTTAAAACAGAGACAGAAACATGTATATACGGCCGTAAGTTCGGCCAGGCCGAATCTTATGTACCCTCCACCATGGATTGCGTACTACGAAAGACTGTCATTCACAATCGAATTACTTTGGTTGTGGTATCTTAAAACTTCTTAACATCGTTTTCCAAATTGTGAGTTAGTCCATACGTGATATATATGTATAAGTAAGTCTACAAATAATTACGAATCGATATGGACTTTTGCACGGTACGTAGAGAGCTAGAATTGAAATATTGGGGTCGCTTATATGTGGGCTATATACAATTAACATATGAACTTGATATGGACCAATTTTTGTGTGATTAGGGATCGATTTATCTGAGGGCTATATATAACTATAGACCGATATGGACCTAGTTAGGCATGTTTGTTAACGCCCATATACTAGCACAATGTACCAAATTTCAACTGACTGGAATGAAATTTGCGCCTCCAAGTGGCTCCAAAACCAAATCTCGGGATCGGTTCATATGAGGGCTACATATGATTATCATATACTAGCACCACGTACCAAATTTCAACCAGATCGGATGAATTTTGCTTCTCCAAAAGGCACCGAGGTCAAATCTGGGGATCGATTTATATGGGGGCTATATATAATTATGGACCGATTTCGACCAATTTTTGCATTGGTGTTTGAGGCCATGTATTAACACCACGTACCAAATTTCAACTGAATCAGATGAATTTTGGTCTTCCAAGAGGCTCCGGAGTTCAAATCTGGTGATCGGTTTATATGGGGGCTGTATATAATTATGGACCGATGTGGACCAATTTTTGCATGGTAATTAGAGACCATATACTAACACCATGTACCACCTTTCAGCCGGATCGGATGAAAGTTGCTTCTCTTAGAGGCTCCGCTAGCCAAATCGGGGGATCGGTTTATATGGGGGCTATATATACTTATGGACCGATGTGGACCAAATTTTGCATAGTTGTTAGAGACCATATACCAACACCATGTACCAAACTTCAGACGGATCGGATGAAATTTGCTTCTCTTAGAGGATCGGCAAGCCAAATCTGGTGATAGGTTTATATGGGGGCTGTATATAATTATGGACCGATGTGGACCAATTTTTGCATGGTAATTAGAGACCATATACTAACACCATGTACCACCTTTCAGCCGGATCGGATGAAATTTGCTTCTCTTAGAGGATCGGCAAGCCAAATCTGGGGATCGGTTTATATGGGGGCTATATATAATTATGGACCAATGTGGACCAACTTTTGCATAGTTATTAGAGACCATATACCAACACCATGTACCAAACTTCAGACGGATCGGATGAAATTTGCTTCTCTTAGAGGATCGGCAAGCCAAATCTGGTGATAGGTTTATATGGGGGCTGTATATAATTATGGACCGATGTGGACCAATTTTTGCATGGTAATTAGAGACCATATACTAACACCATGTACCAAATTTCAGCCGGATCGGATGAATTTTGCTCCTCTTAGAGGCTTCGCAAGCCACATCTGGGGATCGGTTTATATGGCGGCTATATATAATTATTGACCGATGTGGACAAATTTTTGCATAGTTGTTAGATACCATATACTAACACCATGTACCAAATTTCAGCCGGATCGGATGAAATTTGCTTCTCTTAGAGGATCGGCAAGCCAAATTTGGGGGTTCGTTTATATGGGGGCTATACGTAAAAGTGGACCGATATGGCCCATTTGGAATACCGTCCGACCTACATCAATAACAATTACTTGTGCCAAGTTTCATGTCGATAGCTTGTTTCGTTCGGAAGTTAGCGTGATTTCAACAGACGGACGGACATGCTCAGATCGACTCAGAATTTTTACCGCGACCCAGAATATATATATACTTTATGGGGCCTTAGAGCAATATTTCGATGTGTTACAAACGGAATGACAAAGTTAATATACCCCATCCTATGGTGGAGGGTATAAAAAATCACACTCACGAACAAACTCACATTCACAATTCAAGTTCACCGATTTTAATCACCTTCACGGATTTTATGACGCTTAAGATTACAGTAGCGTCAATTGTTTGTTGTGAATTGTGAAACATATTTGAATTTTGCTAATGGTTCCGTCATGAGTTACTAATCAGTAATTGCAACTAGTCATGAGATTTGTCTGAATCATGCCAATTGTCGTGTTCCGAAAATATTCGTGAATCACGTGATTTGTCGTGAATTACGAAAATTGTGGTGAATCATGCTGGAACGTGAGGCATAAACCTTCTTTATGCGTCAGCTTACTCGAGCATAACATTTCATTTCGTGAGCGTGAATTCCAACCCAGATGGCGTGCGTGAGTACAAATATTTGTTCGTGAATGTGTGTGAGCGTAAGTGAAATTTCACCCACGCACACATCCTAGCATATATTTACTGTAATAATAACAAATCCAATAAAACGTAATATGTCTATAATTACAAAACAAACCATTTTATACACAGACGAAAAAGGCTGTTTTTCATATGTTTGGGTGTAAAAAATATATGTTTGGAACTCAAATTTTTTAACACAATATTTTTAAGTCCAAGTATATAATGTTCATAAACTAACATAACATGTTGTGGACATATATATTAATATGTTAGAACATATTATGTTTGGGACATAAAATGTTTGTAAATATAATATGCTTAGATGCAAACATATATTAATTTGGAAATAGCCTATAAACATATCAGTGTTTAGAAAGAGACCAAGAGAGTATGCTGCAAGTAAAATAATGGAAGTAACCAATTGGCGCCTTAAAAATATTTCAAAACAAAGAAAATTTCAGTTTTTGATTTTTTTTCTAATAGGCTTTTTGGTCAGTAGTTTTTAATTTTTTAGTAAATAAAACGATGTGTTTTCATTTTATTTTTTCTCGACGTTTCGCTGGTATGGGTTTCATTAAAATTGTTTACTACCAGTGAATGCCCTAGGTGAAGCATAATATGTTTGAACAATACAAACAATATTTTGTTTGCACCAATCCTGAAAATATATATGCTTGAAGCAAAATGTGTTTGGGGTATATGTTACAGAAGCGATTTTTTTGAGGGTGTAGCCACAATTGCCCAAAGTTTCCCACAGGCAATATTCTCTACCGCCCAAACGAATGGGCGTGGCGATCCGAAATTTTAGCTAGACGCTTCTTAAATGACTTCAACATGATTAAGAGAATAAAAAAAAATGTTTGCGATATTTATAAAAATTCGGGATCGAAAGGGTTATTCGTAGAGCCCATAAAATATATACCGATCGACTCAGAATCACCTCCATAATATTTTAATTTACTAACATATCTTACTTATAGTTGGCACAATATGATCTTCTATACACGCTCACAAAAAATCGCTTCTGTAACATATACTCCCAAACATATTTTGCTTCAAGCATATACATTTTTGGGTATTGCCCAAACATTTATATGTTTGATCTCTTCCAATATATAATATGTTTGAAAGCATATTGGTCTAAACAATATATGTTTGGGTAGTCTAAGTTCCAAACATTTTGTATTTTTGCATCCAAATTCGATAATGTTGTCTTCCAAAAAACAATATGTTATTATGTGAACATATAATATGTTTGGAAGCATTTTGCACCCAAAAATATTATATGCTTAAAAAAAATTCTCCCAAACAATATTGTGCTCAAAATTTTATTTATTTATTTATATATTTACAATCATAATGAATTATGAAAATAAACAGGTAATATAGGTGCTAACAACATAGGTTTTCGACCTGAATGCTCAAAATTTTGTTTCTGCCTAATTGTATATTCCCCCACATCTTTCTCACTTCCACGAGATTTTTTAGTTCTTAGCACATTTTTCTGTAATACAAACATTGTAGAAGAAATTATTTAATTTTATGATTTTTTTATTTTAATTTTACCTTTTGCCGGACGGGGATTCGAACAGCGGACCACACAGTTTGTAAGGATCAAAGAAGTAGCTGATCAATTGCCCAAGGGAAAATAAAATGTTAATTTTGTAATAACAAGCAACCACCACCAACTTAATTCAATATCGCTCCCTGTTAAATAGCGCTCCAAGCTACTAAACACATATATGTTTATAGGCTATTTCTAAATTAATATATGTTTGCATCCAAGCATATTATATTTACAAACATTTTATGTCCCAAACATAATATGTTCTAACATATTAACATATATGTCCCAAACATGTTATGCTAGTTTATGAACATTATATGCTTGCACTTAAAAATATTGTGTTTAAAAATTTGTGTTCCAAACATATAATGTTTATAGCCAAACATATGAAAAACAGTCTTTTTCATCCGTGTAGTATAAGCTAAGCCTGCCAAAAAGATTACCGATTGTATTGCAAAATATTAGACATATGGTCATATATCTCTTGCCTATTAACTCGAAATTTATATAAGACACCTCTGTAAAGTTTAGCTAATATCGAGTCTGATTTAGATATTTATAGCTCCCAACCATGGACCCTTTAATTGTCTCAAATACGGATTTATCTCCCAAACTTATTTTCATAATACCCCATAAATGCTTATGGTTACCTATTCAGGGATGCTTTAGGGTATCGTATAGTCAGACCTGCCCAACTTTCTACATTCCTCACTTGTTTTGTTGCCTTCAAATAATTATTTTATTGCCTGTACCTTTAATAGGTTTTTTTTTAAGTGAACATTATTCAACTAACTCACCTGTTCATCTCTAATACACACTTGGTTTTCTCCAAGAGCTGGTTCGTTAAAGTTAAGTTTCAACGTTCAATATTTGAAGTTTAGATGAATGTTCTTTCAAACTGTGGCAAATTTTAAGGTCCTTATACTACGTGCAAGTAAAAAGTTTTCACCAAAAAGTATGGAAGCTAAAAAGCATTGAGATTATAGAAAGAAGTGTCAACAATAGTCAGTACTTTAACATTTGTATGGACGATATATTTCAGATGTCTTTAATCACCAGCTATCGTTGGAAGCAAATTTTAATTGTTACAAAACCAAGTGAATCACCGAAAATCGTGTACATACATTTCTATGCAAGGAGAATTCAATGCAATTTTGAAATCTGTTACTAATTTTCTAATAATAAACATTGCAGTTCCTACACGTAAACAAATTATTTCCTCCTAATTGAATTTTATTTATAAATTAAAATGGAAAACTAATATGAAGTGGAAAATTCATTTGAATTTTTAAGACTAAATATTCTTTGTAATCAAGAAAAATATTTTTATTCACCACCACTGCGGTACCGGCCTCAGATTGTTCAGTATATCGATCTCTCATTTCATTTTTATACCCTAAAACACATAGTGGTCAGGGTATAATAAGTTTGATCTGCCAAAAAATGTGCCTACCAGAAATATTGATTTTAGACCCCATAAAACATATACCGATCAACTCAGAATCACCTCCTGAGTCGATCTAGCGCTTGGTGTCAGTCCGTCCGTCTGTCCATGTATTTGTTGTTCACAGGATTCCGGTCGCAATTATTATTAACCGATCTTATTCAAAGTTGGCTAGATCCAATCCTCTATAGTACTAACGGTATGTGCAAAATTTCATCGAAATCGGTTTAGATTTAGATATAGCTCTCACATATGTATCGCCCGATTTTGAAAAATTTGTCCCTAATAACCTTATGTTTGACCACAGAGGCCTCATTATACCCTAAACCACATAGTGGTCAGGGTATAATAAGTTTGATCTGCCAAAAAATGTGCCTACCAGAAACATTGATTTTAGACCCCATAAAATATATACCGATCGACTCAGAATCACCTCCTGAGCCGATCTAGCGCTTAGTGTCCGTCCGTCCGTCTGTCCATGTATTTGTTGTTCACAGGATTCCGGTCGCAATTATTAACCCATTTTGATGAAATTTGGTGCAGGGCACAAGGACGAACGCTATTGAATTTGGAAGAAATCGGATCAAATTTAGATATAGCTCCCATATATATGTATCGCCCGATTTCGACAAATGGACTCCATTTGCGCTTTTTATCAAACGGATCGCCACCAAATTTGACAAAATATAATCTTTTTCACCGCCTTTCAAGTCTGCAAAATTTCATCCAAATCGCTTCAGATTTAGATATATCTCTCATATATATGTATCGCCCGATTTTCCCAAATTTGGCAACAAAACCCTTATCTATCAACCGATCTTACTCAAAGTTGGCTAAATGTAATCTTCTTAACACTAACTATATGTGCAAAAAATCATCGAAATCGGTTCAGATTTAGATATAGCTCCCATATTGACCATACAGGCCTCATTTCTTAACTGATTTAACAAAAAAAAAAAATACAATTTTGGGTAGAATTCTACCAACTGTGGCAACCGTGGTGGTAATACACATTTATATTCTAAGTTATATACATTGCATATTCATGTTTAAGATAATAAAGAACCATTTTTGTTTTGTAAAATTTGTATAAATTGAACGAAAAATATTGTAGGGAAAATTGTTTGGGAATGTATGGAAAAGTAGGGAACTTTTTTTCCTTGTAGGGTAAACCGAACATTTTCCCTGGCAACACTGATTATGAGCTATAGTCAGATTGAGACAAAGCACCCATAAACATGTACCCCATAATTTTCTTAAATATGCAACTTCGGTTTATCTCCCAGACTTATATCAATTTTACCCTACAAATGCTTATGATTACTAATTCAGTAAGGGTGGTTTAGGGTATGATATAGTCGGCCCCGCCCGACTTTCTACTTTACTTACTTGTTTTACATATATTCCAGAAAAGATGTTCAACCTTACATACTACTATATTAAATGTTTACTATGAACTGTAAAATGTGTCTTATTAAAACTTAAAGTTAGAAAAGAACAATGCTTGATATAAACGAAATGGACTGTGTTGTTGGTTCAAAAATATTTTTGTTTATTGAAAAAATAAAAATTTTGTAACAAACGAATTTTTTTGGTGATAAAAGTTTACAATTTTCGAAGAAATTCAAAAAACTCTAACAAAAGAAAAATGTTTTCGGTACACGTGTTCCAAACGTTTTTTTTCTTTGCGTGTATATCTAAATCTGAACCGATTTTTTCCAAAAGCAATTGTCTTTAGCTATGCTAAATATATACCCTATGCTAAATTTGCGGACAATTGGACTTTAAAACGAGCTGTACTTTGCACACAAAATTACATATACAAACGGACGGACAGGCAGACATCGCTAAGTCGACTTAGAATTTTATTCTAGGACGATCGACCTTCTTCGCGTTACATGCAGATGCACAAACTTATTGTATCCTGTACGACAATAGTGGTGAAGGCTATACAAATTAGGGGAAACTTACAAAAATAAAATGTTTCTTAACTCTTTCGACTTTTATCTCAAGGTCAAGAATAATACTAACAATATTTTATCGGAAATGTTTTATACGACCTCAAAAGAACTTTTTGCAAAGTGAAGAGTCCATTTCTAGAAGAGCATTTGTGGATGTAGTTTAAAGTAATGGCTTAAGAAAATTTTTCAATATTTTTAGTTGGGTTGTGGCCCGTCTGAACTCAAAGGAGAATGAGCCCAATTTAAAGTAATTTAATGCCACACAATGAAAAAGGTGCAAATATCGAATAAATTTAAATTTGCTTCTACAGGTCAAGTGCGCAAAAATCAAATCTAAAATAGAAACCATTAATATGAAGGCAAGACTTTTTGAAAACATACAAGATTTTGTTTTCAGTGTTTGCCATTAGGTTAATTTAACAAAGTCAAAGTTGGACAGAGTAGCGTGACGCTTCGTGACAACACCATGACCCAGAACTTTGTCTAGTTAGCTAAAGTTATCCAAGTGATGAAAATCATCAAAGTTTTTTTTTGCTTTTTGCGAAAAATAAACAAAATATATACATATTTTGCTAACAGTTCAGAAATAGACAAATAAAAATGCTTTATTTTGTTGGTTGCAAATTTTTTTAGATAGAAAAGAGCAAGTCTAACAAAAACAAAATAAACTACTGACGCTAGAAAAGTTAAAAAAAAAATTACCAAACTTTTCCATTGGATATGCTTTTGTTGGATGGTTTTTTGTCATAACCCAAAGCGTGCGGTAATGCGATAAAATGTCCAGTCATATTTGTGCTACTTAATATCGTTTTTTTTTAGAACTCAAAGAAACCAAACAAAGCGAACACTAAGTAGACCGATAAAGAAAAAATTAAAGACTAAGTACACCGATAAGAAACAATTTAATTTATTTTTCTTCGTATTTGATAAATAGCTATTTTATGAATGTTCAAACATGTGGGAAATAGCAAAATTCTGTATAATTTCCTTCCTGAGTGTTGTTATCGCAATGCGAACGATTTGGCTTGACAAGCGTGGGAATGTGGACAAAAAATAAACCAATCTCCCGATTTGACATCTTGAGGATGTGCAACGAATGAAATGCATTTTTGGCCTTATTTATTTTTCTCGCTACATTATCGTGCGAACCTCCATCTTCGTTGCAATGGTGCTACCAGGACGTGAAAAAGATCAATATCTTCATTTATCCGGCCGTAGAGTGTGAGTAGTGAGTCGTTGTTGATCTCCTCCATATAATCTTGCAGGTTGAAATCCTGCTTATTCGTTTCTAAGTATGGTTTCTACCGCTGGTGGTAATTTTTACCGCTGATTGTCCATAAACTGTTTTACTGTCGCTCTGATCGACGACATCTTCATGTGGCAGACATTGTTTTTTATCCTTTCCGAGGGTCTGATTAGTTATCCACGGTTTGTGGAATTTTCTCTGAGTGCCAAAGCTGCGCTTAGGTGACACGTGAGTTAAATGTAGGGCCAAGAAATATCGCCACTTCATATTGACTGACGACATAGATATCTCGTAGCTCAAATAAGTTGTACACGCAAAAAAAAAAAAACAAAAAAAAACTTAGAAAACGTGTACCGAAAACGTTTTTCCTTTGTTAGAGTTTTTTTGAATTGCTTCGAAAGTTTTAAACTTTTATCACCAAAAAAAATCGTTTGTTACAAAATTTTTATTTTTTCAAAAAAAAAAAAAAAAAAAAAAAAACAAGTATAAACGGCCGTAAGTTCGGCCAGGCCGAACCTTATGTACCCTCCACCATGGATTGCGTAGAAACTTCTACGAAAGACTGTCATCCACAATCGAATTACTTGGGTTGTGGTATCTTAAATCGTTTTCTAAATTGTGAGTTAGTCCATATGTGGTATACATTAGACAAAACAAGTATGTGTAGGTAAGTCTACAAATAATTACAAATCGATATGGGCTTTTGGGGGTCGCTTATATGGGGGCTATATACAATTATTGATATGGATCTGAGGTCTATATATAACTATAGACGGATATGGACCTAGGTAGGCATGGTTGTTAACGGCCATATACTAGCACAATGTACCAAATTTCAACTGAAATTTGCTCCTCCGAGAGGCTCCAAAACCAAATCTCGGGATCGGTTTATATGGGGGCTATATGTGATTATGGGCTGATATGGACCACTCTTGGCATGGTTGTTAAATATCATATACTACTACCACGTACAAAATTTCAACCAGATCGGATAAATTTTGCTTCTCCAAAAGGCACCGGAGGTCAAATCTGGGGATCGGTTTATATGGGGGCTATATATAATTATGGACCGGTATCGAACAATTTTTGCATGGGAGTTTGAGGCCATATATTAACACCACGTACCAAATTTCAACTGAATCAGATGAATTTTGGTCTTCCAAGAGGCTCCGGAGGTCAAATCTGGTGATCGGTTTATATGGGGGCTAGATATAATTATGGACCGATGTGGACCAATTTTTGCATGGTTGTTAGAGACTATATACTAACACCATGTACCAAATTTCAGCCGGATCGGATGAAATTTGGTTCTCTTAGAGGCCTCGCAAGACAAATCGAGGGATCGGTTTATATGGGGGCTATATATAATTATGGACCGATGTGGACCAATTTTTGCATGGTTGTTAGAGACCATATACTAACACCATGTACCAAATTTCAGCCGGATCGGATGAAATTTGCTTCTTTTAGAGGCCTCTCAAGCCAAATCGGGGGATCGGTTTATATGGAGGCTATATATAATTATGGCCGATGGGGACCAATTTTTGCATGATTGTTAGAGACCATATACTAACACCATGTACCAAATTTCAGCCGGATCGGATGAAATTTGCTTCTCTTAGAGGCCTCGCAAGCCAAATTTGGGGTTTATATGGGGGCTATACGTAAAAGTGGACCGATATGGCCCATTTGCAATACCATCCGTCCTACATCAATAACAACTACTTGTGCCAAGTTTCAAGTCGATAGCTTGTTTCGTTCGGAAGTTAGCGTGATTTCAACAGACGGACGGACGGACGGACATGCTCAGATCGACTCAGAATTTCACCACGACCCAGAATATATATACTTTATGGGGTCTTAGAGCATTATTTCGATGTGTTACAAACGGAATGACAAAGTTAATATACCCCCCATCCTATGGTGGAGGGTATAAAAACAGGCCGATTAAATACGTATATAATTCAGTTTGACAAAATTAAAATAAAATTTTCACAAAATTTTCTATAGAAATAAAATTTTGACAAAATTTTCTATAGTAATAAAATGTTGACAAAATTTTCTACAGAAATAAAATTTTGACATAATTTTCTATAGAAATAAAATTTTGACAAAATTTTCTATAGTAATAAAATTTTGGTAGAGTATTTTTGGGGATCGGCTATGTATAACTATAGACCGATATGGACCAATTTTGGCATGGTTGTTAGTGGCCATATACTAGCGCAATGTACCAAATTTCACCACGTACCAAATTTTAACCGTATCGGATGAGCTTCGGAGGTCGGTTCGGTTTAAATTGGGGTTATATATAATTAAGACCGGTATGGACCAATTTCTTCATGGTTGTTAGAGACCATATACCAACACCACGAACCAAATTTCAACCGAATCGGATGAATTTTGTATATCCATGAGGCTCCGGAGGTCAAATCGGTTTATATTGGGTCTATATATAATTATGGACCGATGTGGAACAATTTTTGCATGGTTGGTAGAAACCATATACTAACACCATATACCAAATTTCAGCTAGATCGGATGACATGTGCTTCTTTTAGAGACTCCGCAAGCCAAATCTGGAGATCGGCTTATATGGGGGCTATATATAATTATGGACCGATGTGGTCCATCGGTTTATATGGGGGCTATATTGTCAAATTATTTATTTGACAAAATATGACAGAATTTTTTAATTTACACCCAAAACATTAACTAGGTCCATATCGGTCTATAGTTATATATAGCCCTCAGATAAATCGATTCCCAATCACACAAAAATTGGTCCATATCAAGTTCATAATTGTATATAGCCCCCATATAAGCGACCCCCATGGACTAACCCACGATGTAGAAAACGATGTTAAGAAGTTTTAAGATACCACAACCCAAGTAATTCGATTGTGGATGACAGTCTTTCGTAGAAGTTTCTACGCAATCCATGGTGGAGGGTACATAAGATTCGGCCTGGCCGAACTTACGGCCATATATACTTGTTTCGGATTGGATTTAGCTTTGTTTTCAACATAATTGAAATAATCTGTACCATTTTATGAATTCTTAAACTGTTTTTAACCAATTTGAAACAAAAAAAGTTTAAATTACTCATTAAAAATATGAGAAAATCTTGTTTTAAAAAATTGAATGAAAAGAACTTCCCGTGAAGTTAAAATAAAGAACATCATTGGGAGTACAACTTCTGGAAGTGCTTTTGAAGTTGTGCCTTTGAAAGAACTTCCAATTTTTTTCGACAAACTAGATTCCATTAGGGTGTTTAATCGAACAACGAAAAACGAATTAATGGATTTCAGGCCATTCAAAGTGTATTTATATGGGTGAAATTTCACGGTGATATAAAAAGTAGGTTTTACTAGAATATGGGCTGAATTGATCAATTATATTGTCTATTGTTAACATATTAAAATATCGATTTTTGACCCTATATGTACTCTTGATAAAGGCAATATAGCAGTAGAACCTAACGTTCTAAATTTTTTGGCAGACATGTCGAGTTCGAACATGGGTCATACCGGACAATTTTGTGATATAGCACCTACATATAAGCCCATCTTCCGATTTGTTATAAGAACTTTTTCCCAGTCTAAAATTTTCATAAAATTTATCAGAAATTTTGAATTTAGATTTATTTGAGATCCATAAATAAATGCGGAAATTTCCCGTCGGCCCAGATTTTGTATATGGAGATAATTACTTGAGAAATTTCCATATACACACGAAATTAAACCTTTGCCAACGTGCCATCTGAGCCGGTCTTTTGGGAGAATGTTTGTTTCATCAAAGCCACTCGAAACTCTTTACATTAAATTAATGACCTCTAATGTCCATAACTGATAGACCATTTATAAATCGGTGTTTCACCATTTTATTTCTATAGAAACATTATTCGTAACTGTCTGTCCGTCCTTCCGTCCGTCTGTCTGTGAATACATTTTTGTGATCAAAGTCTAGGTCGCAATTTAAGTCCAATCGCCTTCAAATTTGGCACATGTTCCTTATTTGGGTCAGAATAGAACCCTATTGATTTTGGAAGAAATCGGTTCAGATTTAGATATAGCTCCCATATATATTTTTCGCCCGATGTGCACTAATATGGACCCAGCAGCCAGAGTTTTATAGCGATTTGCTTGAAATTTTGTACAAACATAACACTTAGTCGTATAGTCAAGTATGCAAAATTTGATTGAAATCGGTTCAGATTTAGATATAGCTCACATATATATCTTTCGCCCGATATGGACTTATATGGCCCCAGAAGCCAGATTTTTGGCCGATTTTGGTTGAAATTTTGCACTAGGAGTACAATTAGTAGTATAGTCAAGTGTACAAAATTTGATTGAAATCGGTTCAGATTTAGATATAGCTCACATATATATCTTTCGCCCGATATGGACTAATATGGTCCTAAAAGCCAGAGTTTTGGCCCAATTTGGTTGAAATTTTGCACAGGGAGTAGATTTAGCATTGTAGCTATGCGTGCCAAATTTGGTTGAAATCGATTCAGATATAGATATAGCTCCCATATATATCTTTCGCCCGATATGCACTTATATCGACCCAGAAGCCAGAGTTTTATCCCGATTAGCTTGAAATTTTGCACAAGGAGTACAATTGGTAGTATGTCATGTGTGCCAAATTTGATTGAAATCGGTTCAGTTTTAGATATAGCTCCCATATATAGCTTTCGTCCGATTTATACTTATATGACCACAGAGGCCAATTTTTTGCTCCGATTTAGTTGAAATTTTGCACAGTGAGTAGAATTAGCATTGTAGCACGCATTGGTTGAAATCGGTTCAGATTTAGATATAGGTCCCATATATATGTTTTTCTGATTTCGACAAAAATGGTCAAAATACCAACATTTTCCTTGTTAAAGCGCCACTGCTTAGTCGAAAAGTTGTAAAAATGACTCTAATTTTCCTAAACTTCTAATACATATATATCGAGCGATAAATCATAAATAAACTTTTGCGAAGTTTCCTTTAAATTCCTTCAGATTTAAATGTTTCCCATATTTTTTTTACTAACATTGTGTTCCACCCTAGTGCATTAGCCTACTTAAATTTTGAGTCTATAGATTTTGTGAAAGTCTATCAAATTCTGTCCAAATCGAGTGATATTTAAATGTATGTATTTGGGACAAACCTTTATATATAGCACCCAACACATTTGACGGATGTGATATGGTATCGAAAATTTAGGTCTACAAAGTGGTGCAGGGTATAATATAGTCGGCCCCGCCCGACTTTAGACTTTCCTTACTTGTTTTTATATAGATTTATTTTTTATAAAATGCCTATATAGATTAATAGCAGGATTTTACTTCTTAAACTTCTGGAAGCCTAATTATTTTTTGAATTTTTTTTTAATAAATACATATTCTGGAGATTGTGGTCCAACATAAGATTGTGGTCTCTTTATAGTTTTGTGTCGTATTTTAATTTATTGGCCTGATATTAAAATGTAGAGTTCTTTACATCCCTAAAATGCTGAGATTTGTCGCCGAGTCGTATAAAAATTTAAAATTAGGGTTCTTTAGGACATATAAACACATATGGCAAAATAGAATACTAATATGGGTCTATTTTTGGAACACAACACCTTAAAATTACATTTGGAATACTGTTAAAATGAGATTTAGGTACACCACCTGGAGTCGACTCCGGAGTCAGAGTCGAGGCTAATAAGAAATGTTGGAGTCGGAGCCGGAGTCGAGCAAAATTGACTCGACTCCACAGCTCTGGTCTTAACATACGTATTTATCAACCAATCCTCTTCAAATTTCGTATATTCAAATATTTTATTAGTCTCGTAAGTCTTGCGTAATATTAGTCAAATCGGTTCAGATTTAGATATAGCTCTCATATATATTTTTCGTCCGTTATGTATTTCCTTTATGCCCAGAGGCCAGAGTATCATATTGATTTATTTGAAATCGTGCACAAGAAGTTCAATTGTTAGTATTGTTAAGTGTGCCAACTTTGGTTCAATTCGGTTCCACGAACCAGAGCACCAAATGCAGGTATTGTCAAGTATGCTAAAGTTGGTTGAAATCGGTTCAGATTTTTATATAGCTCCCATATACATCTTTCGCCCGATTTTGATTCTTATGAGCATCTGAGAGCAACGTTTCGTTCCGCTTTTCTCAAAATTTTTCACTGCACCCAGAAAAAAGTGACCCCTTCTTTAAGTTAAAATGAACTCATTGTGAAGAAAGTTGAACTTCGTATAGCGCCAAAGACATTTTTATTTGTTTGAACGATGTGATTTTCGTAGAAATTAGGAATAATGCATTCCATATATTAGTTAACATTTTCCTATATTTATATACCACTATACTACAGAATGAAAAAATTTAACTAATTTGAATTCATATATGGAATGATTTTATTGAAATTTTTTCATTCATTTCGACAAATCTTACACATTTGTGGTAAAACTTTTACTTCATAATTAGAACAGCTTACCTTCGTTTTTAAATACAATTTTATTTATTTCTATAAACAATTTTATCTTCAATAAAAGACATGTTTTATTAATATATTGAATATATTTATTAAGAATCAACAGCATCTCTTTGAAATATTAGTTTATTATTCCACTATTTCCAATTTCCGTGTGATATTATCAACTGTAAAACGCACTTTTTCTTCTTCTTGTACTTTTCACTTTTAATAAGTTGCTGCCTAACGATTTTGTCCTCCTTTTACAATTTCAATACCTACAAATATAAAAAATCATAAAACATTTTTGTTGCAAAAGGTTAGCGTCACTGAATATTACCTGATAATTGAAGATTCCAAAATGAAGACAAATGAAAGGGTTGTTATTCTGCTGGTGTTTTCTTTCTTTATACACTATCACGAACATTGATAGATTTATTTAAAAAAACGAAAATTTTCTCACTAATTTAAAATAACAAATATTTTATATATTTTATTTGTTATTTATTATATTATTTTACCATATTATTTTTTAACAATCTCTCCGTATACCAAAACAACGCGATTCCAACTAAAAAAACAACCGACGCGAAAATATATCGATTACACCCACGCGCAAACACATCGATTACCATGACAGGTATCGATTACAGGTAGACAATAGAAATTTAGGAAAATTTCCTATATTCTAACAAGTGTGTTTCCTTAAGTTTTGAAAGGATTGCATACTTCTTAGTACGAATGAACTAAAATATTTTTCTATGCCAAGTGTTGTTCGTATGTATGAAAAACTTTCTATTATAAGGGAAGTCGCAATTATCATTTTATAAGAAATTTTACTAATTTTGAGGAAACTTGGTTTTAGTTCGGTTTTTGTTTATTTTTACGAATGCTTTGTTATCGGTGAATAAAATTTTCTTTTTCAGTAGTAAATTCTTATACCCAGCGAAGAAAATAGTATGAGTAAAATTCCATGCCTTATTCTAGTTAATGAACTATTCCTAACTGCTTACAGTTTAGGATTTTTTTACTGAAACGAGTAAATTTTATTAAATTTATTATTTCACAAAAATTTACCTTAATGGAAATAAAATGGATAAACTATATTGATGAAAATTTTTTCCTTTAGTTTCGAAGGCACTTTTTTCTGGGTGTGAGGGTAGAATTAATATTTTTGTAAATTGTGTCAAAATTAGTTCAATTTGGCTAAGTTTTCGATACAGCTTCCATACATATACGCCAGATTTAAGGAGATATGGTAGAAAATTTCATATTTTACATCTATCTTCACACTGAAAAAACAGTGAACCCACCAGGAAGAAAACATTTAGTTAATTTTAGAAAATTTTTAATATTTTTAGAAAATTTTAACTAAACAGTATTACAAACGCTGACATCACGCAGATATCACAAAAATTAGTAAATATATTTCAACAAATTCAAGAAAATTTATTAGACATAATTAATTTTTTTTTCACTTGTTAAAGAAAATGTTGTAGTTTCAAAGAAAAAATTGGAGTTCAAAATTGCAAGAATGTCGTTAGTGACATACGAAGTTCATGATGGACGCATTTGTAGTAAAATTTACAAATTTAAAGAAATAATGAACTATTTTGTGAGAAGTACGAATTTAGTAAAACTTTTTACTTCATAACGTACGCAAAAAAATATTAGAGTAAAGGAAACTTTCTCCATATGTAATAATTCCATGAACTGATATAAAGTTAAATTGGCTTTAGCGAAATAGAGAGTTAATTTTTTTTGAGTGCAAAAACGGTTTACTTCAATTGGCTTGGCATTCTATCTAACTTAATCGAATACGATCCAAGTCGTATTAGATTTAGGCGTCAGCGATAAATTCTTCAGACTTTCCACAGAATCGGATAAGATTTACATAAGGCTCAGGCTTGCGTATATGTCGTTTGGTGTGGTCAAATATTGTCACAAACCCCACAATTGAACACCTATCTTGGCGAGATCTAGGCTATATCATTGTAAAATCGCCACTGTAAATTGTAAAAATTTCTCAAATTTACCTACACCTTGTTTATGGTATATATGTATCGCCCTATAAATCATAAATTCACTTTTGTGCAATTGCCTGAAAATGGGTCTTGCTATATGTTTAATATTTAGATTTTAGGTCTATAGATTTTTTAGAAATATAAAATCTGTCCATATTTAAATATTTGTATATGGGAATATAAGCCTTTAAATAACTCCAACAAATTTAAAGGAGTGAGATGGTATCAAAATTTTTGGTATATATTGGTGAAGGGTATAATATAGTTGGCCCCACCCGACTTTACTTACTTGTTTAAGATAATAGTTTGAAATTTAAGAAGAATCACCAAAAAAAAAAAAAATAATAATAAAATCCAACATTTACGAGACCCAATTTTTGAGTATATAATATTTAAAATATTAATGTCATCTTGTAACAAAAAATCCCAGCTTTATCAATCACAATGATTTAATCTTTGAGGATTTTCAACGAATATCTATTTGAGATTTTGATGCAATTGCTTTTTGGGGGGTTTCGCTTTCATATGTGTTTATGCGGCAATTTCCACAATATTTCACGTATACATATGAGCATCAAAATTCAGTCCATGGGCATTTGTTAGGAACAATTCACTAAACATTAATAATTTTTTTATGTCCACAATATGGATATTTTCAGCCCTTATCGTATTTTTTAAGAATTTCGAAGAAATAGTTATAAATGCCTTGAAAAGATAAGCAGCTTGAAGTGTACACAAACATGATGTGACCATATATTGATGCTGCATATTTTAGTTCGTCGCTTCAAAACGTTTTTTATACCCTCCATCATACGATGGGGGTATATTAACTTTGTCATTCCGTTTGTAACACATCGAAATATTGCTCTAAGACCCCATAAAGTATATATATTCTGGGTCGTGGTGAAATTCTGAGTCGATCTAAGCATGTCCGTCCGTCCGTCCGTCCGTCCGTCTGTTGAAATCACGCTAACTTCCGAACGAAACAAGCTATCGACTTGAAACTTGGCACAAGTAGTTGTTATCGATGTAGGTCGGATGGTATTGAAAATATCGGTCCACTTTTACGTATAGCCCCCATATAAAGGGACCCTCAGATTTGGCTTGTGGAGCCTCTAACAGAAGCATATTTCATCCGATCCAGCTGAAATTTGGTATATGGTGTTGGTATATGGTATCTAACAACCATGCAAAAATTGGTCCACATCGGTTTATAATTATATATAGCCGCCATATAAACCCATCCCCAGATTTGGCTTGCGGAGGCTAAAAGAGAAGCAAATTTCATCCGATCCGGCTGAAATTTGGTACATGGTGTTGGTATATGGTCTCTAACAACCGTGCACAAATTGGTTCACATCGGTCCATAATTATATATAGCCCCCATATAAACCGATCCCCAGATTTGGCTTGCCGAGCCTCAAAGAGAAGAAAATTTCATCCGATCCGGCTGAAATTTGGTACATGGTGTTGGTATATGGTCTCTAACAATCATGCAAAAATTGGTCCACATCGGTCCATAATTATATATAGCCCCCATATAAACCGATCCCCAGATTTGGCTTGCGAAGCCTCAAAGAGAAGCAAAATTCATCCGATCCGGCTGAAATTTGGTACATGATGTTGGTATATGATCTCTAACAACCATGCAAAAATTGGTCCACATCGGTCCATAATTATATATAGACCCCATATAAACCGATCTCCAGATTTGGCTTGCGAAGCCTCAAAGAGAAGCAAATTGCATCCGATCCGGCTGAAATTTGGTACATGGTATTGGTATATGGTCTCTAACAACCGTGCAAAAATTAGTCCACATCGGTCCATAATTATATATAGCCCCCATATAAACCAATCCGCAGATTTGGCTTGCGAAGTCTCCAAGAGAAGCAAATTTCATCCAATCCGGTTGTAATTTGGAACATGGTGTTAGTATATGATCTTTAACAACCGTGGCAGAATTGGTCCATATCGGTCCATAATTATATATAGCCCCCATATAAAACGTTCTCCAGATTTGACCTCCGGAGTCTCTTGGGGGAGCAAAATTCATCCGATCCGGTTCAAATTAGGAACGTGGTGTTAGTATATGGCTAACAACCATGCCAAAATTGGTCCAATCACACAAAAATTGGTCCATATCAGTTCATAATCATGGTTGCCACTAGAGCCAAAAATAATCGACCAAAATTTTGTCAAAATTTTATTTCTAGAGAAAATTTTGTTAAAATTTTATTCGGTTCATAATAAAATTTTCATCATTGTCAGAATTTTATTTCTATAGAAAATTTTGTCAAAATTTTATTTCTATAGAAAATTTTAGTTCTATAGAAAATTTTGTTAAAATTTTATTTCTGTAGAAAATTTTGTAAAAATTTTATGTCTACTTTGTCAAACTGAATTATATACGTATTGGATCGATCTTTTTTGATTTAATATATACCACGTATGGACTTACATACAATTTAGAAGATGGTGTTAGGAGGTTTTAAGATACCTTGCCATCGGCAAGCGTTACCGCAACTTAAGTAATTCGATCTGGATGGCAGTGTTTAGAAGAAGTTTCTACGCAATCCATGATGGAGGGTACATAAGCTTCGACCTGGCCGAACTTACGGCCGTATATACTTGTTTTTTTTTTTTTTTTTTTTTTTTTTTTTTTTTTTTTAACAACTCACGTACTCCGTGCAATACCATACGTCAATACAATCTTCAATTACACATATCGTAGATAAACATATAGACAAATATGGAAGTAAACTTTAAGTAAGAGACTGTTTGTAGTAAAAAAAACTTCAAAAGTTTTACTATTCAAGTATGGCCATAATTGGAAAATCGGGCGACCATATTTCCCTATATTTGAGAATCAATATGTATGTGGTCTGATTTGGCTTAGAAATGTTAAACTCCTTTTATTCACACTTGATCGCAAAATATCAAATTAATGAAGTCGAGTTTGATTGCGAATAACTTATACACAGTTTACCGTCTATTTTCAAAATTTAACAAGTATATACGGCCGTAAGTTCGGCCAGGCCGAATCTTATGTACCCTCCACCATGGATTGCGTAGGAACTTCTACTAAAGGCTGTCATCCACAATCGAATTACTTGGGTTGCGATAACACTTGCCGATGGCAAGGTATCGTAAAACTTTTTAACACTGTCTTCTAAATTGTAAGTTAGCCCATACGGGGTATATATTAAACAAAAAAAGGCCGATTAAATACGTATATAATATAGTTTGACAACATTTTCTATAGAAATGAAAACTTGACAATATTTTCTATAGAAATAAAATTTTGACAAAAATTTTCTATAGAAATAAAAAATTGACAAAATTTTCTATAGAAATAAAATGTTGACAAAATTTTCTATGGAAGTAAAATGTTAACAAAATTTTGTATAGAAATAAATTGTTGACAAAATTCTCTACAGAAATTATTTTTTTACAAAATTTTCTATAAAAATAAAACGTTTGACAAAACTTTCTATAGAAATGAAATTTTGACACAACTTTCTATAGTAATAAAATTTGACAAAATTTTCTATGGAAATAAAGTTTTGGTAGATTATTTTTGGCGATATGGACCAATTTTTGTGTAATAAGTCATCGGCTATATATAACTAAAGACCGATATTGACCAATTTTTACATGGCTGTTAGAGGCCATATATTGACAAAATGTACCAAATTTCAACCGCATCGGATGACTTTTGCTATATATAATTATGGACCGATATGGACCAATTTTTGCATGGTTATTAGATACCATATACTAACACCATTTACCAAATTTCAACTGGATCGGATGAATTTCGCTCCTCCAAGAGGCTCCTGAGGTCAAATCTGGGGATCGGTTTATATGGGAGCTATATATAATTATGAACCGATATGGACCAATTTTTGCATGGTTGTTAGAGACTATATACTAACACCACGTACTAAATTTCAATTGGATCGGATGAATTTTGCTCCTCCAAGAGGCTCCGGAGTTCAAATCTGGGGATCGGTTTATATGGGAGCTATATATAATTATGAACCGATATGGACCAATTTTTGCATGGTTGTTAGAGGCCGTATACTAACATCAGGTACCAAATTTCAACAGGATCGGATGAATTTTGCCCCTCCAAGAGGCTCCGGACGTCAAATCTGGGGATCGGTTTATATGGGGGCTATATATAATTATGGACCGATATGGACCAATTTTTGCATGGTTGTTAGAGACCGTATACTAACATCAGGTACCACATTTCAACCGGATCGGATGAATTTTTCCCCTCCAAGAGGCTCCGGAGGTCAAATCTGGGGATCGGTTTATATGGGGGCTATATATAATTATGGACCGACATGGACCAATTTTTGCATGGGTGTTAGAGACCGTATACTAAGACCACGTACTAAATTTCAACCGGATCGGATGAATTTTGCTCCTCCAAGAGGCTCCGGAGGTCAAATCTGGGGATCGGTTTATATGGGAGCTATATAAAGGGTGATTTGTTAAGAGCTTGATAACTTTTTTTTAAAAAAAACGCATAAAATTTGCAAAATCTCATCGGTTCTTTATTTGAAACGTTAGATTGGTCCATGACATTTACTTTTTGAAGATAATTTCATTTAAATGTTGACCGCGGCTGCGTCTTAGGTGGTCCATTCGGAAAGTCCAATTTTGGGCAACTTTTTCGAGCATTTCGGCCGGAATAGCCCGAATTTCTTCGGAAATGTTGTCTTCCAAAGCTGGAATAGTTGCTGGCTTATTTCTGTAGACTTTAGACTTGACGTAGCCCCACAAAAAATAGTCTAAAGGCGTCAAATCGCATGATCTTGGTGGCCAACTTACCGGTCCATTTCTTGAGATGAATTGTTCTCCGAAGTTTTCCCTCAAAATGGCCATAGAATCGCGAGCTGTGTGGCATGTAGCGCCATCTTGTTGAAACCACATGTCAACCAAGTTCAGTTCTTCCATTTTTGGCAACAAAAAGTTTGTTAGCATCGAACGATAGCGATCGCCATTCACCGTAACGTTGCGTCCAACAGCATCTTTGAAAAAATACGGTCCAATGATTCCACCAGCGTACAAACCACACCAAACAGTGCATTTTTCGGGATGCATGGGCAGTTCTTGAACGGCTTCTGGTTGCTCTTCACTCCAAATGCGGCAATTTTGCTTATTTACGTAGCCATTCAACCAGAAATGAGCCTCATCGCTGAACAAAATTTGTCGATAAAAAAGCGGATTTTCTGCCAACTTTTCTAGGGCCCATTCACTGAAAATTCGACGTTGTGGCAGATCGTAAGTCTATTCATGATGAAATGTCAAAGCATACTGAGCATCTTTCTCTTTGACACCATGTCTGAAATCCCACGTGATCTGTCAAATACTAATGCATGAAAATCCTAACCTCAAAAGAATCACCCTTTATAATTATGGACCGATATGGACCAATTTTTGCATGGTTGTTAGAGGCCGTATACTAACATCAGGTACCAAATTTCAACCGGATCGGATGAATTTTGCTGCTCCAGGAGGCTCCCCAAGCCAAATTTGGGGATAGGTTTATATGGGGGCTATACGTAAACGTGGTCCGATATGGCCGATTTTCAATACCATCCGACCTACATCAATAACAACTACTTGTGCCAAGTTTCAAGTCGATAGCTTGTTTCGTTCGGAAGTTAGCGTGATTTCCACAGACGGACGGACAGCCGGACAGACGGACAGACGGACGGACGGACGGACGGACGGACGGACATGCTTAGATCGACTCAGAATTTCACCACGACCCAGAATATATATACTTTATGGGGTCTTAGAGCAATATTTCGATGTGTTACAAACGGAATGACAAAGTTTATATACCCCCATCCTATGATGGAGGGTATAAAAACAATTATTAAACAAATATGGGAATATATTGAACTATGTAAGCAAGTATTAGTATTGTTTTGGATCATTCTTCTTTAAGTTGCAATAAAAATTGCCATATAATTTTATGTTGCTTTTAATACTCACATTTAAAGTGTATTCGGGATTAGGTTAGGTATAGCGATATGCTGTTATTTTAGGCTCATACATACTATTCAGACCATCATGACATCACAGTGATCAACATCTCACTTATCACTGACTGCTGCTCGATTCAATAATTAGCTCAATAACATGGGACCTCCTTGTTATAATCGAGTCCTATCGGCATTTCACGTTGCGCTGAAACAACTTAGAGAATCTTTGAAGCAGAAATGTCACCAACATTACTGCGAGGAGATAATCCACCGCCGAAATAATTTTTGGTGTTGGTCGGAACTGGGATTGAAACCTTGACCTTTTGAATGCAAGGCGGGCATGTTAACCAGTACACCACTGAGGTTTCCTTTATTTCCAAAACTAGAAAATAGTAAAACAATATGAAAATGATTACTAAGGAAATAACAAATACAATCTACTTACCTTCATAATCTCCGCAATAAAGGAAACGATATACACTTTATCAAAGGAACACATTTAAAACAATTATATTAAATTTCTTAATTTTCTCAGCTAGTCTGGCGTTAAATTTGTTTAGAAGTGATGCCCCTGACGGCGTTGCATTTGACATAATGACATTGAGGTTTAGACGTGTATTTCAAAAATCTTTTTAACTTGTTCATGATTTTTTTTTATTATATTTTGGACCGTATTTAACCCCATATATAGTCAGATATGAAGTTATAAAGGGTGATACGGTCAAAATTTGATCAAGGGAAAACGCGTGTAAATCGGTGAAATCGTTTATTTAAAAAATCAAATTAAATTTCTTTTTCAAGTTCAATTAGTATAAAATTCAGGAAAAATATTCAGTTAGGCTTTCGCTTTTCCAAATCCGAATTGCCGGGCCTCACGCTTGACACCTGCCATCAGATTTTGTACAGCCACCTTGTCCACCTTCTTCGCCGCAGAAAACCAATTTGCCTTGAACTGCTACTCGTCCTTAGCAGTTTTTTTGGTCTTCTTTAGGTTCCGTTTGACAATAGCCCAGTATTTCTCAATTGGGCGGAGCTCTGGCGTGTTGGGAGGGTTCTTGTCCTTGGGAACCACCTGAACGTTGTTGGCGGCGTACCACTCCATGGCCTTTTTACCGTAATGGCAAGATGCCAAATCCGGCCAAAACAGTACGGAGCAACCGTGTTTCTTCAGGAAAGTCAGCAGACGTTTATTCAAACACTCTTTCACATAAATTTCGTGGTTGACAGTCCCGGAAGCTATGAAAATGCTGCTTTTCAAGCCACAGGTACAGATGGCTTGCCAAACCAGATATTTCTTTGCGAACTTTGACAGTTTTATGTGCTTGAAAATATCTGCTACCTTTCCCCTTCCTTTTGCCGTATAAAACTCCTGTCCCGGAAGCTGCTTGTAGTCGGCTTTGACGTAGGTTTCGTCGTCCATTACCACGCAGTCAAACTTCGTCAGCATCGTCGTGTACAGCCTCCGGGATCGCGCTTTGGCCATCGTATTTTGTTTATCATCGCGATTTGGAGTCACTACCTTCTTGTAAGTCGATAGTCCGGCTCGTTTTTTGGCTCGATGCACGGTTGTAAACGATACACCCAGCTTATTTGCGGCATCTCGGAGAGAGAGGTTAGGGTTTCGCTTGAAACTACCGGCAACTCTCTTTGTCGTCTCAGCGGCTTCCGGTTTTCGATTTCCCCCGATCCAGACTTCCTGGCTGTCGACAAACGTTCCCCAAACACTTTAATTACATTTGTAACGGTTGATTTGGCAACTTTTAGCGATTTTGCCAGCTTTGCGTGCGAGTAGCTCGGATTTTCGCGATGCGCGAGCAAAATTTTGATACGCTGCTCTTCTTGCTTGGACGGCATTTTGACAACTGAAGAGTGAATTCCAAAATCAAAAGAGGAGCAACATTCTACACACACACACCTTCAAAATGAGGGGTGAGGGGTGCAAAATTGAAAGAATTACGTCAAGTTTATATTGACCAAATTTTGACCGTATCACCCTTTATCTACCATATCTTATTAGATATAGTGCTATATATGGTCCTATCCAAGCATATATTTTTAGATATGCCAGATATAATTAGATATTATACTATATATGATGAGATCTGCAATTATATCTAACCAGATCTAGCACCATATATAGCATATCTGTGCATATCTAATTATGTCTGAACCAATATCTGAACAGATCCAATTAGATCCAATTTGATATTATTAGATAGGATTGGATCCTCCAATTTTTACACGGGCATCTATGAATTTGGGGACCGGTTTATCTGTGGGCTATATATATAACTATGAACCCATATGGAACACTTTTCGTTGTTGACACGACCATATATCAACACAACGTACCAAATTTCATCCGAATCGGATGAAATTTGCGCCTCCAAGAAATTTGATCTTCCAAGAGCCTCCCGAGGACAAATCTGGGGTTTGGTTTATAATTATAGTCCGATATGCATCAATTTTTTCATGGTTGTTAGAGACCATATACTAGTATAACGTACAATATTTTAACCGAATCGGACGAAATTTGCTCCTCCAAGAAGCTCCGGAGTTCAAATCTGGGGATCGGTTTATATGGGGGCTATATATATTTATGAGTGTATACACGGATGAAAAAGACTGTTTTTCATATGTTTGGCTATAAACATTATATGTTTGGAACACAAATTTTTAAACATAATATTTTTGAGTGCAAGCATATAATGTTCATAAACTAGCATAACATGTTTGGGACATATATGTTAATATGTTAGAACATATTATGTTTGGGACATAAAATGTTTGTAAATATAATATGCTTGGATGCAAACATATATTAATTTAGAAATAACCTATAAACATATATGTGTTTAGTAGCTTGGAGCGCTATTTAACAGGGAGCGATATTGAATTAAGTTGGTGGTTGTTGCTTGTTATTACAAATTCATTATGATTGTAAATATATAAATAAATAAATAAAATTTTGAGCACAATATTGTTTGGGAGAATTTTTTTAAGCATATAATATTTTTGGGTGCAAAATGCTTCCAAACATATTATATGTTCACATAATAACATATTGTTTTTTGGAAGACAACATTATTGAATTTGGATGCCAAAATACAAAATGTTTGGAACTTAGACTACCCAAACATATATTGTTTAGACCAATATGCTTTCAAACATATTATATATTGGAAGAGATCAAACATATAAATGTTTGGGCAATACCCAAAAATGTATATGCTTGAAGCAAAATATGTTTGGGAGTATATGTTACAGAAGCGATTTTTTGTAAGAGTGTAGGGGCCAATTTTGAATGTTAAAGACCATAGACTAACACCACCTACCAAATTTCAACCGGATTGTATGAAATTTTCAACTCCAGGAGGCTCCGGAGATCAAATCTGGGGATCGGTTTATATGGGGGCTATATATAATTATAGACCGATATGGACTAATTGTTGTATGGTTGTTAAAGACAATATACTAAAACCACGTACCAAATTTCAACCGGATCGGATGAAATTTTCTCCTCCAAGAGTATCCGCAAACAAAATCTGAGGATCGGTTTATATGGGGGCTATATATAATTATAGACCATATACTAAAACCAAGTTACAACTTTCAACCAGATCTGATGAATTTTACTTCTCGTAGATCTTCCGTAAGCCAAATGTGGGGGTCGGTTTATATGGGGGCTATACGTAAATGTGGCCCGATATGGCCCATTTGCAATACAATCAAACATACATAAATATGTTAACAACTACTTGTGCCAAGTTTCAAGTCGATAGCTTATTTCGTTCGGAAGTTAGCGTGATTTCCACAGACGGACGGACAGCCGGACAGACGGACTGACAGACGGACGAACAGACATAGCTAGATCGACTCAGAATTTCACCACGACCCAGAATATATATACGTTATGGGATCTTAGACCAATATTTCGATGTGTTACAAACGGAATGACAAAGTTAATATGTTATACCCCCCATCCTATGGTGGCGGGTATAAAAAGCGTCGCCAATAAAGTAGTGAAAATGTTTTTTTTGGATCCGGAAGTGGTGCAAAATTGGCGCAGAAGCGATGAATTTAACATGGGCTTGTCATAGGACGGATGTACATCATTTCAACAGCCGTTGCACTGAATTTGCATCACTTCTTAAGGTGTGATCCGAATTCAGTGTTTTGGATGTGAATTGAAAATTTTTGTGATATTTTGCCAAATAAATATTTTTAATTATTTTTAATTAAAACTTTGACCTCAAATATTTTCATAAATTCGCACTTTTTCTACATTTTATTTACGATACGAGTGGAATCTTGGGGAGAATTAAACAGCACCCGCAAAAAAAATTATTTTTTCTGGGAAAAAATTTAAGTTTTCTTTGTTGAAAATCGTTACGACTAGCTATTTTCTTCTCTCCTTTGTGTAGCATAATTGCAAATGATTTTTTATTATTTTTTTAGAGTTGGGCAATAAAAAAAATTCCATCATTGTATTAATATGCGTTTGCATATCACCACCATTAGTCATATGCATATTGCATATTTTTCGCATTAGAGTTAAATTCGAGGTAAGAGTAATTCTTTCATGTTGACTTTGAAGGCTGTTCCAAGCTTCCTTTGATGTTTCTTTATTCCTTATATGGATGAGTTGAGAATCCTCCACACATAAACTTATAAGCGCAAAAGCTTCCTTATCTTTCTTTATCCAAGCCTGAGTACGTTCAGCCGGAGACGATTCCACAACATCCCACAGACTTTCCTTTATTAAATACATCTTCATCTTATATTTCCAATTGTTGTATTTCAATGCCAAAAATTTGTTAGTATCGCTCATGGTTGCTTGATTTTGTTTCTTTTATTATTAATATTTTTAAGTTTATAGGCCCATAACCTATTGTTGTTGACAGTTTAAGAAAATTGTATTTAAAGATAATATTTCTTTACAAAACATAAAAACATTTTTTCAAAGCCTACTTATTTAAATTAAATTTTCTTAGTTGCATTTATAAACAAAGTACATTATATTTAACAGTTTACATTCACACATATTATTTTTATGAAACATTCATGCCCCAAACATAATATATTTTAACATATTAACATATGTGTCCCAAACATTTAGTGTTAGTTTAGGAACATTACATGTTTGCACTTCAATATATTGTGTGTTAACAATTGAGCCCGAAACACATTTTGTTTATATCGGAATGTATGAAAAACATATTTTTCAAATAGTGTGGTTATCAACATTTAACTCAAGATTTGGTTTCAAAAAATTTCAAAAAATTATTTATACTTATTGGATTTTACGCCTTAAAAATCTCGTCACTCACATTATCGCTACCTGATTTGTATGGTGGTTAGTCGTTCATTGGACACCCAACCACAGCCCACATGTGTTCACATATCAGTTCCCTGTGGCATAAGAAGAATTTAACTTAGCTTCTATGTATTCAGTACATCAAGAACACTTGGACAGAACACTTCCGCTCTCTCTCTCAAAAACTGATTGCAGTAATTTGGCATCTATTGGAAATAAACACAATTTATTAAGAAAAAATTATAATGAACTTTAAAAATATATAATAGTGAATATATGTATATAATTTAAATCAATAATGGCTCAATACCAAAGTGTACAGTAATTTTATTTCTTAAATGACAATTAAGTGAATTATAGTACATAAATTCAATTTGTGGTTAAACCACAGAAAACTTATTCGCCAAAACAATAATTGGTCAATACCAAAGAGGTAATTATTAATATAAAGTGTTTATTGTTATTTAATCCACATGTGTCGCTATTCATTATTGTTATAAAAACTATTTTTATAAATCATAATTAAGTAAAGTATAGTACATAAATTCAACTTATAATTGACTTAAAACTTTTATATATACATAATATTAAAACAACAAGTATATACGGCCGTAAGTTCGGTCAGGCCGAATCTTATGTACCCCCCACAATGGATTGCGTAGAAACTTCCACGAAAGACTGTCAGCCACAATCGAATTACTTGGGTTGTGGTATCTCAAAACTTCTTAACATCGTTTTCTATATTGTGAGTTAGTCCATACGTGGTATATATTGGACATAAAAGGTATGTATAGGTAAGTCTACAAATAATTACGAATCGATATGGACTTTTTGCACGGTACGTAGAGAGCCAGAATTGAAATATGGGGGTCGCTTATATGGGGGCTATATACAATTATGAACTTGATATGGACCAATTTTTGTGTGATTGGGAATCGATTTATCTGAGGGATATATATAACTATAGACCGATATGGACCTAGTTAGGCATGGTTGTTAACGACCATATACTAGCACAATGTACCAAATTTAAACTCACTTGGATGAAATTTGCTCCTCCAAGAGGCTCCAAAACCAAATCTTGGGATCGGTTTATATGGGGCTATATATGATTATGGACTGATATGGACCACTTTTGGCATGGTTGTTAAATATCATATACGACCACCACGTACCAAATTTCAAGCAGATCGGATGAATTTTGCGTTTCCAAAAGGCACCGGAGCTATATATAATTATGGGCTGATAGGAACCAATTCTTGCATGGTTGTTGGATACCATATACTAACATCACGTACCAAATTTCAACCGAATGGGAAGAATTTTGCTCTTCCAAGGGGCTCTGGAGGTCAAATCTGGGGATCGGTTTATATGGGGCCTATATATAATTATGGACCGATGCCGACCAATTTTTGCATGGGAATTTGAGGCCATATATTAACACTACGTACCAAATTTCAACTGAATCAGATGAATTTTGGTCTTCCGAGAGGCTCCGGAGGTCAAATCTGGTGATCGGTTTATATGGGGGCTATATATAATTATGGACCGATGTGGACCAATTTTTGCATGGTTGTTGGAGACCATATACTAACACCATGTACCAAATTTCAGCCGGATCGGATGAAATTTGCTTCTCTTAGTGGCTTCGCAAGCCAAATCTGATGATCGGTTTATATGGGGGCTATATATAATTATGGACCGATGTGGACCAATTTTTGCATGGTTATTAGAGACCATATACTAACACCATGTACCAAATTTCATCCGAATCGGATGAAATTTGCTTCTCTTAGAGGCCTCGCAAGCCAAATCGGGGGATCGGTTTATGGACCGCTGTGGACCAATTTTTGCATGGTTGTTAGAGACCATATACTAACATCATGTACCAAATTTCAGCCGGAACGTATGAAATTTGCTTTTCTTAGAGGCCTCGCAAGCCAAATCGGGGGGTCGGTTTATATGGGGGCTATATATAATTATGGACCGATATGGACCAATTTTTGCATGGTTGTTAGAGACCATACACTAACACCATGTACCAAATTTCAGCCGGATCGGATGAAATTTGCTTCTCTTAGAGGCCTCGCAAGCCAACTTTGGGGTTCTGAAGTGAGCGTGATTTCTACAGACGGACGGACATGCTCAGATCGACTCAGAATTTCACTACGACCCAGAATATATATACTTTATGGGGTCTTAGAGCAATATTTCGATGTGTTACAAACGGAATGAAAAGATAATATACCCCCCATCCTATGATGGAGGGTATAAAAATTGACTCAAATTAACTTCTTGTGCAGTTAAAATAAAGAACATCTTTGGGAAGACATTTTTAGAAGTGGTTTTAAAGTTGTGCCTTAAGAAGAACTTCCAAATTTTTTTTGCTAGGTGGTTACTCGCCCTTTGGGCACACAACCACGCAAACACACATAGACCATATCATGTCAGTTCTCTGCGGTATAAGAAGAGTATTACTATTCGGTAAATGAAATTTATTAAACGGTAAATTAAATTTGGGTATTAATTTAAATTTTATAGAACCTCGCTAAAAAGATCGGTTGGTTACTCAAACTATGTATATCTTAAAGAAATTGGATTTATGGTTCAAAATCAAAAAAGTCATATTTTCGTCTACAATTCCTTAGAAAAGTCCGCCGTTATTTAACCCTTTCTTATTGGGAGCCACCGTGGTGCAATGGTTAGCATGCCCGCCGATTCCTGCTTCAACCGAACACCAAAAAGTTTTTCAGCGGTGGATTATCCCACCTCAGTAATGCTGGTGACATTTTTTAGTGTTTCAAAGTTTCTCTAAGTGGTTTCACTGCAATGTGGAACGCCGTTCGGACTCGGCCATAAAAAGGAGGTCTCTTATCATAAAAGCTTAACATAGAATTGGGCAGCTCTCAGTGACAAGAGAGAAGTTCACCACTGTGGTATCACAATGGACTGAATAGTCTAAGTGAGCATGAAATCTCGGGTTGCCACTATACCTAACCTAACCCTTTCTTATTTATTGCTTATAATGCAAATATTATGGACTTTTTCTAATAGTTGTTTTATTTTTTTCAGATTAATACAACACGGAGTAAACAACTGGAGCATATTGTCATCTTATTAAACAAAAACACACGAACAAAAACCGTGATATATATACCATAAAATCCAATAACTTTAGATTTTATACCAACAAGATCAGAAACAATCGGTCGGATGTACTACAGTAATTTTAATATGAACGAAATATAGTTCGTATTTCCATACTTTGGAGGTAAATCGCATAGAAACAAACTGAGTTGAAATTGTAAAGTCGTAATGAATTTTTATCGAACAATTTACAGCTTATATATCTGATACAAATATTATCAATTATATTCGATTTTTAAAGTTTTTATAACATATTAATTATACTTTAATCTATAAAAATTAACGTAGAAATTTTGGAAACGTTAAATTGAGAATCCAAATAATTTAACCCGATGATAATACAAAATTTTCATTATCTCTTTTGGTAAAATTCTTACATCCCTCAATATAATTCGAGACTTGACTCTAATTTAATTCATTTTTAATTTAATCTGAACGATTACTTTTCCAATGAAAAATTTAAATTTTTATAAATTATTATACAAAATTAATATAAATTATTATACAAATTTATTTAAGTTTATTATTTAGTTTATTGATTAAATTTAATATAAATTTAGATTTAGTCTACCGTATGATTTTTTAAAATTTTAAAGGAATAGCACCTTACCTGGTATGTTGGAACATTTATATGTAATAAAAAAAAGTCCTAAAAACCAGGTTAATGATGATATACCCTCCATCATGGAGACTCTGTTGCAAATAACCTCTAAAATGTTAAACTTTTGAGATATGCAAGGGGTTCTATAAACAAAGATCAAAATTTTGAATCTCACAACCAGGGCTGTGGAGTCGAGTCAATTTTGCTCCTCTCCGGCTCCGACTCCGACTCCAGCATTTCTTATTAGCCTCGACTTCGACTCCGGAGTCGACTCCAGGTAGTGTAGCTAAATCTCATTTTAATAATATTCCAATTGTAATTTTAAGGTGTAGTGTTCCAAAAATAGACCAATATAAGTATTCTATTTTGCCATGTGTGTTTATATGTCCTAAAGAACCCTAATCTTAAATATTGATACGACTCGACGACAAATCTCAGCATTTTAGGGATGTAAAGAACTCTACAGTTTAATGTCAGGCCTATAAATTAAAATACGATACAAGACTATATAGAGACCCCATCATAATATGGGTAGATAACAACAATCTCCAGAATATGTATTTATAAAAACAAAAAATATCAAAAAATAATTAGGCTTCCTGATGTTTAAGAAGTAAAATCCTGGTATTGGTCTATATAGGCATTTTATAAAAAATAAATCTATATAAAAAGGAAAAATACACAAAAATCAAAATGTCTGGCTAATCAGATAGAAAGTTTGGATGTTAAAAAATGTAATGTATCGGATATAGAAAACAAATATAAACTGCCAAAAATTAGGACGGACGGAATTTTAAAAACCCATTACCATACAACAGATGACAGGAATAGCTGGACAGTTACGAGTATTGTTTCTACTGAAAAAAATGGTGAAACATCGATTTATAAATGGTCTATCGGTTATTGACCAGAGAATGAAGCCGCCGAGTCGCGCCGCCGATTTTAGCCTCCGCCGACTAGTTTTTACCAGTCGAAGCCGTCGCCGAATTTGTCGACTCATCTCGACTCAAAGTTAGCCGCCAATTAATCAAAAATATTGATTTTTTGTCAAAATGTTTAACTTTCCACCCCAAATCCGTCAGTATCAAGTTGCTCTAATAATTTTGCAAAAATTTGGCTCAGAAAATTTGAATTATGTGTAAATGTGATTGTAAGATAAGTTGTACAACTAATCTCATTACCATTCGGATAACATCAAATTGATTTTATTATGGATAATTGTCCGCCGGCGATAAGACAAATTTATATCGGCTTAGCCGTCAAGCCGCCTCCGCCAGAGGCAAAAAATTAGTATCAGCCGCCGCCGACAAAAATGGGTCGGCTTCATTCTCTGTTACTGACATTAGAGGCCATTAATTTAATGTAAAGAATTTCGAGTGGCTTTGATGAAACAAACATTCTCCCAAAAAGCTGGCTTAGATGGCACGTTGGCAGAGATTTAATTTAAAATTACAGCTTCCAAGGACATTGGGTGTATATGGAGATTTCTCAAGTAATTATCTCCATATACAAAATCTGGGCCGACGGGAAATTTCCGCATTTATTTATGGATCTCAAATAACTCTAAATTCAGAATTTCTGACAAATCTTATGAAAATTTTAGACTGGGAAAAATTTCTTAAAACAAATCGGAAGATGGGTTTATATTATGTAAGTGCTATATCACAAAATTGTCCGGTATGACTCATCTTCGAACTCGACATGCCTGCCAAAAAATTTAGAACGTTAGGTTCTACCTCTATATTGCCTTAACCCTTTCACTACCGATGTCCACTTAGAAGGACATTCGAAAAAGACACCAAATACTATTTTCCCGCTTAGTTTCGATTTCGATGTTATTTTAAAGTAGAGGCCTTAATCTAAGTAAGCTGTAAATATTATCCATATTGGTGAGGTCTAAAATACATTTTTATAAACTTCTTTAACAATAAACGAAAAATACAAAAATTTGAGACAATTTGTCTACTGTATGTTTGTAGTAAATGTACATTTATACAAAATCTACAGCTGATACGTTTACAGGTTCTTTTTTGTATTTTTTCTTACACTTTGCAAGATATTATAGGCCAAATAGCACTAATTTTCGTAAGGCCATTTGGTCACAATTCATGAATCACGTTTTCAGAACAAGCTCATATAGCTCTTGAAGTAATTGAGGTAGTTTTTAAAAATGAAAATTTTTGTTCTATATGCTGTTAGTACAAGTAAAAACAGAAGAAAAATAAAAAATTTTAACATTAGGTTTATTTCGGTAGTGAAAGGGTTAAAATTGTACCTTTATCAAGAGTATATACGCTCAAAAATCGATATTTTAATATGCTAAAAATGGACAATGCAATTGGTCAATTCAGCCCATATTCTAGTAAAACCTACTTTTTATATCACCGTGAAATTTCGCCCATATAAATACACTTTGAATGGCCTGAAATCTACTACTTCGTTTTTCGTTGTTCGATAGGATAGGAAGTGTTTTTCAAAGTTTGTTTCGCCGGAGTCGGAGTCGTAGAAATTTTGCTCGACTCCGACTCCAGCAAAATCTTCAGACTCCGAATCCAAGACCCCGACTCCATAGCCCTGATCACATTCAATCACATTCAAATCCATTCAATTGATTTTTTAATAAAAAAGCGGAAAATAAATAAAAGAAATCAATTGAATAAATTATATTTTTAATTGGATCGATTCAGGTTTTGATTGTTTTCGGGAAGCAGTACAGCAATCCCTCGATTTACGTAGCCTTGGTTTGCGTTGTTTTGATTTACGTCGTCAAATTTTTTGTTCCATCCAACTTCAATTTACGTCGCCATTCGATTTCGATTTTCGATGACATCGTTGGTACTTATTTCACTTATGGGAGGCGTTTCTGATAAAATTGGCAAAAAATCACGTCGTCGATGTCATCGAAACGTTTATTTCTGAAATTCTTACCGAAAATACGTCAAATTTTGATTGATATTGCATATATAACGCAATTGTCGAAGTGGCGATGTTATTTTTATTTGTATAGAACGTAGCAGTTTTTCATTTGTTTATGAACTTAATTTTAAACCCTGATTTGGCATAGGGTCGTTTTTTGGAACAAAGACAATCGCTATTGATTGTGGAAAAAATCGGCTCAGATTTAGATAAAGCTGTCATAAAGCAGATAAATCTTATTTAATTATAACCATCCGCTACATTGGCGATCCTGCTTAATTAAGTTTTTTAAAGAGAAAATTAATTGGCTAATTGTAAACAAAATCGTGCACAAACGATTAATTGGTGCATAAAAAATGTAATGCTTTGAAGAATCGCTGCAATATACATTTTGAACTTGGGTAGAAACAATTTGCTTGAAGTCTTTTCGAGAAGAATAGCCGAGACCAGGATTTTTTTTGAAGGAAGAGAGAAACTTTAAGCACAGGACCGAAGCCTATTTATATCTGCATCGCTAATATCTATATGAATTTAGATAATTTTTATAGTATTCTAAAATACAATCGCCAACATAAATCAAGTCCATGATGATTTTTTTGTTACCACTTATTTTTTGTTTTATCCTTGAAGGATAATCCAGCAAAGTGGTAAGGTGGATATATAACAAATTTTTTATATTCAGATTTCATATCGAGTACAGTGAAACCTCTAAAATTTGGACACTCTGAAAACCGGACACTTCCCAAATGTGGACAATTGTCTGGGGACGTTTGCTATATTAACACATTAAAATTAACCTCTCATAACTGGACAATTCCAAACATGGACAAAATTTAGGCGACCGTGGGTGTCCACCTTTCAGAATTTTCACTGTATACAGATTTCTTTAGGATAGAAAATTTTTTTCTACTCTAACAATGGTCTTAGATGGTTTCAAAGAACTGGGTCATCGCCCCATTGTTCGCGAAGGTATTGTACCCCATCGAAATCAGATTCTTGAATTTTGTGTAGATGACTAAGGACTTGCAAAATTAAATTTCGATGGCCATTCTGCAGGCAATATTCGTGATTTTTTTTTAATAAATACTGCAATTTTCCGAAGTAATCATTTAGAGATTTTTTCTATATATCATCTAAATCCCAATTGATTTTTATAAAAAATACATATTTCTACATTCGTTGTTCCATTGAATATATTTATTTATATACAACTGCGCATATTTAAACAGTTTGCTTATGAAAATTGCACTTGTTGAGTTTACTTCGTTTTTAAAAGACAATTTTAGTTCGAATAAAGTATATCATCTATATTTATTTTTGTAAACTTTTAATTATTGATATCTAATACAAAACAAACAAAAAATTAATCCTATCCAACCCAAAAAACATTTGATTTTTTTAGGAGACCGTGGGTGTCCACCTTACATGTGTCTGGTCCACAAGTACAATTTTCATTAGACCATGGAAAATCCTCGAAATACTTACCGTATTGATTTTGGATTATTTTTAAAGTGTTAACGTATTCTAGTTCAGGTTGAATACTGAGTAACTTCTCATTATGCCCGTCTTCAATACAATTAGAAATATCAACAAAATTATTTCTTGCGACAATATAAATTGTAAAATTTGTGGCCATTGTTATATCGTTCGTAGGAAATATTTGCATAAATGTATTTCACTAATCATTTTAAGAAAATGGTATACATGATCTTCCAGAACATGACCATAATTTTTTAATAAATCTTGCAAATTTTCCAAGTTTATCATTTTGACAATATTTCTATATGTTGTCTAAATTTGAATTGATTTTTTTCAAATTAAATAAAAACAACACTTTTTTATAATGTTTTCGTCATATATTTTTCTTTTTGAAAACAGTTTTTTTAAATTATTCGAATTTTCTATTTAAAACAAATTTTCTTCTCGTTTTTCATTAAAATTTGTGGTTACGTGTAGCACATATTTTCATCCGTGTATACCAGTATACCCTAATATTATGCTCGTTGGCAGCTGATGATAGTCAAACACTTCTGCTTGCTTACAATATTCCGTCTTCAATTCCGGATTATTTTAATTTTTTAACAATGGTTTTCAAGGAAATGGGTTTTCGCCCCATTGTTCGCGAAGGTATTGTACCCCATCGAAATCAGATTTTTGAATTTTGTGTAGATGACTAAGCACTGGCAAAATTAAATTTCGATGGCCATTCTGCAGGCAGTATTCGTGATTTTTTTTAATAAATACGGCAATTTTCCGAAGTAATCATTTAGAGATTATTTCTACATATCATCTAAATCCCAATTGACTTTTATAAAAAATACATATTTCTACATTCGTTGTTCCATTGAATATATTTATTTATATACAACTATATACAGTTTTTTTAAATAATAAAACATTTTTTAACTGCGCATATTTAAACAGTTTGCTTATGAAAATTGCATTTGTTGAGTTTACTTCGTTTTTAAAAGACAATTTTAGTTCGAATAAAGTATATCATCTATATTTATTTTTGTAAACTTTTAATTATTGATATCTAATACGAAAAAAAATATTTCCTACCTAACCCAAGAAAACATTTGATTTTTTTAGTCGACCGTGTGTGTCCACCCAAACCAAAAAGAAAAAATATTTATTTTAATTTTTTTTTTAAATTTCTTTATTATTATTATTTTTTATTATCTGAAAAAAAAAAATAGATTTCCATATTTTTTGTTATTACCTGAGAAGAATGCCAACCCAACCAAAGAAAAAGAAGATTTTTTTGATTATTTTTTAAAAATTTTTAGTTTTCGTTCAAAATAACAATAGTCATTATTAGTAAATATGTGAATAACGATAACCTCGTAAAGCGCTCTCTGTGATAACGGAGAGAACTTTATAGATTTCATAAGGGACTCCGTGCATTCCTTTTCTCCTCGATAACGTCTATAGTTCTCCTTTATAGACGGCAACACGTCCTTTTTGATGAGAGTTCTGAGCCGTTCTTCAAAGAACGGATCATCATTGCATTGTCTGCGGACGTAGTCGAAAGTCTCGCATGGAGACCTTCGGACTACGTTATTGTAATATATGATGTTTTCCTCCGTATCCAATTGTAGTGAGTGATCCATTGTGTTATTGAATGTAATGTTGCTTTAGAATTCATGCAGTATTTATACTTAATTCTTATCAAAATTATGTTTTAGCATGCGACAGTATAATTGTACAGCTTGTTGGTTTTCATATATCGGTCATAGAAAAATGTGCATGTATATGTTGTTGCTATTAGCGAGGATACAATCACGTTTGTGTAAACCGCAATTTGAAATCAAAAGAAAAGGTGATGGGAAATTTTTGTACATGTACAGTTCATTAAACATTTCAGCAAATAACAATTTTTGATCATTCTCAAGACAATGATCATAATTCCTTAATAAATACTGCAAATCTTCCGAAGTGACCATTTAGAGATTATTTCTATATGACGTTAGACTTTAATAATATTATGCTCGTTGGCAGCTGATGATATTCAAACACTTCTGCTTGCTTACAATATTCCGTTTTCAATTCCGGAATACTTTAATTTTTTAACAAAGGTTTTGCAAGGAAATGGGTCTTCGATATTTCTACATTCGTTGTTCCATTAAATATCTTTATTTATATACAACTATGTACAGTTTTTTAATAATAAAACATTTGTGAACTGCACATATTTGAACATTTTGGTTATGAAAATTGCACCTGTTCAGTTTGTTTTGTTTTTAAAAGACAATTTTAGTTCGAATAAAGTATATCATCTATATTTATTTTTGTAAACTTTTAATTATTGATATCTAATACAAAACAAACAAAAAATTAATCCTATCCAACCCAAAAAACAATTAATTTTTTTTGGAGACCGTGGGTGTCCACCTTACATGTCTCTGGTTCACAAGTACAATTTTCATTAGACCATGGAAAATCCTCGAAATACTTACCGTATTGATTTTGGATTATTTTTAAAGTGTTAACGTATTCTAGTTCAGGTTGAATACTGAGTAACTTCTCTTTATGCCCGTCTTCAATACAATTAGAAATATCAACAAAATTATTTCTTTAGCATGCGACAATATAAATTGTAAAATTTGTGGCCATTGTTATATCGTTCGTAGGAAATATTTGCATAAATGTAAATCACTAATCATTTGAATAAAATGGTATACTTGATCCTCCAGAACATAACCATAATTTTTTAATAAGTCTTGCAAATTTTACAAGTTTATCATTTTGACAATATTTCTATATGTTGTCTAAATTTGAATTGATTTTTTATATTAAATAAAAACTACACTTTTTTATAATGTTTTCGTTCTATATCTTTTCCTTTTTGAAACATTTTTTTAAATTATTCGTATTTTCTATTTAAAACAAATTTTTTTCGTTTTTCACTGAAATTTGTGCTTACGTGTAGCACATATTTTCATCCGTGTATACCAGTATAACATAATATTATGCTCGTTGGCAGCTGGTGATAGTAAAACACTTCTGCTTGCTTACAATATTCCGTCTTCAATTCCGGAATACTTTTTTTAACAATGGTTTTCAAGGAAATGTGTTTTCGCCCCATTGTTCGCGAAGGTATTGCCCTTCATCGAAATCAGATTTTCGAATTTTGTGTAGATGACTAAGCACTTGCAAAATTACATTTCGATGGCCATTCTGCAGGCAATATTCGTGTTTTTGTTTTTTAATAAAAACTGCAAGTTTTCCGAAGTAATCATTTAGAGATTATTTATATATAACATCTAAATCCCAATTGATTTTTATAAAAAAATACATATTTCTACATTCGTTGTTACATTAAATATCTTTATTTATATACAACTATATACAGTTTTTTAATAATAAAACATTTTTTAACTGCGCATATTTGAACATTTTGCTTATGAAAATTGCACTTGTTCAGTTTGTTTTGTTTTTAAAAGACAATTTTAGTTCGAATAAAGTATATCATCTATATTTATTTTTATTTTTGTAAACTTTTAGTTATTCATATCTAATACGAAAAAAAAAAATAAAATATTTCCTATCCAACCCGAGGTAAACATTTGATTTTTTAGGAGACCGTGGGTGCCCACCTTTCACAGGTTTCACTTGTAAAGCAATTGAATAATGGTTAAAACTTTAATCATTGTATACTTTAAAATAAAATTGAATAATATTTTCCGCAAGTATTTTTCTTCTGTTAAGAATTGAACATTTACATGTATCGGAATACTTTAATTTTTTAACAATGGTCTTAGATGGTCTTCAAAGAAATGGGTCATCGCCCCATTGCTCGCAATATTCGTAATTTTTTTTAATAAATACGGCAATTTTCCGAAGTAATCATTTAGAGATTATTTCTACATATCATCTAAATCCCAATTGACTTTTATAAAAAATACATATTTCTACATTCGTTGTTCCATTGAATATATTTATTTATATACAACTATATACAGTTTTTTTAATAATAAAACATTTTTTAACTGCGCATATTTAAACAGTTTGCTTATGAAAATTGCACTTGTTGAGTTTACTTCGTTTTTAAAAGACAATTTTAGTTCGATAAAGTATATCATCTATATTTATTTTTGTAAACTTTTAATTATTGATATCTAATACGAAAAAAAAAAACAAAAAATAAAATATTTCCTATCCAACCCAAGAAAACATTTGTTTTTTTAGGAGACCGTGGGTGTCCACCTTTCAGAGGTTTCACTGTATACAGATTTCTTTAGGAGAGAATTTTTTTCTACTCTAAATCCTTGAATATCAATAATAATAGGATTATTCATTGTTGTTTTTTTTTAATTAGGTGAAACTTGTAAAGCAATTGAACAATGGTTAAAACTTTAATCATTGTATACTTTAAAATAAAATAGAATAATATTTTCCGCAACTATTTTTCTTCTATTAAGAGTTGACCATTTATAAGTGTCTGGTCCACAAGTACAATTTTCGTTAGACCATGCACAATTCTCGAAATGCTAACGTATTGATTTTGGATTATTTTTACATTGTCAACGTATTCTACTTCTGGTTGAATACTGAGTTACTTCTCTTAATGCCCGTCTTCAATACCATTAGAGATATCAACAAAATTATTTCTTTAGCATGCAAAACTATATATATTTGTAAAATTTTATCACACCATAGATAAACATATAATAACGTTTGTGTAAACCGCAGCATGTAATAAAGAAAAAAGCGATGGGAAATATTTCCATAAATGTATTTCACTAATCATTTGAAGAAAATGGTATACATGATCTTCCAGAACATGACCATAATTTATTAAAGTCTTGCAAATTTTCCAAGTTGATCATTTTGACAATATTTATATATGTTGTCTAAATTTTAGTATTTGATTTTTTATATTAAATAAAAACAATACTTTTATATTTGATTTTTTTTTAATTATTCGTATTTTCTGTTTAAAACAAATCTTCTTCTTGTTTTTCACTGAAATTCGTGCGTACGTGTAGCACATATTTTCATCCGTGTATACCAGTATAACCTAATATTATGCTCGTTGGCAGCTGATGATAGTCAAACACTTCTGCTTGCTTACAATATTCCGTCTTCAATTCCGGAATACTTTAATTTTTTAACAATGGTTTTCAAAGAAATGGGTCTTCGCCCCATTGTTCGCGAAGGTATTGTACCCCATCGAAATCAGATTTTCGAATTTTGTGTAGATGACTGAGCACTTGCAAAATTAAATTTCGATGGCCATTCTGCAGGCAATATTCGTGATTTTTTTCTCTTTTAATAAATACTGCAATTTTACCGAAGTAATCATTTAGAGATTATTTCTATATAACATCTAAATCCCAATTGATTTTATATAAAATACATATTTCTACATTCGTTGTTCCATTAAATATCTTTATTTATATACAATTATAAACAATTTTTGAATAATAAAAAATTTTTAACTACGCATATTTTAACATTTTGCTTATGAAAATTGCATTTGTTCAGTTTGTTTCGTTTTTAAAATACAATTTTATTTCGAATAATGTATATCATCTATATTTATTTTTGTAAACTTTTAATTATTGATATCTAACACAAAACAAAAAAAATAAAATATTTCCTATCCAACCCAAGAAAACATTTGATTTTTTAGGAGACCGTGGGTGTCCACCTTTCAGAGGTTTCACTGTATGCAGATTTCTTTAGGAGAGAAATTTTGTCTACTCTAAATCCTTGAATATCAATAATAATAGGATTATTCAATGTTGTTGTTTTTAATTAGGTAAAACTTGTAAAGCAATTGAACAATGGTTAAAACTTTAATCATTGTATACTTTAAATTAACCCTTTCGACCTCGAATTTTTATAGAAATTTATACTCTTAATCATGTTTAAGTCATTTAAGAAGCGTCAAAATTTCGGGTCGCCACACCCATTCATTTGGGCAGTAGAGGATGTTGCCTGTGGGCAACTTTGGGCAATTGTGGCAATAAAATGGTTTGTTTTGCAATTATATTAAGTTTTATTGGATTTTTTACATTTTTTGTTATTATGAAATTTCTCCAAGAAATATTTATACTTTGTTATTATGAAATTTCTCCAAGAAATATTTATACTCACGCACGACATGTGGGTAGGAATTCACGTTCACGCAAATTCACGAAATACTCGCGAACGCTCACACACGAACAAAGTTTATGCCCCACGTTCCTGCATGACTCACCACAATTTTCGTAATTCACAACAAATCTCGTGACTCAGGAACATTTTCGGAACACGACAATTGGCGTGATTCTCTTCAAATCTCTTGACTCGCTGCAGTTACTGATCAGTAAGTTATATTCATAACTCATGACGGAACCATTAGAAAAATCCAAATATGATTCACAATCAAATCCACCAGTATGTTGCCAAGAAGACAGAGATCTATCGCTTCTTCCCTTTTTACGATTCCTTTCAAATTCCTCCTCAGCACTGCAGATATGTCTTCCACATCATTGCCACATTCCTCGTCACTGGGACATCCCAATCGAAGTTCAAAATTTGTTTAAGTCTAAGTCCCATGTCCAAAAATATGTAATCTTACTACCACAATTGCCCAAAATTGCCTGTGGGCATCTTTTCAATTTTAAAAATTTCTCACTTTTTGTTTGTTTGCAATTCTAAGATTTGACTTCCACAAATATTTTATTTGATATGTACTACAACAGATTTAATAAAAACTTTCTATAGTTTTCTTCTAATTTTTGAAAAAAATTTTATTTATAAAAACCGTTTTACAAATTCGGAAATATTTTCTTCTTGAGGCACGTGCGTATTAATGAAAAAATTTTGCTAATTCACAACCAAACCAACTGATTTTTCATTCAACTTGAAGAAAACACTTGTATTTTTCGATACCATTACAGTTTCAAAATACAAAAAGTTGCCCACAGACAACTTTAGGGTCGAAAGGGTTAAAGTTGAATAATATTTTCCGCAACTATTTTTCTTCTGTTAAGAATTGAACATTTACATGTGTCTGGTCCACAAGTACAATTTTCATTAGACCATGGAAAATCCTCGAAATTCTTACGTATTGATTTTTGATTAATTTCAAATTGTTAACGTATTCTAGTTCAGGTTGAATACTGAGTAACTTCTCTTTATGCCCGTCTTCAATATAATTAGAAATATCGAGAAAAATTATTTCTTTAGCATGCGACAATATAAATTGTAAAATTTGTGGCCATTATTCGTATTTTCTATTTATAACAAATCTTCTTCTTGTTCTTCACTGAAATTTGTGCGTACGTGTAGCACATATTTTCATCCGTGTATACCAGTATAACATAATATTATGCTCGTTGGCAGCTGATGATAGTCAAACACTTCTGCTTGCTTACAATATTCCGTCTTCAATTCCAGAATACTTTAATTTTTTAACAATGGTTTTCAAGGAAACGGGGTTGCGCTCCATTGTTTGCGAAGGTATTGTCCTTCATCGAAATCAGATTTTTGAATTTTGTGTAGATGACTAAGCACTTGCAAAATTAAATTTCGATCGCCATTCTGCAGGCAATATTCGTGATTTTTTCTAAATAAATACTGCAAGTTTTCAGAAGTAATCATTTGGAGATTATTTCTATATATCATCTAAATCCAAATTGATTTTTATATAAAATACATATTTCTACATTCGTTGTTCCATTAAATATCTTTATTTATATACAACTATATACAGCTTTTTAATAATAATAAATTTTTTAACTACGCATATTTGAACATTTTGCTTATGAAAATTGCATTTGTTCAGTTTGTTTCGTTTTTAAAAGACAATTTTAGTTCGAATAAAGTATATCATATATGAGTTAATTTTTATTTTTGTAAACTTTTAGTTATTCCTAACTAATACGAAAAAAAAAATAAAATATTTCCTATCTAACCCAAGAAAACATTTCCAATATTCTTCCGTCCCATTATTTCAAAAATATTTCCTTTTTATAAAAAGTTTTGGCATTTACAATTATTAGAATTTGGGTGAAATTTAACTAATACATATTAATAATACTGTATCTAAATCTATGGAGTTCAGTTAGGTAAAACTGATCTTCACTTTCACTAATACTTTTACTCTCGTTTGAGTAGCAGGTTTTTCTTGATTCGTATTGGTGGACATTCTGATTCAGTTCAAAGTCCATTTGTTTGGCTGCATACCAAACATTTCGTACATTTCCAATTGGAAACTTTAAACCATTGAAAAGTGTCGCATGCCACCAAAGTACAAATAGATTCTACTGAGTGCATTCAACTCAGTCGCTACCAAGTGTGTAACTACCTGCGATAACAAAAACAAAATATGAATGCATCGAAAATGCAATTGAATCAAAACAACCAATATTGTATGTTAATAGGAGTGCATGTGCTTGGTCACACTACAGCTGATTGCAGTATATTTGAACGGCAGGAATGAAATATGCTCTTCCAACTCCAACATAATCCATTCTCCATACTAAGTATGATGATGTCCGTTTGGAGAAAAATCCATAGTTACTTTATTAAGCTTTTTGGTTCGAACCAAATTTAAAATTTCTTTTATTTGGGTTAAAAGATCATTCATCTCCTCATAGATCAGTTTTTGTTTCCTACAATAATTCTCTTATTTATTTTATAGATTGGACTGCCGCCTCTCACAATCCACTTAACCAGTTAGTTTTCCAAAAATGTTGGCCAGGCCAGTGTTATATGGCTTGTAAAAAAATCATTCTCCAAATTACCTACTGCTTCAACAAAATTAGTAATATTGTCCGAATCTGAAGACAAACATTGCTTCAGTTCCAACCTGCTAACTGGATTCTTCTTATCATTTGAAATAAATACTTTTAATATCGAAAAATTTAAAGAGTCTATTAATTTATTTCCACCATTATCCAGAATATTGGATCTTGTGGGCAAATATAAGATTTGATCATCTGCTAAACAAAGTGCTATTAAAGCACTCTATTGTCCTATAACATCTCTTAGTTATGGAGTCATTATTAATCAACTTATCCTTTCTGTGTGGGGTTTGCTTTAAATTTTGCTTATTTATTTCTTTTTAAAAAATATATAAAGAACTAGCATAACCCGGCTCGTTTCGCTGCACCTCCCGAAGCAAATTTTCTTTAACTTAGTCAACCATATCCTTCGATCTGAAAACAAATTCGAAAAGATTTGAACTCTTAAAGAGTAGGGTTAGTGGCAGTCTGGCACAAAAACTGAAGTACTGATTAATCACTCCAGTGCTTCCTCACACATGCCCCGTATATTTCAAAAAAATCGGACTACTTGCTTTTTCGTTTATATACAGAAATAGGGCGGTTAGGCAGATTTAAAACGGACCGGCTTAACAAACGTCGTCGGGTAGGGGGTGCTCCCTTTCAACCAATTTTTTTTAATTGTTCTATATTCACATCGTTGGACAATCTTCTGCATTTGCTGTCAATATCAAGCGTGGTTTGTCAAGGGGAGGTACACTTCTCCTCAACATACCGTCCAATAAATCGGAAAAAGTTAAAGTACTTAAAAATTGACCGTATTAACATTTGTTAAAGTGCTGGACACAAAGAACATGCCTTTCCCAAACATATACCGCAAAATGAACACATTGCCTGTTAACTTCATGTAAATTTAAGTTTTTTACTTAAAAAAATCTGGCAGAAACCAGGGGAAAAATTATAATATTATGTACCGAATTCCCATTTATCGACAATCCTCTACTATCTAGAAAATTGGGCAAAAGGGAACATCCTCCTACGCTACTCCCCAACCAGATATCGTAAATTCACGTACCCTATATTCATTTCACAAACTACTCAACTTCACTATTCCCCTTCCTCAACCAGACTACAAATTCCAAGAAAATCCCTAAAATTTCCTTGAAGTTTCATAGTGTGTGGCAAGGAGAAGGTTTCCGTCCAAGTACCTAAAAAGCAAGTACTTTTATTGACATTGATTTATTTAACCTTCCCCTAAGGTCTTAGTAAATTTCAAGTAAACTTGAGAATTCTAGTTTTTTTCAGTTTTGGAGGAGGTCTCCCTCCCCATCACAATATCGAAAAATTATATTGTATAGACGTCCCAGAAAATCTCCAGCAAACTGTAAGCCCAAGTTTTAAATAGCAGGGCAAACAGAGGCCCCTCTTTCCATCCGAATATCACAAAATCAGATATCCATTATAATAATATAACCTACCCCACATCCTTTGTAAATTTCAAGTAAATTGCGAAAGTTTAATTGTTTCAGGGTACACACAAAAAATTTTTTTCTGATTTAATCACGAAATTAATTGATCCAATTAATTTTTAATTTAAATGTCTTCAATCACAGAAATGATAGTATCAATTAAAAAATTAATTGAAGGTCAATTAAAAAGATAATTGATCCAATTAAAAAATTAATTGATACTATTATTTTTGTGATTGATTTTTGTTCCAATTAAAAAATTTGTTGAATCAATTAAATTTTTAATTGAATATTTTTTAAAACTCAATTAAAATTTTAATTGGAAAATTTTTCGTGAAATGTTTTTGTGTGTATGTACTTGAGGAGAAAGGAGGTCTCCCTGTGCCCTTTTAGCTTTCCCCGACCAAATATTAAAAAATCATATACCTCATATAAAATTCATAATCTCTCCCTAGTTCTACGTAAAATTGTAGTAAGTCGACAAATTTTAGTTTTTCACTGTACTTTAACAAAAGTCGGACAAAGGGGAGGCTCCCCTTCTCGGCCAAATATCGAAAAATAAAGTAGTTGTTCTTTGGCTAGACGCCCCCTTCAACCTTCCCTGAAAATTTCAAGCAAATCGGATAATTTTGTTCCGAATTTCAAAAGTCGGGCAAGGGGGAGGTCCCAATTCCTCCCTCTTGCCCGACTTGAAGAGTAAATCAGAGAATTTTTGTTTTTTGTTTTTTTTTTTTGCTGTACTTTAAACAAAAATGGTATAAAGGGGTGGTCTACCTCCGCGATCAAAGAGCGAAAAATAAAGTAGAGGGTCTTTGTCTAGATACCACCCCTAACCTTCCTTGGAAATTTCACCCAAATCGGAGTGATTTGGGTGATTTGTAAAAAGAGATTTTCCCGATTTTCCGTTGAAAGTTTTCTTGAGTTTTCTTTGCTATAAACCTCACAGAGCCCGAGCCATATCCAACGAATGCAAAACCGTAGAAATCGGTTTGTGTGTTCTGGAGTTATTGCGTCAGGAAGGAAAACCCGACTTATTTTTATATAGTAGATATATGATAGATAGCTTGCTAGATACTTGTATATTCGCAATTATTTGATTATTCACCATTCCTCACCTATGGCAGAGTTAAAAGCTGGTGAGATAGCTATATATAAACTGTTACCTTTTAAGTACAGGACTGAAGGATTAAAAATAACTGTAATTTTTTTTTTGTTTTGCTGTATGCTCAGTTGCTCCATCTTGCTGGAACCATATGGTTTGATTATTCTCAACATATGGACGCAAAAAATTGTCTATCATAGTCCTATACAGAGCCCCGTTAACCGTTTCTGGGTTCGAAAAAATATGGACCGATAATTTTATCAGCCATTACACCGCACCAAACAGTATATCTGGCGGGGTGTAATTCACGCTGATGTAATGCCCTAGGATTGTGAGTGCCCCAAAATCTACAATTTTGTTTGTTTACACAGCCATTTAAGTCGAAATGAGCTTCATCGCTCATTATAAGATTGTTTAAAAAGTTATAATTTTCTCTGGATTCCAGAAGAATAAAAAAATTGAATGATTTTGACGCGTTGTTGCACATCATATGTAGCCATGATTTATCTCCAAAACCAGTAAATAACCTGCAAAAGACAAAAAAAATATATTAAAAACAAAAAAGATATAACCATTTTTAATCCTTCAGTCTTTTTTGGGCCACCCTGTATTTGAAGTCGAGACAGCCAAACCACTTAGTCAAAATGAATTTTTAATTCTCTTCTCTAGTTAGAATCTAATTATTTGTGGTTTTTGAAATTTATAACACCATCCCCCTTCTTACTTGAATTCACATTCTGTAACTGTTTGGACTGAAAATATATAATAGATTAATAGATAATAATAGATTAAATTGCACAATTTAATATTTGTTCAATTTAAAAAAAAATCAAGTAAAACAAAACTTGAAATATTTGTTTATAATCAGAGTAACCAACTAAATCAACTTAACGAAATAAAAATAAATTAAATTAAAATAAAATATACACGCATATTGTCATAACTTCAATTGTACATTATTCGTAGTTAGTAGTCCATTGCAATTTATATAAATTGGCCGCTATGGGGCTTCAAATTACATAATGAAAATACAAAAACAAATAAATAATACAATAAAATAAATTTATTTAACATATTAATTTAATTAAATTTTTATTGAAGGAGTCTCCGATAAGGGTATAATTAAATCCATTTTCTCGGTTGATTTAGGCTTTCTTTATTTATATTCTAATAAAATTGAATTTTAATACTATTGTTTTTTTTTTTTTAGAAAATTGATATGTTGTTTCTATTGTCAAGAATTTTAAAACATATTGTTACTAATCATTGTACGATATTAATAGATATAATTGCATAATTAATCACTTCGGTTATAAAATAAATAAATATATAAATTAAGTTTTAAAAATTGTAATAAATAATAAATATATATGATAGAATGCAATAATTTAATAATAGCTTAGATATTGATGACAATGTAACAAAAACCAAACTTTTCACAATGTATATTAAGTTTTATAATAATATTTGTATATTGTATACATTATAAGCAAAATCAAATTAAAATAAAAAAATATATGTAATGTTTTAGAAAAAATGTTGCTCTTATATTACTACCATCTAATGAATAAATGAGAACTGTTAGGTGATCCTGTGTAATGGAAAAGTAAGTATGGCATTATCTTAGAGTAAGATTCCAGGCAGTAAATATGATATTTGCTATGTGTCCCCAATTCGTTTTCGCGTTGAGAACTTTGCTCACGTTTAGCCGATAGAATCTGAAATAAATCTGTAAAAGTAGAATAAATATGTGTAAATGGTTTTTAGCAAATATATTATAAATGGTTTTTAGCAAATAAAAAAAAAATGATTCGCAGAAACAACAAACAATATTTATTTTATTTTAAGCTGACCGGCCATAAAACAGGACTCTCTCACAAGAGATAGTTGATTGGTTCATTTTCGTCCATATATATATATTTTATTTATTACTACCAGCAAAAAAAGCGTCGCCAAAAAAGGTAGTGAAAATATTCTTTTTTGATCCGGAAGTGGTGCAAATTTGGCGCAAAAGCGATGAATTTAACATGGGTTTGTCATAGGACGGATGCCCACCATTCAACAATCGTTGGACTGAATTTGAATCACTTTTTAAAGTGTGATCTGAATTCAGTGCTTTGGATGTTAATTAAAAAAATGTTGTGATATTTTGTAAAATAGATAATTTTTTATGATTTTTAATGCATTCTTACGTTTTTTTGAAACGTGTGACTTCAAATATTTTCACAATTTTTATACTCTGCACCAAAGGATGGGTGTATATTAACTTTGTCATTCCGTTTGTAACACATCGAAATATTGCTCAAAGACCCCATAAAGTATATATATTCTGGGTCGTGGTGAAATTCTGAGTCGATCTAAGCATGTCCGTCCGTCCGTCCGTCCGTCTGTTGAAATCACGCTAACTTCCGAGCGAAACAAGCTGTCGACTAGAAACTTGGCACAAATGGGCCATATCGGTCCACTTTTACGTATAGCCCCCATATAAACGGACCCCACAATTTGGCTTGCGGAGCCTGTAAGAGTAGCATATTTCGTCCGATCTGGCTGAAATTTGGTACAGGGTGTACGTGTATGGTTTTAAAAACCATGCAAAAATTGGTCCATATCGGTCCATAATTATATATAGCCCCCATATAAACCGATCCCCAGATTTGACCTCCGGAGCCTCTTAGAGGAACAAAATTCATCCGATCCGGTTGAAATTTGGTACGTGGTATTAGTATATGGTTTCTAACAACCATGCAAAAATTGGTCCATATCGGTCAATAATTATATATAGTCGCCATATAAGCCGTTCCCCAGATTTGGTTTGCAGATCCTCTTAGAGGAGCAAAATTCATCCGATCCGGTTGAAATTTAGTACGTGGGTTTAGTATGTGGTCTCTAACAAGCACGCAAGAATTGGTTCATATTGGTTCATAATTATATATAGCCCCCATATAAATCGATCCACAGATTTGACCTCCGGAACCTCTTGGAGGAGCGAAATTCATCCGATTCGGTTGAAATTTGGTACGTGGTGTTATATGGTCTCTAACAATTATGCAAAAATTGGTCCATAATTATATATTGCCCCCATATAAACCGTTCCCCAGATTTGATCTCCGGAACCTCTTGGAGAAGCAAATTTCATTCGATCCGGTTGAAATTTACAACGTGGTGTTAATATATGGCCGCTAATAACCGTGCCAAAATTGGTCCATATCAGTCTAAAGTTATATATTGCCGATCCACAATCACACAAAAATAGGTCCATATCGGTTCATAATCATGGTTGCCAAAAATAATCTATCATAATTTTATTTCTACAGAAAAAATTTGTCAAAATATTATTTAAATTTTATTTAAATTTTTTAAATTTTATTTCTGTAGAAATTTTGTAAAAATTTTACTTCTGTAGAAATTTTGTCAAAATTTTACTTCCATAGAAAATGTTACCAAAATTTTAATTCTAAAGAGAATGTTGTAAACATTTTAATTCTATTGAAAATTTTGTCAAAATTTTGTTTCTATAGAAAATTTTGTCAACATGTTATTTCTATAGAAAATGTTGTCAAAATGTTATTTCTATAGAAAATTTTGTCAAAATGTTATTTCTATAGAAAATTTTGTCAAAATGTTATTTCTATATAAAATTTTGTCAAAATTTTATTTCTATATAAAATTTTGTCCAAATTTTATTTCTATAAAAAATTTTATCAAAATTTTATTTCTATAGAAAATTTTGTCAAAATTTTATTTCTATAGAAAATTTTGTCAAAATTTTATTTCTACAAAAAATTTTGTCAAAATTTTATTTCTATAAAAAAGAAGAGGAGGCACGCTCAAAATAAACCCAGCCATGTGAATTCAAATCGATGATTTGACAGTGGCATAGGAAAAGAGATATGTTTGTTTTGAATTTATTTCGGCATAAGCCGGCTATCAATGTAAAACCTTTTTTCGGAGGGTTCAAGTGTGGTTTTTGTTGGGTTTAATAAACTGCCGGAATTTATTCTGATAATTGGTTGATAGTTTTGCTGCAAGTAATTCCGAAACGTGCGTCCATCCAACCATCTTGCAGTCTATAGGGCTTTGCCCAAATAAATTTGACAAACATTCTTTTCCTCTGTTGGTTAATGGTTGGTTTGGTAATGTATGGTTTTAAGCTGCAATAAAAACAATAACAAAGCTTAAAGAACAAAACCAACAATAACAAAACAAAACAAATGGAAAAAGAAGAGGAGGCACGCTCAAAATAAACCCAGCCATGTGAATTCAAATCGATGATTTGACAGTGGCATAGGAAAAGAGATATGTTTGTTTCGAATTTATTTCGGCATAAGCCGGCTATCAATGTAAAACCTTTTTTCGGAGGGTTCAAATGTGGTTTTTGTTGGGTTTAATAAACTGCCTGAATTTATTCTGATAATTGGTTGATAGTTTTGCTGATGCTGATGAGGAATGTGGTAATTCCGAAACGTGCGTCCATCCAACCATCTTGCAGTCTATAGGGCTTTGCCCAAATAAATTTGACAAACATTCTTTTCCTCTGTTGGTTAAGCTACACTTGTAGCTTAGTCAATGTATGGTTTTAAGCTGCAATAAAAACAATAACAAAGCTTAAAGAACAAAACCAACAATAACAAAACAAAACAAATGGAAAAAAATTTTGTCAAAATTTTATTTCTATAGAAAATTTTGTCAAAATTTTATTTCTATAGAAAATTTTGTCAAAATGTTATTTCTATAGAAAATTTTGTCAAAATTTTATTTCTATAGAAAGTTATGGCAAAATTTTATTTCTATATAAATTTTTTCCAAATTTTACTTCTATAGAAAATGTTGTCAAAATTTTATTTCTATAGACAATTTTGTCAAACTTTATTATATACGTATTTAATCGGCCTTTTTAGTTTAATATATGCCATGTATGGACTACTGCAACCCAAGACTAGTGTTACCGCAACCCAAGTAATTCGATTGTGGATGACAGTCTTCAGTAGAAGTTTCTACGCAATCCATTGTGGAGGGTACATAAGCTTCGGCCGTATATACTTGTTCTAGAATGGTTTTAGCATTTTTATGGACAAAATTTGAATAATTTGACACATTTTATTAATTTTTACTCTGTTTTTTAAATTTTTAAATTTAAATTTTTGGATGTACTTTTAAAGTTTTACCTTTAGAAGAACTTCCAAATTTTTTTGCTAGGTAATGGACAAATGTAAATGGGTTATATGGTTGTACTACATGTATATACTATATATTATATACCGCATATCGTTTTATGTTTTATTTAGTATTGAGATTTTTTCGACACATATTTAAGAGAAAAGAGTGTTTCATGAAGATTCTTTCATCGCATTGGCGAAAACCATCATCCGTGAAACATCATAGAAATAAAACTCTTAAAACTTTTGTCCACCTAATATAAAAATGTGGAATTCATATAAGTGGACGAAATTAATTTAATTCCAACGTTAGTTTTGGGAAACTTTTCCTAAATCAGGGAGAAAGTAAATTCGTCTCGTAGAGTCAATGTAACGAATTATAAAAGAAAAATATCGATTTTGATGATTGATTTCGTCGCGTGGACTACCGAAACACTCACATGGACGCAACTTTTCATCGCATAAACGGACACATGTTAATTAAACTGAATCGTCAATGTTACGAACGATTTTTCTTTCGCTGTAGTGATAATGTATTAAGCAGTCTTTGAACTTTCCAACAACGGTTTTGCTTACTCCCCTTATAGGCAATGGTTAGTTATCTGGAGTAATACCTAAAGCCTTGAGAACCTTAGCTCATTTAGAACGAAGTTTTGTTGAGGCCACTTATGCTTGGTGTCTTCATAAATCTAGTATATATTTCTTGGGTCATTTGCTATTATACACTCAAAAATATAATACGAAACTAAATTGAGTTTTAAATTTTTAATTTTTCCCAGATTTGTATTTGCAATTTTATTCTATATTTTCCAGAAGGTTAGACTAGAAGATGAGCTGAATTTAATTTGTTTTACGAAATAGCTATGTCCATTTGTCCCTAGACTTCACGCTCATATAATAAACCGATCTTTCAATTTGGTTTCTAGAACCAGAAATTACCAGAATTTGGGATCTCTCAGGGAATATGGATTCAGATTTTCATAAACAAAATCTTGACCTCATTTATCCGATTTGACTAAAATTTGGATCGTAGGTTTATTGTGAGCCAGAATGTTAATTTAGTGGTTTTGTTAATGTCGGCAAATTATACCCTGTACCACACTGCGGTACATGGTATTATAAGTTAGTGCATATGTTTGCAACACCCACATGGTGTCTGTGGCAATATTGTTGCGGGCCGGCACCTAAACCGATCTAGCCATGTCCGTGTGTCTGTGAATATATTTTTGTAACCAATATCTAGGTCGCAGCTTTAGTCCAATCGACAACAATTTTGGTACATATATGGAATTTGGATAAAAATATAACACTATAGATTTTGAAAGAAATCAATTCAGATATACATAGCACCCATATTTATCGTTCGCCCGATATGTCCCCAGAAGTCAGAATTTTTACTGTGTTGTTTCGAATTTTGCACAAGGAGTACAATTAATAGTATCGTCAAGTCTGCTAAATTGAATAGAACTCGGTTAAGATGGGAGCTATATCTCCCATATACTTTCCGCCCTATTTTAACTCATACGATTGGGAGCCACTGTGGTGCAATGGTCAGCATGTCCGCCTTGCATACACAAGGTCGTGGGTTCGATTCCTGCTTCGGCCGATCACCAAAAAGTTTTTCAGCGGTGGATTATCCCACCTCAGTAATGCTGGTTACATTTCTGAGGGTTTCAAAGCTTCTTTAAGTGGTTTCACTGCAATGTGGAACGCCGTTCGGACTCGGCTATAAAAAGGAGGTCCCTTGTCATTGAGCTTAACATGGAATCGGGTAGAACTCAGTGATAAGAGAGAAGTTCACCAATGTGGTATCACAATGGACTGAATAGTCAAAGTGAGCCTGAAATATCAGGCAGCCACTATACCTAACCTAACCTAACTCATACGATTACAAAGATAATATTTTCTTCATATTTACATAAAATTTTGCACTGATAGTAAATTTTAACATTCCAGCTATGTATACCAAATTCGATTAAAATCGCTCCAGACTTAGATATAGCTCTCATATATATCTTTCGCCCGATATGCATTTAATTGTTCCCAGGCTACCGATTTTCGCCTTAATATTTTTCACAAATACAACATCGTCAAGTGTGTCAGATTCTATCTAATGTCAGTTTACGTATTTGTCGTTCTGTTACGAATTAGATTTTCGCGATATTTAAAAAAAAATCATAACAATTAAACTTCACGGAATTTAAATCAAGTATGGTCACTTAGGATTCTCGACTATGCGAAAACTTCACAACCAACATTCAAACCTCAGCGAACAATGCATGGCGTGAGTTCCCAGTTAATCACAACAGTTGGGTAGAGTTTGGCTAAAGAAACTTTTTCATTGGAGAAGAATGAATGAATGTCGTGGTGTTACGATTGAGAGAAATCGGATAAAACTTTTTTTGTGAATGTGATTGTGGCACGAGGTACTGTCGAACTTAATCAATTACTGCAACAGCTAGTGTTGACAATTCGACAGCTTAAGTCTGTGAAGTGTAAAATTGTAAACGATTGCTTTAATAAATTAGGTGGTGATGTTGTTCATATGTTTTCTTAGTATTTATGTAAAATGGTTCACGAAATATTTGTTGTTAGAACGTTGAATAAATTAAGATTTAACTAGAGTCCTCTGGCCACTAGATAAGGATCTGCTACTTTATTTTTCGATATTTGCTCGGGGGATTGAGTCCCCTTTTTTGCCGCCTTTTTTGTTAAGCATAGTAAAAAAAATAAACTTCTCCCTTGAAAAAGCTACCATCAAATGAAGGAGGTTTATTTCAAAAACAATTTAGGCCTAACAGGTTGGCTGATAAGTATTAAATGCATATTATTTTTATATAATACCAACCTTCAAATGATTCGTGTCAAAATTTGACGTCTGTAAGTCAATTAGTTTGTGGGATAGGGCGTCTTTTGTGAAGCAACTTTTGTTATTGTAAAAAAAATGGAAAAAAGGAATTTCGTGTTTTGATAAAATACTGTTTTCTGAAGGGAAAAATACGGTGGAAGCAAAAACGTGGCTTGATAATGAGTTTCCGGATTCTGCCCCAGGGAAATCAACAACAATTAATTGGTATGCAAAATTCACGCTTGGTGAAATGAGGACGGTGAACGCAGTGGACGCCCGAAAGAGGTGGTTACAGACGAAAACATCAAAAAAATCCACAAAATGGTTTTGAATGACTGTAAAATGAAGTTGATCGAGATAGCAGAGGCCTTGAAGATATCAAAAGAACGTGTTGGTCAAATCATTCATTAATAATTGGATATGCGGAAGCTCTGTGCAAAATGGGTGCCGCGCGAGCTCACATTTGACCAAAAACAACAACGTGTTGATGATTCTGAGCGGTGTTTGCAGCTGTTAACTCGTAATACACCCGAGTTTTTCCGTCGATATGTGACAATGGATGAAACATGGCTCCATCACTACACTCCTGAGTCCAATCGACAGTCGGCTGAGTGGACAGCGACGGGTGAACCGTCTCCGAAGCGTGGAAAGACTCAAAAGTCCGCTGGTAAAGTAATGGCCTCTGTTTTTTGGGATGCGCATGGAATAATTTTTATCGATTATCTTGAGAAGGGAGAAACCATCAACAGTGACTATTATATGGAGTTATTGGAGCGTTTGAAGGTCGAAATCGCGGCAAAAAGCCCCATATGAAGAAGAAAAAAGTGTTGTTCCACCAAGATAACGCATCGTGCCACAAGTCATTGAGAACGATGGCAAAAATGTATGAATTGGGCTTCGAATTGCTTCCCCACCCACCGTATTCTCCAGATCTGGCCCCAGCGACTTTTTCTTCTTCTCAGACCTCAAAAGGATGCTCGCAGGGAAAAAATTAGGCTGCAATGAAGAGGTGATCGCCTAAACTGAGGCCTATTTTGAAGCAAAACCGAAGGAGTACTATCAAAATGGTATCAAAAAATTGGAAGGTCGTTATAATCGTTGTATTGCTCTTGAAGGGAACTAAAGGGTGATTCTTTTGAGGTTAGGATTTTCATGCATTAGTATTTGACAGATCACGTGGGATTTCAGACATGGTGTCAAAGAGAAAGATGCTCAGTATGCTTTGACATTTCATCATGAATAGACTTACGATCTGCCACAACGTCGAATTTTCAGTGAATGGGCCCTAGAAAAGTTGGCAGAAAATCCGCTTTTTTATCGACAAATTTTGTTCAGCGATGAGGCTCATTTCTGGTTGAATGGCTACGTAAATAAGCAAAATTGCCGCATTTGGAGTGAAGAGCAACCAGAAGCCGTTCAAGAACTGCCCATGCATCCCGAAAAATGCACTGTTTGGTGTGGTTTGTACGCTGGTGGAATCATTGGACCGTATTTTTTCAAAGATGCTGTTGGACGCAACGTTACGGTGAATGGCGATCGCTATCGTTCGATGCTAACAAACTTTTTGTTGCCAAAAATGGAAGAACTGAACTTGGTTGACATGTGGTTTCAACAAGATGGCGCTACATGCCACACAGCTCGCGATTCTATGGCCATTTTGAGGGAAAACTTCGGAGAACAATTCATCTCAAGAAATGGACCGGTAAGTTGGCCACCAAGATCATGCGATTTGACGCCTTTAGACTATTTTTTGTGGGGCTACGTCAAGTCTAAAGTCTACAGAAATAAGCCAGCAACTATTCCAGCTTTGGAAGACAACATTTCCGAAGAAATTCGGGCTATTCCGGCCGAAATGCTCGAAAAAGTTGCCCAAAATTGGACTTTCCGAATGGACCACCTAAGACGCAGCCGCGGTCAACATTTAAATGAAATTATCTTCAAAAAGTAAATGTCATGGACCAATCTAACGTTTCAAATAAACAACCGATGAGATTTTGCAAATTTTATGCGTTTTTTTTTTTTTTAAAAAGTTATCAAGCTCTTAACAAATCACCCTTTATGTTGAATTATTAAAAGCGAATTTTGACAAAAAAATTGTTTTTCTTTGTTAGGACGGGGTTCACCAATGTGGTATCACAATGGACTGAATAGTCTAAGTGAGCCTGATACATCGGGCTGCCACCTGACCTAACCCTAACCTTGTTAGACCGGGGACTTATTAGACAACCTGTTATTTAGCTGAAATAAAATAACAATAATAGACTTCACCGATTTACTTGAAATGCAGAGGAAACGAGGTGGAAGTTATTAAAATAATAGGGGGTACATGATTCTTTGATAAGTGGGCTGGGGACCCGAAATATCGGGCTGCCACTATACCTAACCTAACCTATGCCCCCTCCCAAAAAGTTAAGTAGATACATTGTTTTATAGAGTAGCTATACCAGAATAGGTACCGATACACACCACGTTCGGAACACCCATTGATGGGGGTAAAAATTGCAGTGTTAAATTTCCAAGAAGTCATATCGGCAGATCGATCTATATGAGGCCGATAATTTTCTAGTAACTCTAAATTTCCAATTGCAATCAAATTGCGTTTTCCACGTCCTTACAAAATCAAATCGACATCTACATGGCAAAGAAGTCTAAATGTCAAACAAGAGAATTCACGCAAAAAATAAATCGTTTAGAAGACGGGAAAACGTTGTTTTTATTTTTTGCGTTCTCTTGTTCTGTTTTCTTATCGCCAAAACCAGTTTTTATATTTCTGGCAAATAAAAATATTATTAAATATAATTCGTAAATCACAGTCATATTAATTTATATCAAACTCGTATTTATACATTTTATATCAAACTAGTGTGTTTATAAATTTTACAAATGTTTGAAAAATTTCATGTTGCTAAAGTTGATGTGTGATATTGAGATGTGTGATGTAAAAACCCAGGGGTCTAGATGTTCAAAAAGTTAATTCTGAAGCCAGATTGTATGGGGAATGTATCAAAATCGGAACCGATATTACCCCGTTTGCGAACATGACCTGTTTGCAAACAAAAAACTATTCCGTGCCAAATTTTAGATCGAAGAGTGTTGCGTTATTAGAGGTAGACGGTCATAGTTAGATCGCACTAGAATTTCTCCAAGACGGGTTCTATAAAATATAAGTGCCGTATTTTACCTGGACAGACTGATAATATATGAATGTGATTCAAAGTAGCTGGTACCTTATATTGGGGCTTATTCCCAAATGAATACATATTTATCGAGAGCCGGATATTTTAAAGAGTTTCCCTTTATTAAGTTCCTAACTGACATTTCATATGTCAGTTAGGAACTTAACTGCTGATTTTTATACCCTCCACCATAGGAACACATCGAAATATTGCTCTAAGACCCCATAAAGTATATATATATATTCTGGGTCGTGGTGAAATTCTGAGTCGACCTGGGCATGTCCGTCCGTCTGTGGAAATCACGCTAACTTCCGAACGAAACAAGCTATCGACTTGAAACTTGGCACAAGTAGTTGTTATTGATGTAGGTCGGACGGTATTGCAAAAGGGCCATATCAGTCCACTTTTACGTATAGCCGCCATATAAACGGATCCCCATATTTGGTTTGCCGATCCTCTAAGAGAAGCAAATTTCATCCGATCCGGCTGAAATTTTGTACATGGTGTTAGTATATGGTCTCTAACAACCATTGGTCCACATCGGTCCATAATTATATATAGCCCCCATATAAACCGATCCCCAGATTTGTTTTGCCGAGCCTCTAAGAGAAGCAAATTTCATCCGATCCGGATGAAGTTTGTACATGGTGTTGGTATATGGTTTCTAATAACCATGCAAAAATTGGTCCACATCGGTACATAATTATTTATAGCCCCCATATATGAACCGATCCCCAGATTTGACCTCCGCAGCCCCTTGGAAGAGCAAAATTCATCCGATTCGGTTGAAATTTGGTACGTGAAGTTAGTATATGGTATCCAACAACCATGCAGGAATTGCTTCATATCGGTCCATAATTATATATAGCCCCCATATAAACCGATCCCCAGATTTGACCCCCGGTGCCTTTCGGAGAAGCAAAATTCATCCGATCTGGCTGAAATTTGGTACGAGGTGGTAGTATATGATATTTAACAACCATGCCAAAAGTGGTCCATATCAGTCCATAATCTTATATAGCCCCCATATAAACCGATCCCGAGATTTGGTTTTGGAGCCACTTGGAGGAGCAAATTTCATCCGAGTCAGTTGAAATTTGGTACATTGTGCTAGTATATGGCCGTTAACAACCATGTTAACTAGGCCCATATCGGTCTATAGTTATATATAGCCCTCAGATAAATCGACCCCCAATCACACAAAAATTGGTCCATATCAAGTTCGTAATTGTATATAGCCCCCAAATAAGCGACCCCCATATTTCAATTCTGGCTCTCTACGTACCGTGCAAAAGTCCATATCGATTCGTAACTATTTGTAGACTTACCTATACATCCCTTTTTCGTCTAATATATACCACGTATGGACTAACTCACAATTTAGAAACGATGTTAAGAAGTTTTAAGATACCACAACCCAATTAATTCGATTGTGGATGACCGTTTTTCGTAGAAGTTTCTACGCAATCCATGGTGGAGGGTACATAAGATTCGGCCTGGACGAACTTACGGCCGTATGTACTTGTTTTCAAGTAAATTCATCCGAAGAGAAGATATCTGCAATTTACTTTCTGCTAACTGACAGTTAAAGCCTAAAGACCGTTGACCTCATGATTCAGCAAAATGCGTATTTTATTGGAAAATCCCGCTGCCACCGTTGCCTTCTCTTCATTTGGTGTATGGTAACAATACAGCCTATACAAATCATCTACGGGGTCATCGGTGCGTATGATTTATAGGCCTATGAAATTATTAATGTTCATACGCAACATTGGACGACGTCACTAAATGTCATTGAAAATAATAAATTTTGTTTGCTACGCATTAAGAGAAATACTTGAAAATGAAATACTATTCTCAGCTTTTGAAATGATATATGGCAAATAAAAATGAAAATACATCAATAATATCTAAATATGTGACAAACAAAGGTAGTTTTTAAAATATAAGATTTAATTTGAACATGTACGAGATGATGTGATTTTTGAAATATCCTATACAAAAAGTGAAAAAACACGCCGAATAGTAGAAACAACTATGTAACGAACGGAAGGACTTTGCTGTAAATTCGGCTGATGCGAGCTTTCTGATACACAAAAGTGTACTGGAATGTCATTATTGAAAACTATGACCTCGACATAAGTGAAACAATTTTAAAATTGAAAATTCCAAATATCCACCAAGCAAATTCACTTCACTTATTATTATATGTGATTTGTAATGTAACTAGGTAAAATGCTTTATTTCTATTTATTTTTTGCTACATTTGGCATGAATTATGGCCTTCAAACCTGTGACAAAGCCATTACACGCTGCACAAAAGTGGGCGAAGTGCCGGTTTCTTCACATTTAAGTTTTTTTCAAATTCAAATGCTGAAGTCACTTGCATAAAGTAATCACATTATCAGACATGAATTTTATCACGGAGAACTTTATTTCTGAATGCAATGGATAACTTAAACTTAAAATAATGCCACGTTGCAAATTTCAAGAAAATCACATAAAATTTGCGGCTTCCATGCCCACAAAAACGTCAAATTGCGAAATTGGTCTGTATGGGGCCTATATTGAAAAATAAATCAAATTAATCACGCTACAATCTTCCATAATGGAGCTATCATTCTGAAAGTTGGTTGCCGACTTTTAGCATCATGAAAATGTACAAGCATTTGCAAATTAATATCCCTGCATTTTAAATGTCCGATAGGTACCATTTTCGGTACACTTTTTGATGGACCTAAAATACCTCTAGATTTCCAATTTCAGGCAATAGGATAAAAACTACGGTTTATATAAGCCCAAGACCCCAAATCGGGAAGTCGGTTTTTACGGGGACTATATCAAAACTTGGACCATCTTTGAACTTGACTTGCCTGCACACAAAAATCGAATCTGTGCCAGGACGATAGCGCCAGTATTGAATGCTGTAGCGTGATTACAACACACAGACGGATAGACGGACATGTTTATATCGTCCTAGAATTTCTCCCTGATCCAGAATATATATACTTTATATTCTCGGAAATCGATATTTCGATGTGTTACAAACGGAATGACAAACTTATTATACCCCCGCCACCATTCTATGGTGGTGGGTATGAAAACTGCGTATTTTTTTTAATATTTGACAACCGTTAGAATGCTTTACAAATTATGTTTAAGTTTGGTATAGTGGCAGTCCGAAAATTCCACTCGGTCACACAAAAATGCATTTTTGTGTGGGTGATTTGCTCATGTTTGCATGATTTGACATCGGATTTGTTCACTTAATTGCTTATAACTTTGCCATTTTTCGGTCAATTTTCTTCTACTTGGTCTTATTACTTACGTTAGAGTATTATCTATACTCTAACCATGAAGAGAAGCATTTTTTTTAATGGTTTGAACTTTTCATGATTTTTTTTGAAAATTTGTCATTTTTTCATTGATATTTTTTGAACCACTTAAGTTAGTATTCGTCATCTCAATACCTTTCATTTAAGTACCAACAACGATATAATAGGTCATTTCTAACTCGAGATATAATTTGTTTAGTGAAAAAAGAGTGAAAAAGTAAAAATAACGGGATATCTCAAAAACTGTTCCGTAAAAAAATTATTTTTTTTTTTTTTCAAATTCAGCTAATCAAAATACATAAATCACATCTCATCAAACGTACATGAAATAAAATCAAATCGAGAGATCGCTATGGACATGATCAAAATGATGTAGTGTGATTTTAGCAGACATACTGATGGACATTGTTAGTTCGACCTATAATTCCAATCTGATCACAAATGTATACACTTTAACATATATAGTCGGCAATAAATATTTAGATGTGTTACAAACAGAATGTCAAACATTACCATTCTAACAGGTTGGCCATTCTAACAGGTTGGCTGATAAGTCCCCGGTCTAACAAAGAAAAACACATTTTTTGTCAAAATTCGTATTTATTATTCAACATAGTTCCCTTCAAGAACGATACAACGATTATAACGATCTTCCAATTTTTGATACAATTTTGGTAGTACTCCTTCGGTTTTGCCTCAAAATAGGCCTCAGTTTCGGCGATCACCTCTTCATTGCAGCCAAATTTTTTCCCTGCGAGCATCCCTTTGAGGTCTGAGAATAAGAAAAAGTCGCTGGGGCCAGATCTGGTGAATACGGAGGGAGGGAAGCAATTCGAAGCCCAATTCATGAATTTTTGCCATCGTTCTCAATGACTTGTGGCACGGTGCGTTTTCTTGGTGGAACAACACTTTTTATACCCTCCACCATAGGATGGGGGGTATATTAACTTTGTCATTCCGTTTGTAACACATCAAAATATTGCTCTAAGACCCTAAAGTATATATATTCTGGGTCGTGGTGAAATTCTGAGTCGAACTGAGCATGTCCGTCCGTCCGTCCGTCTGTTGAAATCACGCTAACTTCCGAACGAAACAAGCTATCGACTTGAAACTTGGCACAAGTAGTTGTTATTGATGTAGGTCGGACGGCATTGCAAATGGGTCATATCGGTCCACTTTTACGTATAGCCCCCAAATAAACGGACCCCCAAATTTGACTTGTGATTGCTCTAAAAGAAGCAAGTTTCATCCGATCCGGCTGAAATTTGGTACATGGTGTTAGTATATGGTGTCTAACAACCATGCAAAAATTAGTCCATATCGGTCCACTTTTACGTATAGCCCCCATATAAACGGACACCCAAATTTGGCTTGCGATTGCTCTAAGAGAAGCAAATTTCATCCGATCCGGATGACATTTGGTACATGGTGTTAGTATATGGTCTCTAACAACCATGCAAAAATTGGTCCACGTTGGTCCATAATTATATAAAGCCCCCATATAAACCGATCCCCCGATTTGGCTTGCGGAGCCTCTAAGAGAAGCAAATTTAATCCGATCCGGCTGAAATTTGGTACATGTAGTTGGTATATGTTCTCTAATGACCATGCAAAAATTGGTCCACATCGACCCATAATTATATATAGCCCCCATATAAGCCGATCCCCAGATTTGACCTCCGGAGCCTCTTAGAGGAGCAAAATTCATCCCATCCGGTTGAAATTTGGTACGTGGTGTTAGTATATGGTCTCTAACAACCATGCAAGAATTGGTCCATATCGGTCCATAATTATATATAGCCCCCATATAAACCGTTCCCCAGATTTGATCTCCGGAGCCTCTTGGAGGAACAAAATTCATCCGATCCAGTTGAAATTTGCAACGTGGTGTTTGTATAATGCCGCTAATAACCATGCCAAAATTGGTCCATATCGGTTCATAATCATGGTTGCCACTCGAGCCAAAATAATCTACCAACATTTTATTTTTATAGAAAACATTGTCAAAATGTTATTTCTATCGAAAATTTTGTCAAAATTTTATTTCTATAGAAAATTTAGTCAAAATTTTATTTCTATAGAAAATTTTGACAAAATTTTATTTCTATAGAAAATTTTGTCAAAATTTTATTTCTATTGAAAAAATTTTCCAAATTTTATTTCTATAGAAAATGTTGTCAAAATTTTACTTTTATAGAAAATTTTGTCAAAATTTTATTTCTGTAGAAACTTTAAACTTAATTATATACGTATTTAATCGACCTTTTTTAGTTTAATATATACCATGTATGGGCTTTGTGGTATATATTACGGTGTTAGGAAGTTTTAAGATACCTTGCCATCGGCTTCAGTAGAAGTTTCTACGCAATCCTTGGTGGAGGGTACATAAGCTTCGGCCTGGCCGAACTTACGGCCTTATATACTTGTTTTGTTTAACATATACCCGTATGGACTAACTTACAATTGAGAACACGGTGTTAAGAAGTTTTACGATACCTTGCCATCGGCAAGCGTTACCGCAACCCAAGTAATTCGTTTATGGATGGCAGTCTGTAGTACAAGTTTCTATGCAATCCATGTGTCAGACCGGGTCTTATCAGCCAACGGAGGACGGTGAACGCAGTGGACGCCCGAAAGAGGTGATTACCGACGAAAACATCAAAAAAATCTACAAAATGATTTTGAATGACCGTAAAATGAAGTTGATCGAGATAGCAGAGGCCTTAAAGATATCAAAGGAACGTGTTGGAGCGTTTCAACGTCGAAATCGCGGCAAAACGGGCCCATATGAAGAAGAAAAAAGTGTTGTTCCACCAAGACAACGCACCGTGCCACAAGTCATTGAGAACGATGGCAAAAATTCATGAATTGCTTCCCCACCCACCCTATTCTCCAGATCTGGCGCCCGGCGACTTTTTCTTGTTGTCAGACCTCAAAAGGATGCTCGCAGGGGAAAAATTTGGCTGCAATGAAGAGGTGATCGCCGAAACTGAGGCCTATTTTGAGGCAAAACCGAAGGAGTATTACCAAAATGGTATCAAAAAATTGGAAGGTCGTTATAATCGTTGTATCGCTCTTGAAGGGAACTATGTTGAATAATAAAAACGAATTTTGACAAAAAAATGTGTTTTTCTTTGTTAGACCGGGGACTTATCAGCCAACCTGTTATATACAGGTTATGGTTCCCAAACATTTTTTGCTAATCAGAGTTATTGCAAAACCTATTAATCCATCATACAAAATTGGTTCTATAAATATAATTTATTAGTTCCATGATCACAATAGTGAAACACATTCTTATACTCGTAGTCTAGAATATGAAATTCTTATTTTGTGCCTTTCCCCGTCTCTTTTTCTGTTCACGGCGATCTTAGTACACTAGTGCATCACGTATATTGAATAATTTAATAGAAGAACTACAACTCTTTATGCAAACACAATTATATTATTAAGTTAGAATTTTCATATTTCTTCACGTTCCAATTTTTTATGGTATAAAATGTATTTCTACCCATTTATTCTAGAAAATTCAATAGAAAGTTTCTTCATCCTTTACAGTGATTGTGTTATCATCATCGGTGATTCTTGTTTAACAATCGGTAGGTCAAGAAGCGTTGTAAAAAACTTTGTGTTCTATTGAGTGAATAAATATAGGCCAAAGAAGTTGGTAAGTTGTGTCAACAGTCAGTCAATTTTCAAATTCAAGGCAATAAGCAAAAGTGTAAATGATGAAAGTTAGTCGGATTAAGTTGGTAAACAGTCCAAAGTCAGTTAAAAATTGTTTGGAAACATTTGTGTGTTAGGTGTCATAGAGAAATATATGCATCTTTAATGCCATAATAAGCATTTCGTTTTTATTTCTTAGAAGTTAAATTGAAGATAAATGATGTTTTCTTTTGACTTTTAAAAAACTATTCCTCTCACAATTATAAACATTCTAGTTACAATCATAGGTTTGATTGTTTTAAATTCAGATTTATTTAATCTTAAAAAAGTTCGTTATGCAGGTAACATTAGGTGTAATGGAAGGTCGTTATTTCAGGCTAACTTAGAAAATTCAACACATTGTTGTATTGCATGTGGTGGACTTATCTCTTATCAATGAATGCTCCCCGATTCCGCCGTCTCTAATTATGTTGAGACCATTTCCAGCAACTTTGAAACACTCAGAAATTTCACCAACATAACATAGAGGGTATAATAGTACACCGCTGAAAATTTGTTTATGTTCGGTCGAATATTGGATACAACCCAATGGATATATCCTATGTATCAAACCTCTGCAACGAATATACAAGCAATTACTTCAAGCACACGCCACATAATTCGAGTAGTAACTTCATTGCCCATTTCTCAAACGAGTAAAATATAAACCTTACACAGTGTGAAACAGCACAAATAAAACCCAATAAAGCAAGCACCAAATAATGTTCTGAAGTATTCGAATGTAATCGGAATTTCAATTCCATTCATTTTATAATTTCCATTGCTGTGTAGATGAAGTTATTTCGTTATCTCAACTATAAGAGTACAAGATCGCGCGACCTTTGTGTATATATTAAAATGTATAATTTTTAAAACAGTATCACTGGAAATAGAGTTAGAACATTTATTGACTCTACTCCCAAAATTCTACACTAATCTGATTTATTTTGTATTTCCTCTATTGTCGATTTAGCCATTTTTATACCCTTCACCACTACTGTGGTACAGGGTATAATACGTTTTTTTTTACCACCCATAGTTTAGTATACCGATAGTCTAAGAATTAAATTATGAGTCGATTTAGCGAGATCTGTCTGTCTATATGCTCATGTATTTTTGTATGCAGAGTAATAGTGATTTCGATTGATAAAAAATATGTTGCATATTTTACACGTTTCCCTATAAATTTAGAATTTTTGTTCGATTGGAAATCCTATAGAGCAGCCTACCAAAATTGTGCACGTTCGATTGACTTGGTGTAAGCCATCAAAAGTGTAATCCATTTTGCACTATAGGTAGTCTAATAATAATAACGTTGGTAAAAATGCAAAGGAAAGTATATGACCCACAGCTGATTAATTTACCAAACAGGAGCATTTTGAGTTTAAAAATATTTAAAATAAAAGAAAAATGTAAAAGGCTAATTTTTTTTTTTTTTTTTTTATTGATGGCTGTTAATAACAATCGAACAATTCCAGCGAATTTTGTTTTATTTACAACAATTTGTTTGTTTGTTCGCATTTTGTAACAGTGTTGCACATTTTTGGGGTTTCGGCAACATTGTGGTAGCACCATAAAATGTTGTACAATTTGTATACAACACTTTTTTCCAAATCGAAATCATCATAAGTCCGATGGTATTCAGATTTGGTATAGGATCTTACTTATATACTATTTCCATATACAATACTATTATTAACAATTTCACATACAAATAAAAGAAATAAATATATTCCTTTAACGCCCATGAAGCTCCGCTAGTGCTCCGTTAACTAACGAATTTTTAAACAGTATTATGGACATAGCTGCCATCTAGCGTATATACTCCATATGCCAGTTAGGATCTTAACTGTCAAACAATTTTCAGTTAAAGTTAACCGGAGAGAAGATATTTGGAATTTACTTTCTGAAAATGGCCGTAAAAGGATTAAGAAGGCAAAGGTATTCAAATTACGAAATATATCCATTTTTGAAATATATCTTATAGATAAAAGCAGATTACGATTTTGGCCATTATAAATCAATTAATTGATAGTACCACTTTTCATGTCTATTTGACATTCTCCGTTTTCCTTTTTTTTGGCTTATGGATTCTAGCGTATATGCTCCATATGCCAGTTAGGATCTTAACTGTCAAACAATTTTCAGTTAAAGTTAACCGGAGAGAAGATATTTGGAATTTACTTTCTGAAAATGGCCGTAAAAGGATTAAGAAGGCAAAGGTTTTCAAATTACGAAATATGTCCATTTTTGAAATATATCTAAAAGATAAAAGCAGATTACGATTTTGGCCATTATCAATCAATTAATTGTAGTACCACTTTTCATGTCTATTTGACATTTTCCTTTTTTTTTTTTGGCTTATGGATTCTGAGAAGAAGATCGATATTTCTTTTGCCACTTCGAAATCACAGACTTCGTTCTTCTTCGAGCCATAATTAAAAGCAGATCTTCCTAAGTAACATTGTGGTTAATAATATTTTAAATTATCAATTTCATCTTCGACGAAAATTAGTTAATTACGAGATTAATTTAATGAAAATCACCAATTGATACCGGAATATGTGCGTATATCTGAAATTCCTCGATAAGCTCTAAACAAAATCGGAAATTAAAATAGCTCTTACTAAATTAAATTAAATTTGTAATAGGCAAAAAGGGAGTCTATAACAATAATTCATGTAATGGATACCAAGTTCAGAGAGGAAAGGACCCAAACCCCCCACCCGACTGCTGCTACCGAAAAATGGCTCCCGCAGTCCTACTTCTCTCTTTATTCTATGGGAATGTAAACCTCTATATAGCTCCCAAAAAAATTTAAGAATAAAAAATGGAAGAAATGGTCGTCGCCGACTTTAAAATTTCCTTACTTGTTTAGATTATTGAATTTTTATTCCAATCGAACTCTCATGGGCAAGAAAGATGAAGAAAATTTTTCCGTATACAACAACGGATTGCATGTCAATCTAGAATTTCGTGTAGGTTTGATGAAACGTTCGAATCCAGTTCGATTCACGAGATAAACTGAAAATTTTCACAATAAGCAGGCCACATCAGATTTAGGATATATATAAAAGTGCCTAAAATTTCTCCTCTAGGAGTTCAATAAAATTTTATGAAAATATCCAATTTCAGATTATTTCAATGAAATTCTGTAGAAATAAACAGTGTCAAGATCTAATTTCACCAGATATAATATTACCATAGACCCCATTTAGTCGAATGAGAACTAGAAGTGAAATCAGGCCTTATAGAAGGTGTATTAAAATAGGAACTATTACTAATCATAAGAAACCATTGCGCCAAATTGGTTTATAATTATATATATAATTTATTAAGAACTGAATATCATTTTTAAGGTTATATAAATATACCGTTATTTTCAAAATTAATGCACTTCCGCTACATATATTGCAATAAATTGAAATCGGTGCACCATATTAAATTAAAAAAAAAAATCCGAAACCCCAAACAATATTCTCTTTAAGCCGTCTTTACATTGTTTTTCAATTTTCCAAGTAGTTTTAGAGATATCGTTCAAGTTTTGAACAAAAAATTATTTTTTTTGTCCGTCTGCTGAAATTATGCTAGCTTCCGAACGAAACAAGCTATCGACTTGATAGTTTAGCCTAAGTAGTTTTTAGTGATGTAGGTCAGATGGTATTGCCAATGGGCCATATTGGACCTTTTTTACGTTTAGGTCCCATATAAACCAACCCCCAGATTTGGCTTGCGGAGCCTCTTAGAGAAGAACATTTCATCCGATCCGGTTGAAATTTGGTACGTGGTGTTACTATATGGTCTCTAACGACCATGCAAGAATTGATCCATATCGGTCTTTTATATATATATAGTCCCGATATAAACCGATCCCCAGATTTGACCTCCGGATCCTCTTGGAGGAGCAAAATTCATCCGATCCGATTGAAATTTGGGACGTCGTCTAACAACCATACAAAACTTAGTCCATATAGGTTCATAATTATATATAGCCCCCCATATAAACCGATCCCAACATTTGGTTTTGGAGCCTATTGGAAGAGCAAATTTCATCCTAACTTACAAGTTAGAAGACGATGTTTACATTGTTTTTGAATTTTCCAAGTAGTTTTAGAGATATCGTTTTGAACAAAAAATTAATTTTTTTTGTCCGTCTGTTGAAATTACGCTAGCTTCCGAACGAAACAAGCTATCGACTTGATAGTTTAGCCTAAGTAGTTTTTAGTGATGTAGGTCAGATGGCATTGCCAATGGGCCATATTGGACCTTTTTTACGTTTAGCTCCCATATAAACCGACCCCCAGATTTGGCTTGCGGAGCCTCTTAGAGAAGAACATTTCATCCGATCCGGTTGAAATTTGGTACGTGGTGTTAGTATATGGTCTCTAACGACCATGCAAGAATTGGTCCATATCGGTTATAAATATATATAGTCCCGATATAAACCGATCCCCAGATTTGACCTCCGGATCCTCTTGGAGGAGCAAAATTCATCCGATCCGATTGAAATTTGGGACGTCGTCTAACAACCATACAAAACTTGGTCCATATAGGTTCATAATTATATATAGCCCCCCATATAAACCGATCCCAACATTTGGTTTTGGAGCCTCTTGGAAGAGCAAATTTCATCCTAACTTACAAGTTAGAAGACGATGTTAAGAAGTAATTGGATTGTGGATGACATTCTTTCTATGCAATCCATGGAGGGTACATAAGATTCGACCTGACCGTGGATGACAATCTTTCTATGCAATCCATGGAGGGTACATAAGATTCGACCTGACCGAACTTACTTAATATAACTTGTTGTATCATATAATTAATAATTATTATGTATTATATAATTATTAATTATTAATTATATATCCTCTATATAACCTGATACCCAGATTTGACTTACTTAGCTTATGGAAGAAGCAAATTTCATCCGATCTGCTTAAAATTTGGTACGTGATGTTTATATAGTTATGTCATGCGAAAATCGGTCCATAATTATATATAGTTCACATATAAAACTACACACAAAGAAAATTTCATTAAAATTGAGCTAATGAAAAATTTTCATGGTCACAATGAAACAATTTCATTATGACCATGAAAATATTCATTAATAGTACGAATGGTTTCGTTAATTAACTGGAAATTCGTTATAATAACGTAAAATTTTGTTATATCAACGGATTTGTTTCATTAGCTCAATTTTAATGAAACAGTTCGTTAATATAACGATTTTTTTTATCAGTGTAGCCTCAGACTTGAAATCTGGGGCCAATTGGAAGCAAATTTTAAGCGATCCAGCTAAAATTCATAATTGGTTCATAATTATTTAAAGACTATTCTCTATATACCGATCAAGAACTAAAGTGGCATACATACATTGAAAAAAAGCATGTCCGGTCCCAAAGATTTTGTCTTTATTTTAAAAATTTGTTCCAAAGAAGCGGAACAAATTTAAAGACAATTTCATTAATTTTAAACAATTTTTCTGAATTTGCTTTCATGTTATGATACCCATTTTAAAATCAAATCACTTAATTATAAGGACAATACGACTCCATTGAAAAGTCTATCGACTTTTGGACAAGGAAAAAAAACTTTATATTAGAGAAATCCGTCTTCTATGCTAAGCAAAATTTGCATTCGTATTTTAAAGACATGAAATCTTTGACCTCACGACAATATTTTTTTCATTGTATATAGATATTTAATCTGCTTTTTATACCCACCACCATAGAATGGTGACGGGGGTATAATAAGTTTGTCATTCCGTTTGTAACACATCGAAATATCGATTTCCGACTGTATAAAGTATATATATTCTTGATCAGGGAGAAATTCTAAGACGATATAACGATGTCCGTCTGTCTGTCTGTCTGTCTGTCTGTCTGTCTGTTGTAATCACGCTACAGTCTTCAATAATGAAGCAATCGTGCTGAAATTTTGCACAAACTCGTCTTTTGTCTGCAGACAGATCAAGTTCGAAGATGGGCTATATCGGTCCAGGTTTTGATATAGTCCCCATATAAACCGACCTCCCGATTTTGGGTCTTGGGCTTATAGAAATGGTAGTTTTTATCCAATTTGCCTGAAATTGGAAATCTAGAGGTATTGTAGGACCACAAATACGTGTGCCAAAAATTGTGAGTATCGATCCATATTTTGGTATAGCCCCCATATAGACCGATCTCCCAATTTTACTTCTTGGGCTTATAGAAACTGCAGTTTTTATTCAATTTGCCTGAAATTTGAAATCTAGAGGTATTTTAGGACCATAAAGAGGTGTGCCGAAAATGGTGAGTATCGGTCCATGTTTTGGTATAGCCCCCATATAGACCGATCTCCCGATTTTACTTCTTGGGCTTAAGCAACCGCAGTTTTTATCCAATTTGCCTGAAATTTGAAATCTAGAGGTATTTTATGACCATAAAGAGATGTGCCAAAAATGGTGAGTACCGGTCCATGTTTTGGTATAGCCCCCATATAGACCGATCTCCCGATTTTACTTCTTGGGCTTATAGAAACCGCAGTTTTTATTCAATTTATCTGAAATTGGAAATCTAGAGGTATTTTATGACCATAAAGAGGCGTGCCAAAAATGGTGAGTATCGATCCATATTTTGGTATAGCCCCCATATAGACCGATCTCCCGATTTTATTTCTTGGGCTTATAGAAACCGTAGTTTTTATCCAATTTATCTGAATTTGGAAATCGAGAGGTACTTTAGAACCGTAAAGAGGTGTGCCAAAATTGGTGAGCATCGGTCCATGTTTTGGTATGGTGCCCATATAAACCGACCTCCCGATTTGGGGTCTTGGGCTTATAGAAACCGTAGTTTTTATCCAATTTGCCTGAAATTGGAAATCTAGATGTATTTTAGGACCATAAATAGGTGTGCCGAAAATGGTGAGTATCGGTTCATATTTTGGTATAGCCCCCATATAGACCGATTTCCCGATTTTATTTCTTGGGCTTCTAGAATCCAAAGTTTTTACCCAATTTGCCTGAAATTGGAAATCTAGAGGTATTTTCGGGCCATAAAGAGGTGTGCCGAAAACGGCGAGTATCGGTCCATATTTTAGTATAGCCCCCATAAGAACGATTTCCCGATTTAACTCCTTGGGTTTCTAGAAACCGTAGTTTTTATCTGATTTGCCTGAAATTGTAAATATTCTGGTATTTTAGGCTCACAAAAAGGTGATCGGATTAAGTTTTTATCGGTCCATTTGGTAATGCCTCCATATAGACCGACTTCACTTCTTGAGGGTGTAGAAGGCCAACTAATCATGAAAATTGCTTGAAACTCAATGTAAAATTTCCAAATTTTACTATTCGGGTGAAAATCTACAGATTTAAAATTTCAAATCAAGACGTTATTTTATAATTTTCTTGCACACTTACAAGAGATGTTAATAATTCCTCTAAAACTCAAACAAAAATGGTTTTTATAAATCCAGAATCTGATATAGTCCTCATAGGTGAAATCTTTAAATTTATCTTCCGGAAGTGTCCTCAAGCCCTCCTGAAATTTCAAAGGAAAGCCTAATATTTGGTTCATGGTGGTGGGTATTTAAGATTCGGCCCGGCCGAACTTACTGCTGTATATACTTGTTTTGTATAACATAGACTACATTTGGTTAGTCTTACAATTTAACATTAAGAAAGTTTAAAATATTTTACCCCATAAGCGACTGGTACCACAATACAAGTAATTCGATTATGGATCGCAGTCGTTAGTAGAACTTTGTTACCAATCCGTGGTACATAAGATTCGTCCTGGCCGAATCTTATGTACACCGGATCGGCCTTATATATCATTTTATTTTTCATTTTTAAGATTTAGTTGGCAAAATTTAAATAAAGTTCAACTGCTGTCACTGTGTAATACCTGCTCTACATTTTATTCAAGTGGCTGTTGAGGAAAAAATCATTCCAGAATTTTTAGTTTTTCTTCTTTGTTTTAAATTTAGTTAAGACAATTTGAAATAGCAATCAACTGAGACCAATATATATTTTTGGTATCAGAAAAAATCAGAAATATCGATTCTAATCAAAAACATGTATATACGGCACTAAGTACGGCCGAGCTGAATACTAAATACCCACCACTAATTCCATGGAAAACTTTTTGTTTCGTGGGTATTTAATGGCATACACGCTTCCATTGAAAAATATATAACAGGTCTAACAAAGAAAAACACATTTTTTTTTGTCAAAATTCGGTTTTATTATTCAACATAGTTCTCTTCAAGAGCGATACAACGATTATAACGACCTTCCAATTTTTTTATACCATTTTGGTAGTACTCCTTCGGTTTTGCCTCATAATAGGCCTCAATTCGAAGCCCAATTCATGCATTTTTGCCATCGTTATCAATGACATGTGGCACGATGCGTTGTCTTGGTGGAACAACACTATTTTCTTCTTCATGTGGGGCCGTTTTGCAGCGATTTCGACCTTCAAACGCTCCAATAACGCCATGTAATAGTCACTGTTGATGGTTTTTCCCTTCTCAAGATAATCGATAAAGATTATTCCATGCGCATCCCAAAAAAACAGAGACCATTACATTGCCAGCGGACTTTTGCTCACCGCTCAGAATCATCAACACGTTGTTGTTTTTGGTCAAATGTGAGCTCGCGCGGCAACCATTTTGCACAGAGCTTCCGCATATCCAAATATTGATGAATGATATGACCAACACGTTCCTTTGATATCTCTAAGGCCTCTGCTATCTCGATCAACTTCATTTTACGGTCATTCAAAATCATTTTGTGGATTTTTTTGATGTTTTCGTCGGTAACCACCTCTTTCGGGCGTCCACTGCGATCACCGTCCTCCGTGCTCATTTCATCACGCTTGAATTTTGCATACCAATCAATTATTGTTGATTTCCCTGGGGCAGAGTCCGGAAACTCATTATCAAGCCAAGTTTTTGCTTCCACCGTATCTTATCCCTTCCGAAAACAGTATTTTATCAAAACACGAAATTCCTTTTTTTTTCCATTTTTTTTCACAATAACAAAAGTTGCTTCACAAAAGACGCTCTATCTCACAAACTAATTGACTTACAGACGTCAAATTTTGACACGAATCATTTGAAGGTTGGTACTATATAAAAATAATATGCATTTAATACTAGCGACGCCATCTATGTGTCAGACCGGGGACTTATTAGCCAACCTGTTACCAAACATGGTCCGATACTCAGCATATTTGTCACAGCTATTTTCGGGCCTAAAATACTTCTAGATTTTGAATTCCAAGCAAATCGGCTAAAAAATGATGTGTTTACATGCTCAAGACCCCAAACGGGGGCCTGTTTGTATGAGGGCTATACCAAAATATGGACCAATTCCCATAGTTTTCGGTTTGTTTACCTTTAGATTTTCAATTTTGCCCAGCGCGCAAAGGCAAATCGGATGAAAATTGCTCAAGAACTCTCCGGAACCATCGTGGTGCAATGGTTAGCAGCCCGCCTTTAATCTAGATGCTCAAGATCTCAAATCTGGTCGGGCCGTTTTGTATGTGTACCATGCCAAATATACTTTACCACTATTGCGTCATTATTGTAGACTGTAGCGTGATTGTAACAGACAGACAGACGGATGGTCGGATATGGACATTTCGATGTATTGCAAAGGGAAAGACAAACTTAATATACCCCACCGTGGTGCAAAGATTAGCATGCCCGCCTTGCATACACAAGGTCGTGGGTTCGATTCCTGATTCGACCGAACACCAAAAAGTTTTTCAGCGGTGGATTATCCCACCTCAGTAATGCTGGTGACATTTCTGAGGGTTTCGAAGCTTTTCTAAGTGGTTCCACTGCAATGTGGAACGGCGTTGAGCTTAACATGGAATCGGGCAGCACTCTGTGATAAGAGAGAAGTTCACCAATGTGCTATCACAATGGACTGAATAGTCTAAGTGAGCCTGATACATCGGGCTGCCACCTAACCTAACCTAATATACCCCCATTATCATTCTATGTTGGTGCACGCAGAGAAGGAATATGATTACCTCAAACATGTTTCAAGAGCAAAATGTTATTTTTGTATGGTGACCATGTAACATGTTTGTCACTGAAATGTTATTTTCTCGTCAAATATAACCTGCTTGCCGAAATCAGATGCATGATTTTCGAGAAAGTAACATAGTTGCGAAAACCATGTTACATGGGCACCACCCAAAAATAACATTTTGCTCTTAAAACATGTTTGAGGTGATCATATTCCTTCCCTGGGTGTGGGTATAATAAAATTACTTTGAACTTTGAATGTAGTGAACTCGCGCCACTTTAGAGTAACTCTTCTATACATTGCTTGTTAATTTTATATTCACAAAGTATATTCACAAATTTCACTTAACGTAGTTTTGTTTTTTTTTTTTTCAATCTAGTGATAATGAAAGAGTTGTAAATATTTAACCATTTCACTTAAATCTGCACACAATAATTTCTTATTTACATTCATGTTTTGCTGTCACACAAAACTTTTAATTTTATTTCAGCAATTTCCATTGAATTCCAATCTCCAAGGACAATAGTGAATGAAAAGACAACAGAATATAAAATGTAAACTACGTCCGTCCTTTAATGCTGAGAAAGCAAACACCGAATTTTTTCTACGCAACTAAATGCCAAGCATTGCATTAATTAGCTGAAGTACTCAACAAGTTGCTTAAATAGAACGCAAACAATTTGTTTTCCTAATTAATGCCTCATTTAAGGAATTAAAATAAATGTTACGATGTAAAGGAAATATACCGAGCAGAATTGTGAAACGGTGTTAGCAAACCTCTCAAACATCTCAGTCACTGTGGAAACTAAGCGGAAAATTAATATCCTGGAACTTGGGTACATCATCCAATAGAAGTACTTGTGCATTCTAAAATAGAATTTCAAGGACAATATAAGAATTATTTATTTTGAAATCCTTTTCTGAGAAGTTCGACAAATTTAATAATAAAACAAGTATATACGGCCGTAAATTCGGCCAGGCCGAAGCTTATGTACCCTCCATCATGGATTGCGTAGAAACTTCTTCTAAACACTGCCATCCAGAATCGAATTACTTAAGTTGCAGTAACGCTTGCCGATGGCAAGGTATCTTAAAACCTCCTAACACCATCTTCTAAATTGTATGTAAGCCCATACGTGGTATATATTAAATCAAAAAAGATCGATCCAATACGTATATAATTCAGTTTGACAAAGTAGACATAAAATTTTGACAAAATTTTCTACAGAAAAAAATTTTAACAAAATTTTCTACAGAAATAAAATTTTCACAAAATTTTCTATAGAAATAAAAATTTTAACAAAATTTTCTATAGAAAGAAAATTTTGACAAAAATTTCTACAGAAATAAAATTTTAACAAAATTTTCTATAGAAATAAAATTTTGACAAAATTTTCTATAGAAATATAATCTTGGTAGATTATTTTTGGCTCGAGTTGCAACCATGATTATGAACCGAATAAAATTTGAACAAAATTTTCTATAGAAATAAAATTTTGACAATGATGAAAATTTTATTATGAACCGAATAAAATTTTAACAAAATTTTCTCTAGAAATAAAATTTTGACAAAATTTTCTATAGAAATAAAATTTTGGTAGATTAATTTTGGCTCTAGTGGCAACCTTGATTATGAACCGATATGGACCAATTTTTGTGTGATTGGACCAATTTTGGTATGGTTGTTAGCGACCATATACTAACACCACTTTCCTAATTTGAACCGGATCGGATGAATTTTGCCCCTGCAAGAGGCTCCGCAGGTCAAATCTGGAGAACGTTTTATATGTGGGCTATATATAATTATGGACAGATATGTACCAATTCTGGCACGGTTGTTAAATATCGTATACTAACACCATGTTCCAAATTACAACCGGATTGGATGAAATTTGCTTCTGTTGGAGACTTCGCAAGCCAAATCTGGGGATCGGTTTATATGGGGGCTATATATAATTATGAACCGATGTGGACCAATTTTTGCATGGTTGTTAGAGACCATATACCAATATAATGTACCAAATTTCAGGCGGATCGGATGAAATTTGCTTCTCTTTGAGGCTCCGCAACCCAAATCTGGGGATCGGTTTATATGGGCGCTATATATAATTATGGACCGATGTGGACCAATTTTTGCATGGTTGTTAGAGACCATATACCAACATCATGTACCAAATTTCAGCCGGATCGGATGAAATTTGCTTCTCTTTGAGGCTCCGCAAGCCAAATCTGAGATCGGTTTATATGGGGGCTATATATAATTATGGACCGATGTGGAACAATTTTTGCATGATTGTTAGAGACCATATACCAACACCATGTACCAAATTTCAGCCGGATCGGATGAAATATGCTTCTCTTAGAGGCTCCACAAGCCAAATCTGGGGATCGGTTTATATGGGGGCTATATATAATTATGGACCGATATGGACCAATTTTTGCATGGTTGTTAGAGACCATATACCAACATCATGTAGCAAATTTCAGCCAGATCGGTTGAAATTTTCTTCTCATTGAGGCTCCGCAAGCCAAATCTGGGGATCGGTTTATATGGGGGTTATATATAATTATGGACCGATGTGGACCAATTTTTGCATGGTTGTTAGAGACCATATACCAACACCATATACCAAATTTCAGCCGGATCGGATGAAATATGCTTCTGTTAGAGGCTCCACAAGCCAAATCTGAGGGCCCCTTTATATGGGGGCTATACGTAAAAGTGGACCGATATGGCCCATTTTCAATACCATCCGACCTACATCGATAACAACAACTTGTGCCAAGTTTCAAGTCGATAGCTTGTTTCGTTCGGAAGTTAGCGTGATTTCAAAAGACGGACGGACGGACGGACGGACATGCTTAGATCGACACATAATTTCACCACGACCCAGAATATATATACTTTATGGGGTCTTAGAGCAATATTTCGATGTGTTACAAACGGAATGACAAAGTTAATATACCCCCATCCTATGATGGAGGGTATAACAAGTATATACAGTAGTAAGTTCGACCGGACCGAATCGTAAATACCCACCACTATGAATCAAATATAATAGTTTCCTTTGAAAACTCTTCGTCGGTACGGGTATCTTGATAACATATGTAGGATTTTAGGTGGTTTGATGACAGATATTTTCCCAGGCAGATCAATACAAACAGTACACTTCCCGAAGATAAATTTAAAGATTCTACCTATGAAGACTAGATCAGATTATGGATTTATAAGAACCAATTTTGTTTGAATTTTAGAGAAATAAACATATCGTATAAATGATGAAAAATGCCTTGATTGGAAACCTTAAATCTGTAGATTTTTACCGCCATTATTTAAATAATAACGAGGAGTAAAATCTGGAAGTTTTACTTTTAGTTTCAAGCAATTTTTATGATCATTGCTCCTGCTATACCCTCAAGAAGTGAAATCGGTTCGTCGATCATTTTCTTACATAATGTACCGGTAGAAATAAATGCGATGAACATTTTTGAGGGTCTAAAATACCAGTATATTTACATTTTCAAGCAAAGTTGATAAAAACTACACCCAGAAAAAAGGGGCTGTAATGCCAACTGAACTTTATTTTAGTTCATGAAGATTAGTTGATTTTAGTTAAATTTTGCACAATATATACATACCTTTTTGTACAATAGAAAACGATGTTAAGAAGTTTTAAGAAAACACAACCCAAGTAATTCGATTGTGGATGACAGTTTTTCGTAGAAGTTTCTACGCAATCCATGGTGGAGGGTACATAAGATTCGGCCTGGCCGAACTTACGGCCGTATATACTTGTTGGGTTCTAAATTGTGAGTTAGTCCATACGTGGTATATATTGGACCAAAAAATTATGTATAGTTAAGTCTACAAATAATTACGAATCGATATGGAATTTTTGCACGGTACGTAGAGAGCCAGAATTGAAATATGGGGGTCGCTTATATGGGGGCTATATACAATTATGAACTTGCTATGGACCAATTTTTGTGTGATTGGGGATCGATGGCCATATATAACTATAGACCGATATGGACCAAGTTAGGCATGGTTGCTAACGACCATATACTAGCACAATGTACGAAATTTCATCTCACTCGGATGAAATTTGCTCCTCCAAGAGGCTCCAAAACCAAATCTCTGGATCGGTCTATATGGGGCTATGTATGATTATGGACTGATATGGACCACTTTTGGCATGGTTGTTAAATATCATATACTACCACCACGTACCAAATTTCAAGCAGATCGGATGAATTTTGTTTCTCCAAAAGGCACCGGAGGTCAAATCTGGGGATCGGTTTATATGGGTGCTATATAATAGGAACCAATTCCTGCATGGTTGTTGGATACCATATACTAACATCACGTACCAAATTTCAAACAAATGGGAAGAATTTTGCTCTTCCAAGGGGCTCTGGAGGTCAAACCTGGGGATCGGTTTATATGGGGCCCATATATAATTATGGGCCGATATCGACCAATTTTTGCGAGGGAGTTTGAGGCCAGATATTAACACCACGTACCAAATTTCAGTTGAATCAGATGAAATTTGGTCTTCCAAGAGGCTCCGGAGGTCAAATCTGGTGATTGGTTTATATGGGGGCTATATATAATTATGGACCGATGTGGACCAATTTTTGCGTGGTTGTTAGAGACCATATAATAACACCATGTATCAAATTTCAGCCGGATCGGATGAAATTTGCTTCTCTTAGCGGCCTCGCAAGCCAAATCGGGGGATCGGTTTATATGGGGGCTATATATAATTATGGACCGATGTGGACCAATTTTTGCATGGTTGTTAGAAACCATATTATAACACCATGTACCAAATTTCAGCCGGATCGGATGAAATTTGCTTTTCTTAGAGGCCTCGCAAGCCAAATCGGGGGATCGGTTTATATGGGGGATATATATAATTATGGACCGATGTGGACCAATTTTTGCATGGTTGTTAGAGACTGTATACTAACACCATGTACCAAATTTCAGCCGAATCGGATGAAATTTGCTTCTCTTAGAGGCCTCGTAACCCAAATATGGGGGTCCGTTTATATGGGGGCTATACGTAAAAGTGGACCTATACGGCCCATTTTCAATACCATCCGACCTACATCAATAACAACTACTTGTGCCAAGTTTCAAGTCGATAGATTGTTTCGTTCGGAAGTTAGCGTGATTTCAACAGACGCACGGACGGACGGACATGCTCAGATCGACTCAGAATTTCACCACGACCCAGAATATATATACTTTATGGGGTCTTAGAGCAATATTTCGATGTGTTACAAACGGAATGACAAAGTTAATATACCCCCCATCCTATGGTGGAGGGTATAAAAAGAGACGATATAGCGAATCGCTATTAGCTATGTCCGTCCATTCATCCATCCGTCCGTCTGTTGTTGCAAAAATTGGTCCATATCGATACATAATTATATAAGCATTGGTGCTAGGTATAAAAAATATTTCTATTTAAAAATCCAATAGAAATTGAAAACGTTTTCAAGGAAAGGAAAATATATTCTAATTGGAAAATTATATAATTAAAATCAGTTTATCAATTTATTCAAGAGGAACAATTGAGCAATGAGCGGATCAAATTTGATTTTAAAAGTAGGTAGATCAAATGACCTATATTTCCAACTTAATTGTTGACATATTAGGCTAAATTTTTAGCTTATGTTATTTAAATTACGTACAATGTAATCCTTTAGGGTTGCTGAAAATATCATCCGTGGTTTGGATTTAAACTAAAAATATCGTTTATGGAAGTGTAACATAATGCGAATGTCGCATAAGTAAGCCTCGAATAGCAGACATATTGCTTGACTTTAAGAAAGAACCCCATATTATCCACATTTTCCGCATGGTCATCTTCATTGTATCAGTTAGAATCATCTTAGATGCTATTATTTGTATATTTGGAAAATCAATTTCGATGCTTCAATATTTTATACAAAGCTATTAGCATAAATTGTACACCCACCCCTACGAAAGTGTTCCATAAAGTCAGTGGTTTCTTCGTCGTTACTTCCTCTCCATACAAGAAATATGTGGACTATTTAATAAAATTTCATGAAATTTTTCGACATTGCATTTTTGGAAACTCCATGGATGGCATAATATTGATGATGCTCCACGCAGTTTTGCATAGCAAATATTTAATACTCTTATTAATGATGATATTCGTAATTAGGATGGTAAACGATATGATGCTGTACAAGTAAAGGGTCCAGAATTTTTTGGAAGATAGAATTAATGTCAGTGTATTACTGCAAATTAATGTCAGTTTATTACTGCAAAACAAATATCGATTTTTTTGGTTTTTGTTAGAATAGTATTATTCAATTTGTCCAATTATTTAACCACACTTGAAATTGTGAAAAAAAAATTATACTAAAACCAAATAATTATTTCTAATAATAGTAAATTAAATTAGGCACGAGTTAAGCAATGAACTTTTTGCTGTTCAAAATTTTCACCAGCTAAAATGGAAAATATGTTTATAAAAGCAGAATAAAGTTATAACTTCCTTGGCAAATTTTATTATAACTTGATGGGGAATTATCCATACAAATAATTAAAAAAGTTTATTTTCTTAAACTGGAATTATTGTGGATAAAAAGAATGCCGCTCGATTCTATATTTAACTTATTGACCTAGTTGAGTCGAGGGACCTAGTCGACGTTTCACCCAGAAATGTAACCACTGTTGTCGGTGTTTGGCGAAACTGGGATTGATCTCATACGCCTTTGTGTGCAAGGCGGCCATGCTAACCATTGCACCATGGTGACTCTCAGAAGTTAGTCACAATAAATATGGACCACCCCGAATATGAGACATATTAACAAAAGTATTGGGAGCCACCGTTGTGCAATGGTTAGCATGCCCGCCGTACATACACAGGGTCGTGGGTTCAAACCCAGTTTCGACCAAACACCAAAAAAAAATTTTCATCGGTGGATTATCCCACCTCAGTAATGCCGGTGACATTTCTGAGTGTTTCAAAGCTTCTCTAAGTGGTTTCATTGCAATGGCTATAAAAAGGAGGTCCCTTGTCACATGGAATCGGGCAGCACTCAGTGATAAGAGAGAAGTTCACCACTGTGGTATCACAATGGACTGAATAGTCTAAGTGAGCCTGAAATATCGGGCTGCCACTATACCTAACCTAACAAAACTATTGAAAAGAGAACAACTGCACTTTACTGGCACCTCGCCAAATTACTTTACTTTCAAGTATATTACTTAGCTTGGTTTGGTGATTTCAACAAACTAAATTTTTCTTCCCGAAAATACCTGGGTCTTGAAAAATAACCTTGGAAAGTCAATAAAAATGCTGTAATATTTCCTATGGGCCTATGACCGGCGTTTGAGGTTTTCTCCTATGGACAGACTCCAAAGCGTGCGAACGCGATGGCAAGGTGACATTGATGGCCAGCCTAATGTAGGGGTTTTGTATTTTCTCCAATGAACAGGATCCTATTGGCTAATATGAGCGCCAAGCAATATAAGTGGGGTATGAGACTTCCTCCCATGGACAGAATCTGTAGTGGGCAAAGGGCAAGATGCAATTAATGGACGGCCTTTGGTCGAGTTTGAGATTTTCTCCATAGAAGCCATCAGCTAACGTGAAGGTAAAGTGACATTGGTGGCCGCCACAAATGGCAGCCTTCGGCCGGGGTTTGAAATGTTCTCTTATCGACAGAATTCAAAGCGGGCTACCGCGAAGGAAAGGTTCCATTGGTGGCTACAGGGTTTGAAAATCCACAAAGTGGGCATGGCCTGGGTTTGAGATTTTCTCTTATGGGCAGAGTTTGAAGTGGGGTAACAAGTTGACGTATATGATTACATTAAAATAAGCTGAAACTAATAAATACCACAAATAAGTGACTACAACATAATACATAATATTCCAGATGGGCTAAAAATCAATAATTTTTGTATATATTCTAAATTAAAGCTTAATAACTTTGCCAAAGTTTAAGCTATGATTACGTATTATTACTTAAACCCTATTCAAGCCAAAAACTTTGGAAGTTCGCACAGCTTCGAAAAGATGTCCTCCCAAAGATGTTTTTTTATTTTATCTACAAGTTCTTTTAATTAAAAATTTTTTTAACTCTCTTTTTTCATATTTTTAATGGGAATTTTTTTTTGTTATTTAAATAAGTTTAAAACAGGGTATTAATTAAAAATATAGAATTTACGAGTATTTATATATTAATAACGAACAAATTATTGAAATGTTGTCGAAAAAAATGCTAAATCCATTCTAGAAAATTTCGAGTTTTTGGAATTTCAACCAGATCGGATGAATTTTGCTTCTCCATAAAGCACTGGAGGTCAAATCTGGCGATCGGTTTATATGGTAGCTATATATAATTATGGACTGATAGGAACCACTTAGGAACATATACCAACACCATGTACCAAATTTCAGCCGGATCGGATGAAATTTTCGTTTCTTAGAGGGTCCGCAAGCCAAATCGGGGGATCGGTTTATATGGGGGCTATATATAATTATGGACCGATATGGACCAATTTTTGCATGGTTGTTAGAGACCATATACTAACACCATGTACCAAATTTCAGCCGGATCGGATGAAATTTGCTTCTCATAGAGCGATCGCAAGCCAAATTTGGGGGTCCGTTTATATGGGGGCTATACATAAAAGTGGACCGATATGGACCAATTTTTGCATGGTTGTTAGAGACCATATACTAACACCATGTACCAAATTTCAGCCGGATCGGATGAAAGTTGCTTCTCTTAGAGCAATCGCACGCCAAATTTGGGGGTCCGTTTATATGGGGGCTATACGTAAAAGTGGACCGATATGGCCCATTTGCAATACCATTCGACCTACATAAATAACAACTACTTGTACCAAGTTTCAAGTCGATAGGTTGTTTCGTTCGGAAGTTAGCGTGATTTCAACAGGCGTACGGACGGACGGACGGACATGCTCAGATCGACTCAGAATTTCACCACGACCCAGAATATATATACTTTATGAGGTCTTAGAGCAATATTTCGATGTGTTACAAACGGAATGACAAAGTTGATATACCCCCATCCTATGGTGGTGGGTATAAAAAACCGATTAAATGCGTATATAATTCAGTTTGACAAAGTTTTCTATAGAAATAAAATTTTGATAAAATTTTCTATAGAAATAAAATTTTAACAAAATTTTCTATAGAAATAAAATTTTGACAAAATTTTTTATAGAAATAAAATTTTGAAAAGTTTTCTATGGAAATAAAATTTTGGTACATTATTTTTGGCTCGAGTGGCAACCACGATTATGAACCGATATGGAACAATTTTTGTGTGATTAGAGATAGGCTATATATAACTATAGACCGATATGGACCAATTTTGGTATGGTTGTTAGCGGCCATATACTAACACCACGTTCCAAATTTAAGCCGGATCGGATCAATTTTGCTTCTCCAAGAGGCTCCGGAGGTCAAATCTGGGGATCGGTTTATATGGGGGCTATATATAATTGTGAACCGATGTCGACTAGTTTTTGCATGGAAGTTAGAGACCATATACTAACACCACATTTGAAACTGATCGAATGAATTTTGCTCCTCCAAGAGTCTCCAAATCTGGAGAACGGTTTATATGGGGGCTATATATATTTATAGACCAATTGTGGTACGTTTGTTAGAGACCACATACTAACACCATGTTCCAAATTCCAATCTGATCGGATGAAATTTGCTTCTCTTTGAGGCTCCGCATTTTATTTTCTACAAATTTCTTGTATACATCTTTAATAGCTTGTAGCATTTTATTAATTCTTACTCAGTTTTTTTTAAGTATTTGAAACAAAAAAAGTAAAAGTTATTCTATAAAAATATGAACACCTGGGTAGTTAAAATAAAGAACTTCTTTGGGATAACATGTTTGGAAGTGATTTTAATGTTGTGCCTTTAGAAAATTTTTTGTTGCAGGGTACCCTTATAAGACACCCAGCAAAAAAAAATTGGAAGTACTTCTAAAGGCACAATTTTAAAAGCACTTCAAAAAATGTCCTTCCAAAGATGTTCTTTATTTTAATAGCTCAGGAAGTTCTTTTAATTAAACTGTTTGTGACTCGCTTTTTTCATATTTTTAAAAGGAAATTTTTTTGTTGTTTCAAATAAGTTAAAAACAGAATAAGGATTACTATAATGGTACAAATTATTAAAACTTTTTCGAAAAAAATGCTGAATCCATTCTAGAAAAATTGCTAATTTTTGAAAATATTTGGTATCAAACGTTTCAGACAAGCGGTACAATGCTTTAAAAAAATTATCTATTTGGCAAATTATTGCAAAATTTTTTAATTTACAACCAAAACACTGAATTCGGATCACACCTTAAGAAGTGCTGTAAATTCAGTGCAACGGCATTTGAAATGGTGGACATCCGTCCAATGACAATTTCATTTCATCGCTTCTGCGCCAATTTGGCACCACTTCCGGATCCAAAAAGAAAATTTTCACAACTTTTTTGGTGATCCTTTTTTTTGCGGGGACACTTTAATTCTTGATCGGTTTATATAGACGTATCTATAATTATGGACCGATATGAACCAATCTTCACTTGGTAATTAGAAGGACAAATTCAATCGAAAGTAAAATCCTGGGAGTTTTTGTATTGTAGGTATATAAAATTATGAACCGATATGGACCAACTAGAGGTGCCAAATTTTAACCAGATCGGATGAAATTTGCTCTTTCAGAGGATTCAGAAGTCAAATCTGGAAATCGGTTTATATGGGGGCCATAAATAATTATGGATCAATTTGGAAAATTTTTGCATGGTTATTAGAGGGTGAATACTTAAATCATGTATTTAAGCCGGATAGGACGAAATTTGCTCTTGTAAGAGGCTCCGATAGTCAAACCTAGGGATCGGTTTATATGTGGGCTATACCTATATTTCATTAATTGCTTTTAATTTTAGAAATTATATCACACCAAATAAGATGTCCCATATGATTTTGGGCAAATATTCATATGAAAATAGATAAATCATTAAATATTCCATTTATGGGTACACAATTTCATTACAAAATAATGAACATGAATAAGGCGAAATTTATGGCATTCAATAAATAATCATTTTATTCGGAACATGAAATGCTACACGATAGAGACGAGGACATGCAGACTATGTGGCTCAAAAATGCAATGCTATGCGATATTTGCATTTAGTCTCTACAGAGGATAAAGAGGAGCGTGTCTGTGACATTATTTAAAGTTATGCCCCCTGAAGTGAAATATGATGGGATTTTGCAATAGAGTCAGCACGTAATTTAAATGAATTACAACAGAATTATAACTGATATTCATATGTCTACACTGAATTTTACAATAGATTTAAAATTAGACAATGTTCAAAATTTTGCAATAAATATGACAACATCGGGTGAATGATACATTTGAATAAAGTAATTTCAAAATTATTGTTTGAAACTAAGAAAACATCGATAAGCTCACGAAAAAAAACGTTAAACAATTTAATCTATGCCAAACATTTGGATAAGAGTTCTAGAATAGAAATACAAACTCTAACTTCTTTTTGCCATGGTACCTTTTTTTAATGCCAGGAACTATGTGTCTCTAACGAATTGCCTAATTAGTTTCCAGTCCCTGTTTCTAAGCTGGACTAGGTCCCGAATCACCTCTTCGCCGTGCTCCAAGGTCTCATTATCCTCAACACTCACCCTACATGCACCATCGGCACATATGATGTGCCCTCAACGTTTTCTTCTCTGTGTCACCCCATAGTCGTCTTTCCGACCCTTACATTGGTCGATATAGCTTTATGTGTGGGCCCGCATTGCTTCTATGGCCATTTTAGTTCTCTAAGATCACTTCCCTATGTGTCCTAACTTTTATCGCCAGTTCATTTGCTTTTACGTTTCCTATTAACATATTCCGGCACGTCCCGGCAATCACATGATGCGGACCCTGCTGTATTCGGAGTGTTCGTTGATCATGCTTACGGTTCGCGATCGAACCCTAATGTCTGATATTGTCTTCATTGCCCTCTGGAAATCTGTGAAAATGTTTACTTTTTGTGGCCTCGTGTTATTTCCGAACCATTTAAAATTTTCCGTTATGGCACGCACTTCTGCCTGTAGGATTGTGCTGTGGTCAGGTAGTCGGAATTGCAAATCGATGTCTGGATCCTCCATATATAGGCCCAGTCCTGTTCTCTCACTCACCTTCGATCTTTCGGTATAGCAGTTATTGCCCTCTGGTATTTGGACCATCTTACACCCACCATCCTATTATCCTTTAATGGTTCGTCATGTTTCGTCCATTCTCCAAACATCTTCAATCTCATAGCAGCCATGACGACTTCGCTTTTGATCTGAACCTCTATAGGTCTTAAGTTCAAGGGCCCGGGTTGATGTGGTCTTCATTGCCGCAGTTATGCCAAGACAACATATCCGTTGGAACCCGTTGTAAAATTTCCTCCGCCTTGATGTCCACCAGACTATCAACGCATATGACAAGATTGGCCTTATTTCGCTCTCATATAACCAGTGTGTAGGTTAGGTTAGGTTAGGTGGCAACCCCATGTATCAGGCTCACTTAGACTATTCAGTCCATTGTGATACCACATTGGTGAACTTCTGTCTTATCACTGAGTGCTGCCCGATTCCATGTTAAGCTCAATGACAAGGGACCTCCTTTTTAGAGTCGAGTCCTAACGGCGTTCCACATTGCAGTGAAACCACTTAGAGAAGCTTTGAAACCCTCAGAAATGTCACCAGCAATACTGAGGTGGGATAATCCACCGCTGAAAAACTTTTTGGTGTTCGGTCGAAGCAGGAATCGAACCCACGACCTTGTGTATGCAAGGCGGGCATGCTAACCATTGCACCACGGTGGCTACCAGTGTGTAACTTTTGGATTCAGGCCCCAGTAAGAGCCTATCGTCTCTACTGTTCAGTGCCTAGGCTTGCCAAATGGCCGGGATTCGCCTGGATTGTCCCGGAATGTCTTCTCTAGGAAGTGTTCCGAATCTTTCACAAAATTTGCCAAAAATCCCGGAATTTCAATTACTCAAGGCATATATTTTATTTTTTCCCGATTCTTAGAAAAGAAAATGATTGGATATTAAATCGCTTTAAAATGACTTTTAATGACTTTCTTAGAACAAGCAGAAAATAGCAGAAAAAAACAAGTATATACGGCCGTAAGTTCGGCCAGGCCGAATGTTATGTACCCTCCCCCATGGATTGCGTAGAAACTTCTACGAAAGACTGTCATCCACAATCGAATTACTTGGGTTGTGGTATCTTAAAACTTCTTAACATCGTTTTCTAAATTGTGACTTAGTCCATACGTGGCAGAGAGCCAGAATTGAAATATGTTCGCTTATATGGGGGCTATATACAGTTATAAACTTGATATTGACCAATTTTTGTGTGATTGGGGATCGATTTATCTGAGGGCTATATATAACTATAGACCGATATGGACCTAGTTGGGCATGGTTTTTAACGGCCATATAATAGCACAATGTACCAAATTTCAACTGACTCGGATGGAATTTGCTCCTCCAAGAGGCTCCAAAACTAAATCTTGGGATCGGTTTTTATTTGGGGCTATATATAATTATGGACCGATTTCGACCAATTTTACATGGCTGTTTGAGGCCATATATTAACACCACGTACCAAATTTCAACTGAATCAGATGAATGTTGGCCTTCCAAGAGGCTCCGGAGTTCAAATCTGGTGATCGCTTTATATGGGGGCTATATATAATTATGGACCGATGTGGACCAATTTTTGCATGGTTGTTAGAGATCATATGCTAACACCATGTACCAAATTTCAGCAAGATCGAATGAAATTTGCTTCTCGTAGAGTCCCCGCAAGCCAAATTTGGGGGTCCGTTTATATGGGGGCTATACGTAAAAGTGAACCGATATGACCCATTTGCAGTACAATCCGACCTACATCAATAACAACTACTTGCGTCAAGTTTCATGTCGATAGCGTGTTTCGTTCGGAAGTTAGCGTGATTTCAACAGACGGACGGACGGACGGACATGCTCAGATCGACTCAGAATTTCACCACGACCCAGAATATATATACTTTATGGGATCTTAGAGCAATATTTCGATGTGTTATAAACGGAATGACAAAGATAATATACCCCCATCCTATGGTTGAGGGTATAAAAACGAATCAATTCAAATTTGTTTCCTAGAATCAAGTGCGCTAACTCAAATTTGAAAGAGAATTATTTTTCAAATGTATCCTTACATCAATTCGACAATCCTTTGCCTCGTTATCAATACCAAAATCATAGTGTAGAGACAAAATGTTTAAAACCGGACATGCTTTATCTTTTGATAAATATAGGTAAATCTTCGATAAGGTAAATGCAACATCAAGTCTAAATTTAAGGTCGACTGTACTTAAATTTCGTAAACAAATTATATAGCTGTATAATTACAAGACACGCCTACTGAGGAAGCTATTTCGAGTATACGACTCCATGGGCTTGGTATTGCTCTTTTTGGTCATAACTTACAAGAACACGAAAACGCCCTATACCTCAGTTCAGTGTATGAAATAAATAGCGAATAATTTCCCAAAACAATGAAATGCATTTTCCTTTAATTACCTTCTTCTCTTTGAAAATATTTCGTCGAATACTCTGTTCATAAGAAAGTTTTTGCAGATAATGCAATTAACAGACCACTTATTCACTCTCACACAAAGAAATCGCAAGAAGCTTTTCGTACAAAGTTACAGTGAATAACGATGCACAATTTGTGTCATTTTTGCTTTTATACGAAAACACAAAATGGAGACGACTGCAGCTATCATAAATTCCAAGGAACGTAAGAGGACTGGATCTGGGATGAAATGGAGAAATATGTAATTGCTTTTTTACATTATAAAAAAATATTAATTTGACAAAGTGGGCTACTTGAAGGCAGTATAAAAGCTTTAAATCCACCAAAAACATCGAGCATAGCAGGAATGAGTGTTGCGTGCAGTTAAAGCGAAGGGAGTTTTTATTAAGGTGTCCGAAAAAATGTAGAGATTTTAACGAGATAAGTCAAAAGTACTTGCTCTCCTTAATATGCTGAAAATTTTCTGGTATATTGATTTGAAATACTCTGCAACTCATTAGTCTATATTAGTCTGAGCAGCTTGTTGTAGAGTTCCGTGTAGCATGGGTGAACAAATACTGAAGCTTTATAAAAACTGGCAATCAAATGGTAGAAGAATTTGATCATTTCTAACCGGCCGAAAGATGAGATAATATTACACAATCATCTAACGCTTGAATGCAAACTGGTTATATTTTCCACCCATTGGCGGACCCTGGAATTTTTTTTTCAAGAATCTAAAATGAGAAAGAGATTTTCTCAACTTTTTTCTTCACGTACTATCAAAGTCCTTTAAAAACATGTTAATGAAATTCCAAATTCCATCTCGAATTCAAGTAGAAATTATGCTATGTGTCAAGTAAAATACGTCTTAAAAATAAAGTATTGTAAAACATCTCTTATTTTCGAAAGCGTTTTTGCTCTGTAGCCAAGACACAAAAAGTCAACATACTTTTTTAAAGACGATTTCATGAATTTTGCATAATTTTTCAGAATAATTCAAGCCACGATAACCTTAGTCAAACAAAATTTTCTTTCATGAAAATTGTGTAATCAAAAATTACACAATTTTTCAAACGCTCTACACCCAGAGAAGAAACATGATCATCTCAAACATGTTTCAAGAGCACCATGTTACTTTTTTGCAGCGACCATGTAGAATTTTTGACGCAAAAATATTTTTTTCTCGTCAAACATAACATGCTTTCCGAAATAAGATAGATAATTTCCGAGAAAAGAGCGTGGTTTCGACAAACATGCTACCTGTTTTCCGTGAAAAAGTAACATTTTGCTCTTGGAACATGGTTGCGGTGATCACATTCCTTCTCTGCGTGCAGGAGAGAAGATTCTAATGAATCTGAAGTCGACGAAAAGAACGATCACCAAAAGGATATCGCAGATTTCCAATTATTATTAAAAACAAAATGCAATTTTCAAAGTAAAGCCAAAATTGAATTGAACTAAGATATATACAATTTTTTCGTAATATTTGTTCTACATCGAAAAAACATATTTATTTTTGTTCAGTGTTCTAAAAACACTGCAAGGAACGTAGTTCTCTCATTTCTAGCAACTTCAAAAGAGCATAAGAGATATTTCGATGTAGAAGTCGATGAAACGGAAAACTCCGTAGGTTAATCCTCTTTTCGAAGTTTTATTAATTTTAATTTAGAATTACCCGAAATTGGCTAAGCTAGCTCAAAAAGTGTTGAGCATTCCAGGAACTATTCCAGAAAGTGGTATTTATACATGGCAACCATGATTTTTGTTTCATTGAGGCGCGAAAATCTATCGGTTGTGAGCTGCCGCCGCATATTTTCTTGTCAGCTACCGCCCACCAAAAGTACTCGGCGTAAGACTCTGGTCAGGATACCCAGTATTGAATCTAATCACTTAATTATAAGTACAAAACGACTTCATTGAAAAGTTTTTTCGACTTTTAGACAAGGAAAACACTTCATGTATGAGATATGTGTTTTTTTCTGCTAAGCAAAATTCGCATTTAAAGAACATGAAATTTTTGGTCTAATGACAATATAGATTTTTTTTGTAGATTTTCAATTTCTGGTAAATTGGACCAAAATATAGGAATTTGAAAAGTCGATTGATTTGATTGGATGAATGATGGGGTCTCAGACTGGTACATACAAAGACACAAATTTATTATACTCAGTATACCACAGTAGTGGTGAGGGGCATAAAAATCTTTTCCAAAGGTATTAGGACATATTTGCCTTTTATGTCCCGTGCTGTATACCACGGATGTTAGGGATCAAGCGTATTATCGGTTACTCTCTTTTGATTTTTTCTTACTTTTTACAATTTCCAAATAGAAGTGTTCAGGCATCTGCCCAGCAAAACAATTGGATGTTCTTCTAAAGGCACAACATTAAAAGTACTTCCAAAAATGGCCTCCCATAGATGTTCTTTATTTTAACTACACAGGAAGTTCTTTTGATTCAATTTTTTTAAAATATCTTTTTCATATTTTTAATAAGAATTTTTAAATTATTTTGTTTCAAATAGTTTAAAAAGAGAGAAAGAATTAATAAAATAGTACAAATTATTTAAATTTTGTTGAAAAAACATCTAAATCCATTCTAGAAAAATTGCAAATTTAAAAAAAAATATTTCAGGTCAAACGTTTTAGACAAGCATTAGAATGCATTAAAAATCACAATAAGTTAAAAAAATTATTTTATAATGCGCATCCAAAACATTGATTTCGGACCACACCTTAAGAAGTGATCCTATGACAAGTCCATGTTAAATTCATGGCGCAGAAGCGCCAAAAAAAATTTTTTCACTACATTTTTGGTGACGCTTTTTTTGCTGGGTGGTGATGTGTATTGCCTTTCGCTTTTCTAAATTGGGGCTTCTCTAAATTGTTATATCACGCTGATAACAAGACGGCGAACCATGTGTCAGTTGAATTCTTGATTCAATTGAATGTGAACGAGTTTGGAATGATCTAACATAGTGAAGTGAATTTTAAATTAAACGTGAACTAGGTATATATATTTTCAAGTGATGTTATATATAAACATTATTTTAATTATTTATAACAATTTTACAAACTATAATAAACATTAAAGTACGTCCTACAAGGGCTATCGGCTTAATAAAGGGTGATTTGTTAAGAGCTTGATAACTTTAAAAAAAAAAAAACGCATAAAATTTGCAAAATCTCATCGGTTCTTTATTTGAAACGTTAGATTGGTCCATGACATTTACTTTTTGAAGATAATTTCATTTAAATGTTGACCGCGGCTGCGTCTTAGGTGGTCCATTCGGAAAGTCCAATTTTGGGCAACTTTTTCGAGCATTTCGGCCGGAATAGCCCGAATTTCTTAGGAAATGTTGTCTTCCAAAGCTGGAATAGTTGCTGGCTTATTTCTGTAGACTTTAGACTTGACGTAGCCCCACAAAAAATAGTCTAAAGGCGTCAAATCGCATGATCTTGGTGGCCAACTTACCGGTCCATTTCTTGAGATGAATTGTTCTCCGAAGTTTTCCCTCAAAATGGCCATAGAATCGCGAGCTGTGTGGCATGTAGCGCCATCTTGTTGAAACCACATGTCAACCAAGTTCATTTCTTCCATTTTTGGCAACAAAAAGTTTGTTAGCATCGAACGATAGCGATCGCCATTCACCGTAACGTTGCGTCCAACAGCATCTTTGAAAAAATACGGTCCAATGATTCCACCAGCGTACAAACCACACCAAACAGTGCATTTTTCGGGATGCATGGGCAGTTCTTGAACGGCTTCTGGTTGCTCTTCACTCCAAATGCGGCAATTTTGCTTATTTACGTAGCCATTCAACCAGAAATGAGCCTCATCGCTGAACAAAATTTGTCGATAAAAAAGCGGATTTTCCGGCAACTTTTCTAGGGCCCATTCACTGAAAATTCGACGTTGTGGCAGATCGTAAGTCTATTCATGATGAAATGTCAAAGCATACTGAGCATCTTTCTCTTTGACACCATGTCTGAAATCCCACGTGATCTGTCAAATACTAATGCATGAAAATCCTAACCTCAAAAGAATCACCCTTTATATACCCCCATGTTCCGATATTCGGAATCTCAAATCCCAAGAATTTAGTTTTCTTATAAAGAAAAGAATTGTTATACTATAGGACTTAAATTCAAAGCGGAATAGCAATATAACTTTTTTGGCAAATTGTATTATACCTTGGTGGGAAAGAAAAGTAACGGCGTACAAAATACCATTTTAGCGCGATAATGCCAACTTAATACCGACCTTAAAGGTAAAAATGAAATTAAGTACAAAATTATTCGTTAATAAAAATTCATATTTATTTGTGTTTCTAAATACGATACATTTTGAATGCAATCAAAATGGTGTTATATATGTTAGATCACTCCTAAATAAATGTATGCGTGGGTTGAAAAATAATTTTTTATGATTTAAATATATTGTGCTTTTGAATGGTCATAGGTTAGTTTAGGTTAGGTTATGTGGCAGCCCGATGTATCAGGCTCACTTAGACTATTCAGTCCATTGTGATACCACAGTGGTGAGTTTCGAGTTTCGATGGAAAATGTTAATGTTTATACCTGACTTCACGCAAACAAAAAAATTGTTGGAAAACATTTTTATTTTGTTAGAGTTTTTATACCCTGCGCCACACTGTGGAACAGGGTATTATAAGTTAGTGCATATGTTTGCAACACCCAGAAGGAGACGAGATAGACACATGGTGTCTTTTGCAATAATGCGCAGGGTGGGTCCCTGAGTCGATCTAGCCATGTCCGTCCGTCTGTCTGTGAACACATTTTTGTGATCAAAGTCTAGGTCGCAGTTTAAGTCCAATCGCCTTCAAATTTGGCACAAGTTCCTGTTTTGGGTCAGAATAGAACCCTGTTGATTTTGGAAGAAATCGGTTCAGAGTTAGATATAGCTCCCATATATATCTATCGCCCGATATGCACTTATATGGACCCAGAAGCCAGAGTTTTACCCTGATTTGCTTGAAATTTTGCACAAACATAACACTTGGTCGTATAGTCAAGTGTACGAAATTTGATTGAAATCGGTTCAGATTTAGATATAGCTCCCATATACATCTTTCGCCCGATATAGACTTATATGGCCCCAGAAGACGGGGTTTTAGCCCAATTTGGTTTTGCACTAGGAGTACAATTAGTTGTGTAGTCAAGTGTGCTAAATTTTATTGAAATCGGTTAAGATTTAAATATAGCTCCCATATATATCCTTCGCCCGATTTTCCGTCATATGACCACAGAGTTCAAAGTTGTAGTCCGATTTACGTGAAATTTTGCATAGGGAGTAGAATTAAAATTCTAAGTATGCGTGTCAAATTTGGTTGAAATCGGTTCAGATTTCTATATAGTTTCCATATATATGCTTTTCCGATTTAGGAACAAAATGACCAACATAGCCACATTTTCCTTGTAAAATCGCCACTGCTAAGTCGAAAACTTGTAAAAGTGACTCAAATTTTCCTTTATTTCTAATACATATCTATCGACCGATAAACCATACATAACCTTTTGCGAAGTTGCCTCAAAATTGGTTCAGATTAAAATGTTTCCCATATTTTTATACCCTCCACCATAGGATGGGGGTATATTAACTTTGTCATTCCGTTTGTAACACATCGAAATATTGCTCTAAGACCCCATAAAGTATATATATTCTGGGTCGTGGTGAAATTCTGAGTCGATCTGAGCATGTCCGTCCGTCCGTCCGTCTGTTGAAATCACGCTAACTTCCGAACAAAACAAGCTATAGACTTGAAAGTTGGCACAAGTAGTTGTTATTGATGTAGGTCGGATGGTATTGCAAATGGGCCATATCGGTCCACTTTTACGTATAGCCCTCATATAAACGGACCCCCAAATTTGGCTTGCAGACCCTCTAAGAGAAGTAAATTTCATCCGATCCGGCTGAAATTTGGTACATGATGTTAGTATATTTTCTTTAAGAACGGCCGTAAGTTCGGCCAGACCTAAGCTTATGTAGCCTCCACCATGGATTGCGTAGAAACTTCTACTGAAGTCTGTCATCCACAATTGAATTACTTGGGTTTCGGTAACACTTGCCGATGGCATGGTATCTTAAAACTTCCTAACACCATCTTCTAAATTGCAATGTAGTCCATACGTAGCATATATTAAACTAAAAAAGGCCGATTAAATATGTTACGAATATAACATAAATAAGTTTCACAAAATTTTTTATAGAAATAAAATTTTGACAAAAGTTTCTGTAGAAATAAAATTTTAACAAAATAAAATTTTGACAACATTTTCTATAGAAGTAAAATTTTGACAAAATTTTCTATAGAAATAAAATTTTGACAAAATTTTCTATATAAATAAAATTTTGTAGATTATTTTTGGCTGGAGTGGCAACCATGATTATGAACCGATATGGACCAATTTTTGTGTGATTGGGGATCGGCTATATATAACTATAGACCGATATGGACCAATTTTGGCATGGTTATTACCGGCCATATGCTAACACCACGTTCCAAATTTCAACCGGATTGGATGAATTTTGCTTCTTCAAGAGGCTCCGGAGGTCAAATCTGGAGAACAGTTTATATGGGGGCTATATATAGTTATAGACCGATATGAACCAATTCTGACATGGTTGTTAGACACCATATACTAACACCATGTTCCAAATTTCAACCGGATCGTATGAAATATGCTTCTCTTAGAGCCTCCGCAAGCCAAATCTGGGGATCGGTTTATATGGGGGCTATATATAATTATGAACCAATGTGTACCAATTTTTGCATGGTTGTTAGAGACCATATACCAACTCCATGTACCAAATTTCAGCCGGATCGGATGAAATATGATTCTCTTAGAGGCTCAGCAAGCCAAATCTATATGGGGGCTATACGTAAAAGTGGACCGATATGGCCCATTTTCAATACCGTCCGGCCTACATCAATAACAACTACTTGTGCCAAGTTTCCAGTTGATAGCTTGTTTCGTTCGGAAGTTAGCGTGATTTCAACAGACGGACGGACGGACATGCTTAGATCGACTCAAAATTTCACCATGACCCAGAATAACTTTATGGGTTCTTAGAGCAATATTTCGATGTGTTACAAACGGAATGACAAAGTTAATATACCCCCATCCTATGGTGGAGGGTATAAAAAGAAGCTAAGAACTAAAAAACTTCGTAAAGGTGAGAAAGATGTGAGGGAAGATGGAATTAGCCAGAAAAGAATTGTTTTGGTACAAAATCTTTTTTATATAAGCAAATGCTTCCAAGCATATAATACTTTTTGTTTCAAAGAGCTTCCAAACATGTAACATGTTTACATAAAACAAACGTAATAATGTTTCCCCAATATCCAAGAATACATGTGCTTCCTGCAAAATATGTCCTCATTCAAGAGTACGCAAATTCGGATTGATTGCATCCTGTCACAAGTGGTCTAAGTCATTTTTAGCTATGTTCTATTATCACTATTTTGAATTCGTACATACTAAAAATCTACAAGAAACATGGTTTTAGGACCGCAGGCCTCCGTAAAGCATAGAAAGACCTGTAAGGCATATGAACTGCAACGCAGGAAAATTCATTGCTTTCATATTCATTACGACATCAGCAAATTGTATATATCAGAATGCATACAGTTTTGCATTCTCTGATAGCTACAAATCTTCACAATGCAATGTAGCAAAATCTGCAAAATTTTCTTGAGAAATTTAGTTACAAGTTCTTTCACATTTAGTCTCACTCGTCTTAATGATAATTTCTTTTACAACTCACTGTGTCCAGAGTAAGAGGTTTATTCAATATTAGATTAGTTTGAAAATAATATCCAGGATACTCTGTCTCATTTGCCTAACATACACCTAAGCCAGATTTCGGCATCCTTACATGTCTTTTTCATTCAATACCATACCATGCTAGCAGAATCTGATAATGATTTTGTAGCCCATTGAACATTTTCCATTAGATTCTAGTTCACATTTATTCAAATACTCGTACATGTCCATATAAACGAACAAACAGAATTTTGTCATAGACTAGGTAGTCGGAACATTTAAGGCAATCCCCTAACATTTAAGACAATCCCTTGTATGAAGTAATTTACAAACATTCAACCACATAGGTAAAATGTGAATAAGTATATTTGCATGGCAGTCTTGAAGTAGTCTCGAACGGGTTGTAAGACTTGAATGTTTGTACCAAAAATGTTAATTCATGTTAACATTTTTAAACCAAAATTGCCAGTGTCAGAACATCGTCATCACAAAAGGAATTAGTATCACAAATGTACCATTGCAATGGTGCAGAGGACATTAACATTGTTGCTACCTCCGATGAGAAAGGTAATAAATGAGTAAATTTTTTGCGTATTAAATCCAATGTGGGTATTCTAACCGTATTTCACCCCATCAATCTGACATATATATCTGGGCTATATTTAAATCTGCACCGATTTTGATCAAATCTGGCAAACGTTGCTAAAATATTAACTGTACTCCCTGTATCAAATTTCAGAATTTTCGAAATAAAACTTTGGTATCTTTGCACAGAAAAAAAAATTCACGAAAAATTTTCCAACTAAAATTTCAATTGAGCTTTAAAAAATATTGAATTAAAAATTTTATTGATTCAACAAATATTTTAATTGAAACAAAATTCAATCACAAAAATTAATAGTGTCAATTAAATTTTTAATTGACCTTCAATTAACTTTTTAATTGATGCTATCATTTCTGTGATTGAAGACATTTCAATTAAAAAACAAGTATATACGGCCGTAAGTTCGGCCAGGCCGAAGCTTATGTACCCTCCATCATGGATTGCGTAGAAACTTCTTCTAACCACTGCCATCCACAATCGAATTACTTAAGTTGCGGTAACGCTTGCCGATGGCAAGGTATCTTAAAACCTCTTAACACCATCTTCTAAATTGTATGTAAATCCATACGTGGTATATATGAAATCAAAAAAGATCGATCCAATACGTATATAATTCAGTTTGACAAAGTAGACATAAAATTTTGACAAAATTTTCTACAGAAATAAAATTTCAACAAAATTTTCTATAGAAATAAAATTTTGACAAAATTTTCTATAGAAAGAAAATTTTGACAAAATTTTCTATAGAAAAAAAATTAACAATATTTTCTATAGAAATAAACTTTTGACAAAATTTTCTATAGAAATAAAATCTTGGTAGATTATTTTTGGCTAGAGTGGCAACCATGATTATGAACCGAATAAAATTTGAACAAAATTTTCTATAGAAATAAAATTTTGACAAAATTTTCTATAGAAATAAAATTTTGACAATGATGAAAATTTTATTATGAACGGCATAAGATTTTAACAAAATTTTCTCTAGAAATAAAATTTTGACAAAATTTTCTATAGAAATAAAATTTTGGTAGATTATTTTTGGCTCTAGTGGCAACCATGATTATGAACCGATATGGACCAATTTTTGTGTGATTGGACCAATTTTGGTATGGTTCTTAGCGACCATATACTAACACCACGTTCCTAATTTGAACCGGATCGGATGAATTTTGCCCCTCCAAGAGGCTCCGGAGGTCAAATCTGGAGAATGTTTTATATGGGGGCTATATATAATTATGGACCGATGTGGACCAATTTTTGCACGGTTGTTAAAAACCATATACCAATACCATGTACCAAATTTCAGCCGGATCGGATGCAATTTGCTTCTCTTTGAGGCTCCGCAAGCCAAATCTGGGGATCGGTTTATATGGGGGCTATATATAATTAAGGACCGATATGGACCAATTTTTGCATGGTTGTTAGAGACCATATACCAACACCATGTACCAAATTTCAGCCGGATCGGATGAAATATGCTTCTCTTAGAGGCTCCACAAGCCAAATCTGGGGATCGGTTTATATGGGGGGCTATATATAATTAAGGACCGATATGGACCAATTTTTGCATGGTTGTTAGAGACCATATACGAACATCATGTACCAAATTTCAGCCGGATCGGATCAAATTTTCTTCCCTTTGAGGCTCCGCAAGCCAAATCTGGCGATCGATTTATATGGGGGCTATATATAATTATGGACCGATGTGGACCAATTTTTGCATGGTTGTTAGAGACCATATACCAACGCCATGTACCAAATTTCAGCCGGATCGGATGAAATATGCTTCTGTTAGAGGCTCCGCAAGCCAAATCTGGGGATCGGTTTATATGGGGGCTATATATAATTATGGACCGATGTGGACCAATTTTTTTATGGTTGTTAGAGACCATATACCAACACCATGTACCTAATTTGAGCCGGATCGGATGAAATATGCTTCTGTTAGAGGCTCCACAAGCCAAATCTGAGGGTCCCTTTATATGGGGGCTATACGTAGAAGTGGACCGATATGGCCCATTTGCAATACCATCCGACCTACATCGATGGCAACTACTTGTGCCAAGTTTCAAGTCGATAGCTTGTTTCGTTCCGAAGTTAGCGTGATTTCAACAGACGGACGGACGGACGGACGGACATGCTTAGATCGACTCAGAATTTCACCACGACCCAGAATATATATACTTTATGGGGTCTTAGAGCAATATTTCGATGTGTTACAAACGGAATGACAAAGTTAATATACCCCCATCCTATGATGGAGGGTATAAAAATTAATTGGATCAATTAATTTTGTGATTGAATCAGAAAAAATATTTTAGTGTGTGGTCTTATGAGTGTAGGTAGGTTAGGTTAGGTATAGTGGCAGCCTCACTTAGACTATTCAGTCCATTGTGAAACCACAGTGGTGAACTTCTCTCTTATCACTGAGTGCTGCCCGATTCCATGTTAAGCTCAATGACAAGGGACCTACTTTTTATAGCCAAGTCCGAACGGCGCTACACATTGCTGTGAAATCACTTAGAGATGCTTTGAAACACTCAGAAATGTCGCCAGTATTGCTGAGGTGGGCTAATCAACCGCTGAAAAACTCTTTGGTGTTTGGACCCACGACTCTGTGTATCCAAGACGGGCATGCTTACCACTGCACCACGGCGGTCATATGAGTGTAAATCGGACGAAAGATATATATGGGAACTATATCTAAATCTGAACCGATTTCAAATTTCATTTCAGGTTGATCTACAACTGCGAGTTAGACTTTGGTGACAAAAATGTATGGAACCAGCGAACTCCTATATTCAAAGTGGGAATGTCAAGCATTACCCAACTGTTTCTTCTATAGTATTTGTTAAGTATCCAACTTCATTCTCATATTGACAATAGTGATATAAATCTCATTCACACTCTATCTATCATCAGCACTACAACGATGAAGGTCATGTATTTTCTCATAATCATTGACATTGCTGTGAATTTTCTCTAAAGGGAATATGAATTTAAATGATTATTTTTGACGTGGTCATATTGTGGTCGTCCAGATTATCCTCGATGGTTCTTGAGTTAAATGAAATGAAACCATAATGAGCTTTGTGCCTAAAGACGGCATCAAGTCCAAGTAAATTCTTACATTATATTCATCAAAGCAAATTGCTGTTTTCACCATATAACTTTGAATTGTTGCTGCATTACAACCACTGAGACGAATTATGGTTGAGTGTGTCGATGATGGTCTCGAGAATCATAAAAGTCAAAATACAAACACAAAGCCAAAAGGAATATTTGAAGGAATACACCAATACGAACATTGTTCAAGTTATTCATGGAAATTTTTTCTCGATCATAAAAAATATATGTATTTCATAACAAACCAACCAAAGACATGGATAAGTTGTTGAGGCTAGAACCAAAACTATGGTATTTTGCATTTAGGCTCAGTGCCGTAATATCTAAAAATGCTCCATTTGTCGCCGTAGGTCTGTTGAGGATATATTTTATGTGTAAATATTAAAGACTTTAGCTCAGTGTCCCTATAGACTGTCTATTAAAATATTTCGTCAACTTCTTTTTACGATTTAAAGTCGTCCAGAGAAAAGAAATAACTTAGTTGAAGAATCATTGCAAAAAACATCCTGATGAATTTCTTTATAAATGGGAATCAATGAAGAACAAGTATATACGGCCGTAAGTTCGGCCAGGCCGAAGCTTATGTACCCTCCACCATGGATTCCGTAGAAACTTCTACTGAAGACTGTCATCCACAATCGAATTACTTGGGTTGCGGTAACACTTGCCGATGGCAAGGTATCTTAAAACTTCCTAACACTGTTATATATACCACATAGTCCATACGTGGTATATATTAAACTAAAAAAGGACGATTAAATACGTATATAATTAAGTTTAAAGTTTCTATAGAAATAAAATTTTGACATAATACAATTTTGACAACATTTTCTATAGAAGTAAAATTTGGAAAAAATTTTCTATAGAAATACAATTTGGAAAAAATTTTGACAAAATTTTCTATAGAAATAAAATTTTGACAAAATTTTCTATAGAAATAAAATTTTGACAACATTTTCTATAGAAATAAAATTTTGACAAATTTTTCTATAGAAATAAAATTTTGACAATGTTTTCTATAAAAATAAAATTTTGGTAGATTATTATTGGCTCGAGTGGCAACCATGATTATGAACCGATATGGACCAATTATGGCATGGTTGTAAGCGGCCTTATACTAACACCACGTTGCAAATTTCAACCGGATCGGATGAATTTTGTCCTCCAAGAGGCTCCGGAGATCAAATCTGGGGAACGGTTTATATGGGGGCTATATATAATTATGGACCGATATGGACCAATTCTTGCGTGTTTGTTAGATACCACATTCTAACACCATGTTCTAAATTTCAACCGGATCGGATGAATTTAGCTCCTCCAAGAGGCTCCGGAGGACAAATCTGGGGATCGATTTATATGGGGCTATATATAATTATGGACCTATAAAGACCAATTCTTGTATGGTTGTTAGTGACCATATGCTAACACCACGTACCAAATTTCAACCGGATCGGATGAATTTTGCTCCTCTAAGAGGCTCCGGAGGTCAAATCTGGGGATCGGCTTATATGGGGGCTATATATAATTACTGGACCGGTATGGACCACTTTTGGCGTGGTTGTTATAGATAATATACTAACACCATGTACCAAATTTCAATCGGATCGGATGACTTTTGCTTCTCTTAGAGGCTCCGGAGGTCAAATCGGGGGATCGATTTATATGGGGGCTATATGTAATTATGAACCGATATGGACCAATTTTTGCATGGTTGTTAGAGACCATATACTAACACCATGTACCAGCCGGATCGGATGAAATTTGCTTTCTTAGAGCAATCGCAAGCCAAATTTGGAGTTCCGTTTATATGGGGGCTATACGTAAAAGTGGACCGATATGGCCCATTTGCAATACCATCCGACCTACATCAATAACAACTACTTATACCAAGTTTCAAGTCGATAGCTTGTTTCGTTCGGAAGTTATCGTGATTTCAACAGACGGTCGGACGGACGGGCATGCTCAGATCGACTCAGAATTTCAACACGACCCAGAATATATATACTTTATGGGGTCTTAGAGCAATATTTCGATGTGTTACAAACGGAATGACAAAGTTAATATACCCCCATCCTACGGTGGAGGGTATAAAAAACAAGTATAAACGGCAATAAGTTCGGCCAGGGCGAATCTTATGTACCCTTCACCATGGATTGTGTAGATGGCCATACTAAAGACTGTCAACCACAATCGAATTACTTGGGTTGTGGTAACAGTTACCGATGTCAGGGTATATTAAACCTCCTATACATTGTCTTTTAAATTGTATATCAGTCCTTATGGAGTCTATGTTAGATAAAAAATGCAGAATTAATACCTATGTAGTTATTATAAAGAGGGGAGTAGAAAAATATTTATGAATGGCTATTAGAGATTCCAAGCGGCTTCGGTGGTCAAGTCTGGGGATCGGTTTATATGGTGGCTATATATAGTTATGGGTTGATAAGGATAAATTTTTAAATTATTTCTATAGAAAATTTTGTCAAAACTTTATTTCTATAGAAAATTTTGCCAACATTTTATTTCTATAGAAAATTTTGTCAAAATTTTATTTCTATAGAAAATATTTTCAAAATTTTGTTTCTATTCGTTTTGTTTGTTATTGTTGGTTTCTATTCAATCATTTTTGTTGTTTTTGACCTCAGCTCAAAACCATGCATTGACTAAACTACAAGTGTAGCTTAACCAACAGAGGAAAAGTGTGCTTGCCAACTTTATTTGGGCAAAGCACCATGGACTGCAGGATGGTTGGATGTACAGCTGTTTCGGAATTACCACATTCCTCATCAGCATGCTCTACTTGCAGCAAAACTATCAACCAATTATCAGAATAAATTCGGGTAATTCACTCAACCCAAAGAGAACTACACTTTAACCTTCCGAAAAAAGGTTTGATAGTCGGCTACTGCTTCAACAAATTTGCAAGCAGATCTCTTTTCCTTTGCCAAACCTAAATCATCGATTTTAATGTAGCTGGCTGGGTTTGTTTTTGAGCGTGCTCCCTCTATCTTCATTCGTTTCGTTTGTTATTGTTGGTTTCTATCCAATCATTATACCCTAAACCACATAGTGGTTTGGGTATAATAAGTTTGATCGGCCAAAAAATGTGCCTACCAGAAATATTGATTTTAGACCCCGTAAAATAAATACCGATCGACTCAGAATCACCTCCTGAGTCGATCTAGCGCTTGGTGTCCGTCCGTCTGTCCATGTATTTGTTGTTCACAGGATTCCGGTCGCAATTATTAACCGATTTTGATGAAATTTGGTACAGGGAGTTTTTTGGGCACAAGGACGAACGCTGTTGAATTTGGAAGAAATCGGATCAAATTTAGATATAGCTCCCATATATATGTATCGCCCGATTTCGACAAATGGGGTCACGTTGCGCGTTTTTTCAAACGCATCGTAAGCAAATTTGGCAAAAGGTAATCTTTTCCATCGGCCTTCAAGTCTGCAAAATTTCATCTAAATCGGTTCAGATTAAGATATAGCTCCCATATATATGTATCGCCCGATTTTCCCAAATTTGGCCATAGAACCCTTATTTATTAACCGATCTTACTAAAAGTTGGCTAGATCCAGTCATCTAAAGTACTAACTATATATGCAAAATTTCATTGAAATCGGTTCAGATGTAGATATAGCTCCCATATATGTATCACCTGATTTTGAAAAATTCGCCCCTTATAACGTTATGTTTGACCATACAGGCCTCATTTCTTAACTGATCTTACTCAAATCTTGCACAAGGTAACCTTTTGTGGTATTAATCAAACCAGCAAAATATTATGCAAATTGGTTCAGATTTTGATATAGCTTCCGTATATATGCATCGCTCGATTTTCCCAAATTTGAACATAGTGCTCTTATTTATTAACCAATGCTACTCACATTTCAAATTTTGATGTACTAGCCGATCGTTCTTATACGTACTTGTAGCTCTTATATAAGAATATTGCTCGATTTTTACAAATTTGTATTTATTACCAACACTAATTGAACGATTTTCTCTTTTTATACCCTAAACCACATAGTGGTCAGGGTATAATAAGTTTGATCGGCCAAAAAATGTGCCTACCAGAAATATTGATTTTAGATCCCATAAAATATATACCGATCGACTCAGAATCACCTCCTGAATCGATCTAGCGCTTGGTGTCCGTCCGTCCGTCTGTCCATGTATTTATTGTTCACAGGATTCCGGTCGCAATTATTAACCGATTTTGATGAAATTTGGTACAGGGAGTTTTTTGGGCATTTGGAAGAAATCGGATCAAATTTAGATATAGCTCCCATATATATATATATCGCCCGATTTCGACAAATGGGGTCACGTTGCCCGTTTTTTCAAACATATCGTCACCAAATTTGGCAAAAGCTAATCTTTTCCATCGCCTTTCATGTCTGCAAAATTTCATTCAAATCGGTTCAGATTCAGATATAGCTCTCATATATATGTATCGCCCGATTTTTCTAAATTTGGCCATAAAACCCTTATTTATCAACCGATCTTACTCAAATTTGGCTAAATGTAGTCTTCTATAGCACTAACTATATGTGCAAAAAATCATCGAAATCGGTTCTGATTTAGATATAGATCTATTTTCCCAAATTTGGCCATAGTAGTCTTATTTATTAACCAATGTTACTCAAATTTCAAATTTTGATGTAGCTCTTACATAAGAATATTGCACGATTTTTACAAATTTGTATTTATTACCCACACTAATTTAACGATTTTCTTTTTTTAATAATGGGCTCAATATTAGTGGCCTACTAACTCCGTAGGCGCAATATCAACACAGCCAGTGTTGCTAGAAGTAGAGGAAATTCCCTATTGTAGGGACGTAGGGCCACAATGTAGGACATTTTCACTCAACACAATTTGTAATAATTTTTACATTTTGATGGCTCTAGAGGAGGAAATTAGAAGCCGGCAAGGCTTGATCTTTAACAATGTGTGGTAAACTTTATTCCTGTAGAAATTTTTGTCAACATTTTATTTCTATAGAACATTTTGTCAAAATTGTATTTCTATAGAAATTTTTTTCAAAATATTATTTCTATAAAAAATTTTCTCAAAATTTTATTTCTGTGGAATTTTGTCTCAAAATTTTATTTCTATAGAAAAATTTCTTACAAAAATTTGTTTATAGAAACTTTTTCCAAAATTTTATTTTTATAAAGATTTAACAAACAAGATTACTAATTTGGGTAGAATTCTACCAACTGTGGCAACCGTGATCGTAATACAAATTTATATTCTAAGTTATATACGTTGCATATTCATGTTTTAAGATAATAAAGTACTTAGAACTATTTTTGTTTTGTAAAATTGTTTAAATTTAACGAAAAATACAGTAGGGAAAATTGTTTGGGAATGTATAGGAAAGTAGGGAACTTTTTTTGCCCTTGTAGGGTAAACCGAACATTTTCCCTGGCAACATTGACTATGAGCTACAGTCAGATTGACACAAAGCACCCATAGCCATGTACCCCTTAATTTTCTTAAATATGCAACTGCGGTTTATCTCCCAGACCTATATGTTACCCCACAAATGGTCATGATTACTAATTCTGTAATGATGGTTTAGGGTATGATATTGTCGGCCCCGCCCGACTTTCTACTTTACTTACTTGTTTTTTGTTGTTTTTGATCTCAGCTTAAAACCATGCATTGACTAAACTACAAGCGTAGCTTAACCAACAGAGGAAAAGTATGCTTGTCAAATTTATTTGGGCAAAGCCCTATAGAATGCAAGGTTATCGAATTTATTCTGATAATTGGTTGATAGTTTTGCTGCAAGTGGAGGTTGGTGATCAGGAATGTGGTAATTCCGAAACAGCTGTACATCCAACCATCTTGTAGTCTGTGGGGCTTTGCCCAAATAAATTTGACAAGCATACTTCTCCTCTGTTGGTTAAGCTACACTTGTAGTTTAGTCAATGCATGGTTTTAAGCTGAGATCAAAAACAACAAAAATGATTGAATAGAAACCAACATTAACAAACAAAACGAATGAAGATAGAGAAAGCACGCTCAAAAGCAAACCCAGCCAACTACATTCAAATTTTATTTCTATAGATAATTTTTTCAAAATTTTTATTTCTATAGAAATTTTTTCAAAATTTTATTTCAATAGAATATTTTCTCAAAATTTTATTTCTATAAAAAATTTTGTCATAATTTTATTTCTATACAAAATTTTGTCAAAATTTTATTTCTATAGAAAATTTTGGAAAAATTTTATTTCTATAGAAAATTTTGTCAAAAATTTTTTTCCATAGAAAATTTTGTCAAAATAAATTTTGATAAATTTGAAGATTTTACCTATGAAGACTATATCAGATTCTGGATTTATAAGAACCATTTTTGTTTGAGTTTTAGAGGAATCATTAACATCTCTTGTAAGCGTGGAAGAAAATTATAAAATAACGCCTTGATTTGAAATATTAAATCTGTAGATTTTCACCCGAGAAGTAAAATCTGGAAATTTTACATTAAGTTTCAAGCAATTTTCATGATCAGTGCGCCTTCTATACCCTCAAGAAGTGATATCGTTCTATATGGAGGCATTACCAAATGGACCGATAAAAACTAATCCGATACACGTTTTGTGAGCCTAAAATACCAGAATATTTACAATTTCCGGCAAATCGGATAAAAACTACGGTTTCTAGAAACCCAAGGAGTTAAATCGGGAGATCGTTCTTATGGGGGCTATACTAAAATATGGACCGATACTCACCGTTTTCGGCACACCTCTTTATGGTCCGAAAATACCTCTAGATTTCCAATCTCAGACAAATAGGATAAAAACTTCGGATTCTAGAAGGCCAAGAAGTAAAATCGGGAAATCGGTCTATATGGGGACTATACCAAAATATGGATCAATACTCACCATTTTTGGCACACCTCTTTATGGTCCTAAAATAAACTGGATTTCCAATTTCAGGCAAATTGAATAAAAACTACGGTTTCTATAAGCCCAAGACCCCAAATCGGGAAGTCGGTTTATATGGGGACCATACCAAAACATGGACCGATACTCACCATTTTAGGCACACATTTTTATGGTTCTAATGTACCTCTCGATTTCCAATTTCAGGACAATTGAATAAAAACTGCGGATTCTAGAAGCCCAAGCCCAAGCACGATTGCTCCATTATTGAAGACTGTAACGTGATTACAACAAACATACAGACAGCCAGACGGACAGACGAACATGGTTATATCGTCTTGAAATTCCTCCCTGACTTATTATACCCCCGTCACCATTCTATTTATGTTATGGTGGTGGATATAAAAAGGCAGAATAAATACCTATGTAGTTATTGATCTTTTATAGAGGGAAGTATGAAAATATTTTTGTGAATTGCTATGGCTATTGAGAGCCAAATTTCAACCGGATCTGATGATAGTTACTGTTCCAAGCGGCTTCGGTGGTCAAATCTGGGGATCGGTTTATATGGGGGCTATATATAATTATGGACTGATGTGGATAAATTTTTGCATGGATGTTAGAGGGCATTTAAAATATGTACTCAGACAGTCAACCTGCAGTAAAATCCTTGGACTCTGTGTTCCATAACTCGAAAACGGCCATCGACTGCCGCAAATCTCTCAACGAGATGGCTGAGCAGTACAATATTCACCTAATATGGTTGCCTGGCCATAGGAACATACCGGGGAACTGCGAAGCAGATGAGTTAGCAAGGCTAGGAACTACCTTACATACTGCAGGGGAACTAAAATCTGTGGGTATTTCTCTGGCAACCTGCAAGCTCTTACTGCGTGAGAAGGCTGTGATGGCAAATGTTCGATTGGAGAATTGCAAGGGGTTGTAACGACACCAAGAAAATATTGCCCCATTTAAACTTGAACCGCACACTAGATATGCTATAACGGGTCGCTGCCTGATAGGCGAATTTGCAAAAACTATTGGTGCGAAGTACCAATAGTGCTTGCTGTTAAGCAATCATTATTATTGAATTTCATTCTTAATATAAGTTTTTTAATTTAATTTCATGTTTTATTTATTTCTCAGATTAACTCTTGTTGCTTATTTAAGGACAAGTAAGCAATACAACATTTCCAGCAGCCACAGAAACCTAATTTGGCATCTTGCAAAGAAGACATTAAATAACCATTAACACGATTTCAAACAAGTTCGAAATTAAAAAGTTTCAATTGAAATTGAGTCCAACCGATGTGTCTGGCAGTTGCATAGGAACACAAAAAACGCTAAAAATCCACCTAAAAAAGAAAAATGTTTACAGCATTCGACTAGGTCCTGCCTAGTGTTCACCTGAGGGAAAATTAACACTGAAACTTTGTGTTTCATGGACAGCTAAAAAAACAACAGCACTCTAATGAACAAAAGAGCAAATTATGGCATAAACCCCGTTTCCCCATCAGTTAAGCCTGCCTGGACATTAGCCGATAGCTAAAATATCAACATCGAGGAAACTGAAAGGCAAGCAAGCGAATTTCTAGCGAAGCTCACAAGAATCTCTCCACGGACATGTATAATATGCAGTGTTACGGACAAAACAAGATGTAATAGAAAAAGTTGGATTCATTCAGACGGAAATACAATGGCTACCAAGTTTCCAAGCAAACAAGCAGCCAGGCATGCAAAGGAGCTATCAACAACCAACAATAACCACACACAATGTCCTACTTTCATTGGACTTGAGCTACAGCGAAAGATACCATCCGAAAACTATCTCCGATTATTTCTCGTGTACCATTAGTTACACACACACACACAAACACACAAATATGCACATTTGCGCTTTTGGTTTGACCAATTGGCCTCCTAGTAATGCACTAAAATATACTACAGCTCATGATAATAGGGATAGCCGTTATAATGGAAAACATTGGTACGTCGAAATGATGTTGTTTCTTCACAAACACAAATTACGTTTCATGGGGAGAATTGCTCCAAGTTTATTTACAACGATAGATAAAACTAATAAGAAAAGTTGAAAGTCGGCCAGGCTGACTATATTGTACCCTGCACCAGGGATCCGGAGCGGTCCATTTTTTTCGGTCCACTCCGCTCCCGCTCCGGAGAAAAAAAAAACGCTCCGCTCCACGCTCCGCTCCGAGAAAAAAAAATCGCTCCGCTCCGCTCCTCTTCGAGAAAATTATAGTACAAATATTGTATTATTTGTTCAATTGAGTTTTATTATACCCTGCTCCACACTGTGGAACAGGGTATTATAAGTTAGTGCATATATTTGCAACACACAGAAGGAGACGAGATAGACACATGGTGTCTTTGGCAAAAATGCACAGGGTGGGCTCTTGAGTCGATATAGTGATGTCCGTCTGTCCGTGAACACATTTTTGTAATCAAAGTCTAGGTCGCAGTTTTAGTCCAATCGACTTCAAATTTGACACAAGTATATGCTTTGGCTCAGAATAGAACCCTATTGATTTTGGAAGAAATCGGTTCAGATTTAGATATAGCTCCCATATATATCTTTCGCCCGATATGGACTAATACGGTCCCAGAAGCTAGAGTTTTATCCCAATTAGGTTGAAATTTTGCACTAGGGGTACAATTAGTAGTGTAGTCAAGTATGACAAATTTTATTGAAATCGGTTCAGATATAGCTCCCACATATAGCTTTCGACCGATTAACACTCATATGACTACAGAGGTCAATTTTTAACTCCGATTTAGTTGAAATTTTCCACAGGGAGTAGAATTAGCATTGTAGCTATGCCTGTCAAATTTGGTTTAACTCGGTTCAGATTTAGATACAGCTCTCATATATATGTTTTTCTGATTTCGACAAAAATGGTCAAAATACCAACATTTTCCTTGTAAAATCGGCACTGCTTAGTCGAAAAGTTGTAAAAATGACTCTAATTTTCCTAAACTTCTAATACATATATATCGAGCGATAAATCATAAATAAACGTTTGCGAAGCTTCCTTAAAATATAATTACTGTGGTACAGGGTATAATAAGTTTCTGCATTTGTATGTAACGCCAAGAAGGAAAAGTCTGAGACCCATCGTTTAGTATACCGATCGTCTTAGAATTAAATTCTTAGTCGATTTAGCGATGTCCGTCTGTCTGTCTGTCTGTCTGTCTGTCTGTCCGTCTGTCTGTCTGTTGATGTATTTTTGTGTGCAAAGTACAGCTCGCAGTTTTAGTCCGATTGTCCTAAAATTTGGTACTGGGTCCTGTTTCGGCTCAAAGACGATCCCTATTGATTTTGGAAAAAATCGGTTCAGATTTAGATATAGCTGCCATATATATTTTTCACCGATCTGGTCATAATTGGCGTGTATATCAACCGATCTTCCTCAAATTCCGTACATTTCAATATTTTATGAGTCTCGAAAAACTTGCAAAATATTATCCAAATCGGTTCAGATTTAGATATAGCTCCCATATATAGCTTTCGTCCGATTTAGACTCATTTGCCCACAGAGGACAATTTTTTGCTCCGATTTAGTTGAAATTTTGCACAGGGAGTAGAATTAGCATTGTAGCTATGCGTGCCAAATTTGGTTGAAATCGCTTCAGATTTAGATATAGCTCCCATATATAGCTTTCGTCCGATTTAGACTCATTTGCCCACAGAGGACAATTTTTTGCTCCGATTTAGTTGAAATTTTGCACAGGGAGTAGAATTAGCATTGTAGCTATGCGTGCCAAATTTGGTTGAAATCGGTTCAGATTTAGAAAAAATGACCCTAATTTTCTTAAACTTCTAATACATATATATCGAGCGATAAATCATAAATAAACTTTTGCGAAATTTCCTTAAAATTACTATAGATTTTGTAAAGTCTATCAAATTCTTCCAGATCGAGTGATATTTAAATGTATGTATTTGGGACAAACCTTTATATATAGTACCCAATACATTTGACGGATGTGATATGGTATCGAAAATTTAGATCTACAAAGTGGTGCAGGGTATAATATAGTCGGCCCCGCCCGACTTTAGACTTTCCTTACTTGTTTTATTTAGAAAAATCGGGTGGTACATATATGGGAGCTATAGCTAAATCTGAACCGATTTCGATGATTTTTTGCACATATAGTTAGTGCTATAGAAGATTACATTTAGCAAACTTTGAGTAAGATCGGTTGATAAATAAGGGTTTTATGACATAATTTGGCAAAATTGGGCGATACATATATATGGGACCTATATCTAAATCTGAACCGATTTCGATGAAATTTTCAGACTTAGAGGGTGATACAAAAGATTATTTTGTGCTAAATTTGACGACGATCGGTTAGTAAAAAAGTGCAACGTGACCCCATTTGTCGAAATCGAGCAATACATATATATGCTATATCTAAATTTGATCCGATTTATTCCAAATTCAATAGCGTTCGTCCTTGTGCCCAAAAAAACTCCCTGTACCAAACTTCATCAAAATCGGTTAATAATTGCGACCGGAATCCTGTGAACAACAAATACATGGACAGACGGACGGACGGACACCAAGCGCTAGATCGACTCAGGAGGTGATTCTGAGTCGATCGGTATATACTTTATTGGGTCTAAAATCAATATTTCTGGTAGGCACATTTTTTGGCAGATCAAACTTATTATACCTTAACCACTATGTGGTTTAGGGTATAATGACTTTAAAACAATGTGTTGAAACATTTTATTAATTTTGAAGATTTTTTCAGAAATATTAAATCCATTTTGACTTCATTAAAACAAAATTTTCATTCATGTTAGGATACACATTTTTATGTCGAATCACTTAGCTATAAGGACAAACAGACTTCATTGAAAAGTTTAGAGACTTTTAGACAAGGAAAAAACTTTACTTCAGAGAAATACGTTTTCTATTCTTAACAAAATTCGTATTCATATTTTACGCATGTGAAATATTTGGCCTCCCGACAATATTCTTTGCGGTGCACCATCTACTATTTAATATATGATAGAAACCAAATTTATGAAAATGGACCAAATTCTGTTTGGTCCGACCATCGGACCAAATTTAAAAATTAGAAATTTTTTGGACCAATTTTGGTCCGATCGGACCAAAACGGCAACGCTGATTGGAATTGAAAGTCTATACACAGAGTAGAAGTAGCTACTCTCCGAAAGTTTTTTTGTTTTGCAACAGACGTAGAGAAGAGGTTTTGTTATATTTGTAATGTGTGTGTGTATGTTTATGTTTATGTTTGCAACAACCTCCATCGAAATCAGTCCGTGGTATACCTACGAATATTCTTACTCAGATCTAGTGTTACCTAATTTCGCTTTTTTCTCTTTTATTGCAAAAATACATTTTCGAACAGCGTTTTTAAGAAATGATCGTTCTCAAAAAAGTAGATAACATGCAATAATACAAATCAAGTCAATGTGAAAAAAAATAAAATAAATGTATATGCGCACATTTTTCAACCAAAATATGAATGTCCTTACACTGAAAAAAAAAATTTCTTAATTATTAAAGTCACGTTGACATTACCTCAAAAATTTTATCTTTCATGTTATGATACACATTTTTAAGTAAAATCACTTAATTATAAGGACATTACAACTTCATTCAAAAGTTTAGAGAAATGCGTCTTCCATGTTAAGCAAAATTTGCATTCTTATTCTAAGGACATGAAATCTTTGACTTCACGACAATATTTTTTTCAGTGTAGAAAACTAAAAAATTAAATATAAATAAGATCATTTAATTGCATTTATTTGACGTTCATTACAAACTACTAGCTATATTTGAAATTACCTACACAGTGTAATTTCAAAGTTACACATTTCATTCAAGTAATATTTTATTCGGAGCGGAGCGGTTTTTCATTTGGAAACCGCTCCGCTCCCGCTCCGCTCCGGATTTTAGAAATGCCGCTCCCGCTCCGATCCCTCTCCGGCAAAAAAAGGGCTTGCTCCGCTCCGCTCCACGCTCCGGATCCCTGCCCTGCACAACTCTGAAGTTCTACAGTTTCGATGTCATCTGAAGTCCTTCAAATTTGTTGGGAGCTATATGTTAAGGTTGGTATTACCATATATATAGATTTAAATACTCTAATACAGTGGAAAGGAGCAAAACGATAGTAAAAACAAACAAGGCCCCGCCTGCCGACCATATTATACCCTTCACCTCTCTGTTTTGATACCTTAAATCCATCAAATTTGTTGGGAGCTGTAAAAACGACGATATACAATGTTAGTAAAAAACATGTAATGAAAATCAAAATTCGGACGGGCCAACTACATTTACCCTTCACTACCGTGGTGCAATGGTTAGCATGCCCGCCTTGCATACACAAGTTCGTGGGTTCGATTCCTGCTTCGACCGAACACCAAAAAGTTTTTTCAGCGGTGGATTATCCCACCTCAGTAATGCTGGTGACATTTCTGAGGGTTTCAATGCTTCTCTAAGTGGTTTCACTGCAATGTGGAACGCCGTTCGGACTCGGCTATAAAAAGGAGGTCCCCTGTCATTGAGCTTAGCATGGAATCGGGCAGCACTCAGTGATAAGAAAGAAGTTCCCCAATGTGGTATCACAATGGACTGAATAGTCTATGTGAGCCTGATACATCGGGCTGCCACCTAACCTACCCTTCACCACTGTGTAGACCAACATTTTGGTACCATCTCAAATCCATCAAATTTCTTGGGAGCAGTAAAAAGTTTATATTCTCATATAAATATTATTAAATCTGAACCGATTTGGACATATTTTTTACACTTCTTAAAATTCTTTAAACTTAAAATTTAAATCGTCTTGCGACCAAACACTATCGGACGGGGCGGACTATATTACACCCAGCATCCCTTTTAGGCCTACATTTTCGATACCATCTCAAATTCCTCAATATTAAAAGGAAAATATTTAAATGTGAAGCAATTTTTAGGCATCTTCGCCAAAGTGCATTTATGATTTATTGTTCGATAGATATGAATTAGAAGTATAGGAAAATTTGAGTAATTTTTTAAAATTTTCGGCTTGGCAATTGAGATTTTACAATGGAAATGTAGGTATTTTGAACTTTTTTGTCCAAATCTTAAAAACATATATATGGGAGCTATATCTAAATCTGAACCAATTTCAAACAAATTTGGCATGCATAATTAAAATGTTAATTCTACTTCCTGTGTAAATTTCCAGGTAAATCGTAGTTGAGATTTTGTCTCTACGAGAGTAAATTAGACGAAAGATATATATGGGAACTACATTGTGGTTATATAATTGTAAATCGGACGGAATTATTTATGGGAGCTATGTTATATCTAAATCTGAACCGATTGCGACCAAATTTAGCAAACTTTAAGACAATATCAGTTGTAATCTCTTTGCAAAATTAAAGCAAATCATGTAAAAACTCTGGCTTTTGGGCCCATATAAGTGAATATTGGTCGATATATATTTATGGGAGCTATATCGAAATTTGAACCGCTTTCAATCAAACTTAGCACACTTGACTATTACATAGTTTTCTCCTTGTGAAAAATTTCAAGCAAATCAAATTAAAACTATTGCTTCTGGGGATACATAAGTGCATTTCGGGCGAAAAATATATATGGGAGCTATATCTAAATCTAAACCGATTTCTTCCAAAATCAATAGGTTTCTATTTTGTCCCAAAACAGATGTGTGTGTTTCAAATTTGAAGTCGATCGGATTAAAACTACGACATTGATCTTGATTACAAATGTATTCGAAGACAGACGGACATGGCTATATCGCCTCAGCGACCGGCCCTGACGTCATGTGTTTATCTCGCCTCCTTCTGGAATTTCCAAACATACACCCTCAAAAAAGAAAAAATCGCTTCTCTAATATATGTTCCAAACATATTTTGCAGGAAGCACATATATTATTGGATTATATGCTTGGAAGAATTTTCCACAATGAAGATTGTGCTCATTCCCTCACATAACAGGTTGGCTGATAAGTCCCCGGTCTAACAAAGAAAAACACATTTTTTTTGTCAAAATTCGTTTTTATTATTCAACATAGTTCCCTTCAAGAGCGATACAACGCCCAGCAAAAAAAAATTGGAAGTTCTTTCAAAGGCACAACTTTAAAAGCACTTCCAGAAGATGCACTCCCACTGATGTTCTTTATTTTAACTACCCAGGAAGTTCTTTTGATTCAATTTTTTATAACTTCGTTTTTCATATTTTTAATGGATAATTTCAATTTTTTTCGTTTCAAATAGGTTAAAAACAGACTAAAAATTCATAAAATGGTACAAATCATTTAAATTTTGTCGAAAAAATGCTAAATCCAAACTAAAGAAAATGTGAATTTTTGAAAATATTTGAGGTCAAACGTTTCCGACAAGCGTTAGAATCCATTAAAAATTATAAAAAATTATAAAAATTATTTATGTGAAAAAATATCACAGAATTTTTTAATTTACTTCCAAAACATTGAATTCGGATCACACCCAAAGAAGTGATGCAAATTCAGTGCAACGGCTGTTGAAATGGAAGACTTCCGTCCTATGACAAGCCAATGTCAAATTCATCGCTTCTGCGTCAATTTTGCACCACTTCCGGATCCAAAAAGAACATTTTCATTACTTTTTTGGCGACGCTTTTTTTGCTGGGCGATTATAACGACCTTCCAATTTTTTGATACCAATTTGGTAGTACTCCTTCGGTTTTGCCTCAAAATAAGCCTCAGTTTCGGCGATCACCTCTTCATTGCAGCCAAATGAAGCATGAAGCATCCTTTTGATGTCTGAGAACAAGAAAAAGTCGCTGGGGGCCAGATCTGGAGAATACGGTGAGTGGGGAAGCAATTCGAATTTTGAAGGAATGAATTTTTGCCATCGTTTTCAATGACTTATGGTACGGTGCGTTGTCTTGGTGGAACAACACTTTTTTCTTCTTCATATGGGACCGTTTTGCCGCGATTTCGACCTTCAAACGCTCCAATAACGCCATATAATAGTCACTCTTGATGGTTTTTCCCTTCTCAAGATAATCGATAAAAAATATTTCATGCGCATCCCAAAAAACAGAGGCCATTACTTTGCCAGCGGACTTTTGAGTCTTTCCACGCTTCGGAGACGGTTCACCGGTCGCTGTCCACTCAGCCGACTGTCGATTGAACTCAAGAGTGTAGTGATGGAGATGGAACTCGGGTTTATAAGGAGTTAACAGCTGCAAACACCGCTCAGAATCATCAGCACGTTGTTGTTTTTGGTCAAATGTGAGCTCGCGCGGCACCCATTTTGCACAGAGCTTCCGCATATCCAAATATTGATGAATGATATGACCAACACCTTCCTTTGATATCTTTAAGGCCTCTGCTATCTCGATCAACTTCATTTTACGGGCATTCAAAATCATTTTGTGAACTTTTTTGATGTTTTCGTCGGTAACCACCTCTTTCGGGCGTCCACTGCGTTCACCGTCCTCCGTGCTCATTTCACCACGCTTGAATTTAGCATACCAATCAATTATTGTTGATTTCCCTGGGGCAGAGTCTGGAAACTCATTATCAAGCCAAGTTTTTGCTTCCACCGTATTTTTTCCCTTCAGAAAACAATATTTTATCAAAACAAGAAATTCCTTTTTTCACAATAACAAAAGTTGCTTCACAAAAGACGCTCTATCTCACAAACTAATTGACTTACAGACGTCAAATTTTGACACGAATCATTTGAAGGTTGGTACTATATAAAAATAATATGCATTTAATACTAGCGACGCCATCTATGTATCAGACCGGGGACTTATTAGTTATAAAATAATTGTCTCAAACGAACTTCTTGTGCAGTTAAAATAAAGAATATCTTTTGGGAGGACATTTTTGGAAGTGATTATAAAGTTGAGGCTTTAGAAGAACTTCCAAATTTTTTTGCTGGGAAAATAAAACAATATTTCGAAATATTATATGTATTTTCAAAAATTAACATGTACTATATTTCACGCGTCTTGTTTACAATACACGTAAACATGTGTGCGAGGTGGTAAATTTTACCACCACGTGGACAGTTAAAGGTCAACTTTATCAACTTTAACTCAGTTCGTTTACATGAGTAGACCGAACATTTCACCCTAATACAAAATAAACTTGTTTGCAACCTCATGGCAGCACTCGCATAATTGCATTCCACGGTGATCATTTTAGGCTAGCTGAAACATTCATTCGCCGAAAAAGGCGAGGGTTTAACAATCAATGTTGAGTGGCATAACTGTATGATAAATGACGTTCTTAGTCAGCAGCAATGAAGACTATGACGTTGTCATATCCACAAAATGTTTTGTGTCAGCCTCATTGCTCTCTACATTTACGGAGCTATTTCAAATGGGGTAAAGTGTGATTCTGGGTTTCGACATTTCAAATTAGCCAGAGTTTACGTCCAGCCCATTCACGGAATCTGTTTGCGATGTAGTATGTTCCAAGTACTCTAATTAGGCAACATTTCAGGTTAAGTTAGTCTAGTGGTAGGAAGAATTTGAGTTTCCATTTTAACAATTTCAGGCGTTGGATAAATTGAGTTGGCCATTCCATGTGTAACATGTCGAAATATTGGTTTTTGTACATTTGGCGGAGATGTACACTTGATAAGGGAGAATTTTTTAAGACTACCTAACTAAAGCCTTCATACATAATCCCTATGGGTAGTAGGTTAGGTTAGGTTAGGTTAGGTAGCAGCCCGATGTATCAGGCTCACTTAGACTATTCAGTCCATTGTGATACCACAGTGGTGAACTTCTCTCTTATCATTGAGTGCTGCCCGATTCCATGTTAAGCTCAATGACAAGGAACCTCCTTTTTATAGCCGAGTCCGAACGGCGTTCCACATTGCAGTGAAACCATTAGAGAAGCTTTGAAACACTCAGAAATGTCACCAGCATTACTGAGCACATTGGTCGAAATGACCTGTTTCAGCGGCAGCAATTCACAGGAAGAAGTTTGAGCTCTAATATTTAGCACATGTATTAGTGGCAGTTAAAGAAGTGTACAGTAAAATAATCAGCTAGTTGGATCGATATATAGGGAAGTTATATCGATTTATATGTCCGTCCGTCGAAATATTGTTCAACCATTTTTTTCATTATCAAATTCATTTCTGTACTCAAATACTTTGGAAGCAAGTTGTCGTTGTAGCCGCTCACTTCCATCGCTGCATTTGAGGACGACTCTTTTTGCGTTCACAATTATTTTTTGACAGTTTAAAACATGTTGTACGAGACAACCACAAGCTTTCCTTTTTCTTAAATCGGTCCAAACATCTTTTGTTTTTGATCCATTTTTGTTTAATTTTAGCACAAATGTTATCTATTTGATCCTTGACAAATGTTTTGCAGTCTTCATCACCACTTCCAGAAAATTTCGCAGATATGCAATTAAAAACACTTCTTGCATTATGGTTATTTTCTAACCAAAAATTTACAATATCGGAATTGTTGATTTTAATGGTGTCTAAAATGAGTTATATTATGATTTGGAGTAAATTGAGGCAAAAGATTTGTTCACGATATGAAAGCCCACATCTTGACATATCTACAGATACAAATAACTTTGCGAATGAACTGGAATGAAAACAGTTCTATTCCAAGAAACACAGACGCCACAATCAAAACGTCACTACAAACACTACACACTTTAACGCAGATTTTTATTAAACACAACACTTTATTTAAAAAATAATTCTAACATATTGTTATACATACCTTCAGAAGTAATTTCCATTTTTTAGATATTTGTTATTATATCAACTATTATTAAAAAACGTATTTTTCTAATTCACTATTTTGAAGTAAATGAACAGAAAACGAAGATGAAAAAACAACAGTTGTTTTGACAGCTTCGTTATAAAAACAGAGATGCCACCTGGTCATAATTTTTTCGTTTTCGGATATTCTAAATAGTTTCCTACAAATTGAAATTCTTAGTTTTAACAAAAACATAACTTTAAAAATTGACTTTCTGCCGCTGAACCAGGTCATTTCGATCAATGTGCTGAGGTGGGATAATCCACCGCTGAAAAACTATTTGGTGTTCGGTCGAAGCAGGAATCGAACCCACGACCTTGTGTATGCAAGGCGGGCATGCTAACAATTGCACCACAATGGCGATGGGTAGTAAGTTTCCTCACGTGTGTTTTAATGTTTATATCCATCACCACGACTGTGGTACAGACTATAATAAGTTTGTATGTAATGCAAAGAAGGACCAATCCGAGACCCATCGTTTAATATATCGATCGTATTGGAATTAAACTCTGAGTTAATTTAATGACGTCCGTCTGTCTGTAGGTTCATGTACTTTTGTAAATCCGAACGTCCTGAAATTTCGCATAGGGTCTTACTTCGGCTCAAAGAAAATCGCTATTGATTTTCGATAAAATCGGTTTAGATTTGGACTACCATAACTGCTATTGATCTCTTTCAAATTTGGTACATTCAAATGTTTAGGAGTTTTACAAAGCTTGCAAAATATCAACAAAAAGTTCAGATTTAGATATAACACCCATATAGTTATTTTGCCCGACTTACACTATTGTGACCGAGATCAACAGATTACTCCGATTTGCGTGATTTTGCAAAAATAGTGTAAATAAAATTCTGATAACGCCTGCCAACTCATAATCGCTTCAAATTTAGATAAAGCTTCCACACAGTTCTTTCGTCCGATTTACACTTATGGCCACCGATCTGCGTGAAATAGAGGAATTAAAATTCTAACTACGCATGCCAAATTTGGTGAAAAACGGTTCAGATTTAGATATAGCTCCCATATATATCTCTCGCTCTATAAAGATATAATTGATCCCAAAGGCAAGAGTTTCCACATGAATTACTTCAAATTTTGCACAAAGAGTAGAATTGAAGGTATCATAAAATATAAAAATTTGGTGGAGATCGAATTAGATTTAGATATAGCTTCAAGATATATGACTAAGGGAGGCCAAAGTTTAATTTCTATGTACTTGAAATTTTGCACTGACAGTAGAATCAAGATTTAGATATATCTTCCATATATCTGTACGCTTTATTTTGGGAAAATATGGTAGAAAAATAAATATTTATAGATATTTATATTTCAACGGGATTTTACTTCTATTGACCTGATATTTTGCATTATATTCAAGCTCTTAGCTGATCTAAAATTATTCTAGATTTCAATAGCTCTTAATTTTGTGAACATTTTCTGCACAATAGCTTCATTAGTGAAGGCTGTAGCGTGGTTACAACAGACACACAGACGACCGTCATAACGTCTTAGAATGTCCCCCCGATCAAGAAAAAACACATAAAATTCTGAAAAATTCATTAAATCTTTATTTGAATCGATAGTACGATGCATGTAATTTAATGTTTGAAGATTATTTCATTCAAATGTTGACCGCACTGCGCCTCAAATGGTCCATTCGCCTAGTACAATTTAGGCATACTCTTTCCTAGTCTCAAAAAAAAAAAAACAAAGCTTTCAGTTCCAAAGATTTTTTGGGATATATGCTATGTTTCAAGCACATGCACAGAAAAACATGTTTGGACATGGTCGCTGCTTCAATTTAATGCTTATCTAGTGTATGTAATTGTCGCGAAAACCATGTATTTTGTCTTTGTAAAAATAAATTTCGAGCATAAAAAATATATGTATGTTGGCAATAAGCATTTAAATGGTTCTCAAACGCCGCAAACATTTTCTATTATTTAAATAATAGAATTTGAGACCATTACATGGTCGGGAAAAGCATGTAATTGGCCATTCATTTTTTTATTTTTTGCAGGGAAAAAAGTATTTTTATAGGTTGCGTGTATACATGTCTAGAACCAAATACATGGCTATAAAGACCATGTACATTGCTTTCGTGACCTTTTAATTTTTTTGCAGCGAAAACAATTTTATAAAAGCATTGAGCAGGTACACACGATTTTCATTTTGCGCGTCAGTCGTGTGTTGGTTGTTTCTTGGAATGTACGGAGAATACGGAATTACTGTGTTTTGTGTTAATTTATTCATTCAGAAATGGCACGTGGTTTTATGTGAACACAAACAAGTATATACGGCCGTAAGTTCGGCCAGGCCGAAGCTTATGTACCCTCCATCATGGATTGCTTAGAAACTTCTTCTAAACACTGCCATCCACAATCGAATTACTTAAGTTGCGGTAACGCTTGCCGATGGCAAGGTATCTTAAAACATCCTCACACCATCTTCTAAATTGTATGTAAGTCCATACGTGGTATATATTAAATCAAACAAGTATATACAGCAGTAAGTTCGGCCGGGCCGAATCTTAAATACCCACCACCATGAACCAAATATTAGGGTTTCCTTTGAAATTTCAGGAGGGCTTGAGGACTTGAGGACACTTCCCGAAGATAAATTTAAAGATTTCACCTATGAAGACTATATCAGATTCTGGATTTATAAGAACCATTTTTATTTGAGTTTTAGAGGAATCATTAACATCTCTTGTAAGTGTGCAAGAAAATTATAAAATAACGTTTTGATTTGAAATCTTAAATCTGTAGAAGCAAAATCTGGAAAGTTTATATTGAGTTTCAAGCAATTTTCATGATCAGTGCGCCTTCCATACCCTCAAGAAGTGAAGTCGGTCTCTATGAAGGCATTACCAAATGGACCGATAAAAACTTAATCCGATACACGTGTTTGTGAGCCTAAAATACCAGAATATTTACAATTTCAGGCATATCAGATAAAAACTACGGTTTCTAGAAACCCAAGGAGTTAAATCGGGAGATCGTTCTTATGGGGGCTATACTAAAATATGGACCGATACTCACCATTTTCGGCACACCTCTTTGTGACCCGAAAATACCTCTAGATTTCCAATTTCAGGCAAATAGGATAAAAACTTCGGATTCTAGAAGCCCAAGAAGTAAAATTGGAAAATCGATCTATATGGGGGCTATACCAAAATATGGACCGATACTCACCATTTTCGGCACACCTCTTTATGGTCCTAAAATACCTCTAGATTTCCAATTTCAGACAAATTGGATAAAAACTACGGTTTCTATAAGCCCAAGACCCCAAATCGGGAGATCGGTCTATATGGGGGCTATACCAAAATATGGACCGATACTCTCAATTTTTGGCACACGTATTTGTGGTCCTACAATACCTCTATATTTCCAATTTCAGGTAAATTTAATAAAAACTGCGATTTCTATAAGCCCAAGAAGTAAAATCGGGAGATCGGTCTATATGGGGGCTATACCAAAATATGGACCGATACTCACAATTTTTGGCACACGTATTTGTGGTCCTAAAATACCTCTAGATTTCCAATTTCAGACAAATTGGATAAAAACTACGGTTTCTATAAGCCCAAGACCCCAAATCGGGAGATCGGTCTATATGGGGGCTATACCAAAATATGGACCGATACTCTCAATTTTTGGCACACGTATTTGTGGTCTTACAATACCTCTAGATTACCAATTTCAGGTAAATTGAACAAAAACTGCGTTTTCTATAAGCCCAAGAAGTAAAATCGGGAGATCGGTCTATATGGGGGCTATACCAAAACGTGGACCGATACTCACCATTTTTGGCACACCTCTTTATGGTCATAAAATACCTCCAGATTTCAAATTTCAGGCAAATTGGATAAAAACTACGATTTCTATAAGCCCAAGACCCCAAATCGGGAGGTCGGTTTATATGGGGACTATATCAAAACCTGGACCGATATAGCCCATCTTCGAACTTGACCTGCCTGCAGACAAAAGACGAGCTTGTGCAAAATTTCAGCACGATTGCTTCATTATTGAAGACTGTAGCGTGATTACAACAGACAGACAGACAGACAGACAGACAGACAGACAGACAGACAGACAGACAGACAGACAGACAGACAGACAGACGGACAGACGGACAGACGGACAGACGGACATCGTTATATCGTCTTAGAATTTCTCCCTGATCAAGAATATATATACTTTATATAGTCGGAAATCGATATTTCGATGTGTTACAAACGGAATGACAAACTTATTATACCCCCGTCACCATTCTATGGTGGTGGGTATAAAAAGATCGATCCAATACGTATATAATTCAGTTTGAAAAAGTAGTAATAAAATTTTAACAAAATTTTCTATAGAAATAAAAATTTTGAATAAATTTGCTATAGAAAAAAAAATTTTGAACAAAATTTCTACAGAAATAAAATTTTAAAAAAAATTTTCTATAGAAATAAAATCTTGGTAGATTATTTTTGGCTCGAGTGGCAACCATGATTATGAACCGAATAAAATTTGAACAAAATTTTCTATAGAAATAAAATTTTGACAAAATTTTTTATAGAAATAAAATTCTGACAATGATGAAAATTTTATTATGAACCGAATAAAATTTTAACAAAATTTTCTCTAGAAATAAAATTTTGACAAAATTTTCTATAGAAATAAAAATTTGGTAGATTATTTTTGGCTCTAGTGGCAACCATAATTATGAACCGATATGGACCAATTTTTGTGTCATTGGACCAATTTTGGTATGGTTGTTAGCGACCATATACTAACACCACGTTCCTAATTTGAACCGGATCGGATGAATTTTGCTCCTCCAAGAGGCTCCGGAGGTCAAATCTGGAGAACGTTTTATATGGGGGCTATATATAATTATGGACCGATATGGACCAATTCTGCCACGGATGTTAAAGATCATATACTAACACCATGTTCCAAATTACAACCCGATTGGATGAAATTTGCTTCTCTTTGAGGCTCCGCAAGCCAAATCTGAGATCGGTTTATATGGGGGCTATATATAATTATGGACCGATGTGGACCAATTTTTGCATGGTTGTTAGAGACCATATACCAACATCATGTACCAAATTTCAGCCGCATCGGATGAAATTTGCTTCTCTTTGAGACTCCGCAAGCCAAATCTGAGATCGGTTTATATGGGGGCTATATATAATTATGGACCGATGTGGACCAATTTTTGCACGATTGTTAGAGACCATATACCAACACCATGTACCAAATTTCAGCTGGATCGGATGAAATATGCTTCTCTTAGAGGCTCCACAAGCGAAATCTGCGGATCGGTTTATATGGGGGCTATATATAATTAAGGACCGATATGGACCAATTTTTGCATGGTTGTTAGAGACCATATACCAACATCATGTACCAAATTTCAGCCGGATCGGATGAAATTTTCTTCTCTTTGAGGCTCGGCAAGCCAAATCTGGGGATCGGTTTATATGGGGCTATATATAATTATGGACCGATGTGAACCAATTTTTGCGCGGTTGTTAGAGACCATATACCAACACCATGTACCAAATTTCAGCCGGATCGGATGAAATTTGCTCCTCTTTTAGGCTCCCCAACCCAAATCTGGGGATCGGTTTATATGGGGGCTATATATAATTATGGACCGATGTGGACCAATTTTTGCATGGTTGTTAGAGACCATATACCAACACCATATACCAAATTTCAGCCGGATCGGATGAAATATGCTTCTTTTAGAGGCTCCACAAGCCAAATCTGAGGGTCCCTTTATATGGGGGCTATACGTAAAAGTGGACCGATATGGCCCATATGGTCAATAACATCCGACCTACATCGATAACAACTACTTGTGCCAAGTTTCAAGTCGATAGCTTGTTTCGTTCGGAAGTTAGCGTGATTTCAACAGACGGACGGACGGACGGACGGACATGCTTAGATCGACTCAGAATTTCACCACGACCCAGAATATATATACTTTATGGGGTCTTAGAGCAATATTTCGATGTGTTGCAAACGGAATGACAAAGTTAATATACCCCCATCCTATGATGGAGGGTATAAAAAGGAAGGTGTGATTGAAAACAAGTATATACAGCCGTAATATTATGTACACTCCACCATGGATTGTGTAGAAACTTCTACGAAAGACTGTCATCCACAATCGAATTACTTGGGTTGTGGTATCTTAAAACTTCTTAACATCGTTTTCTAAATTGTGAGTTAGTCCATACGTGGTATATAATGGACAAAAAAGTTATGTATAGGTAAGTCTACAAATAATTACGAATCGATATGGACTTTTTGCACAATACGTAGAGAGCCAGAAATGAAATATGGGGGTCGCTTATATGGGGGCTATATACAGTACGTCAAGAAAGTCTTTTGACATTGCCAAATATTTCAAATTCCAGAAATAATTGAAGTAAAAATCGAGTTGTTAATTCGTTTAGAGAAAAATAAAATATGTATACTTTGCAAAATACATAATAAAATATTTTTTAAAATTAAATTATATATAATTTTGGAACAAAACATAATTTTTATCCTATTGTCAAAACACTTTCTTGACATACTGTACATACAATTATGAACTTGATATGGACCAATTTTTGTGTGATTGGGGATCGATTTATCTGAGGGCTATATATAACTATAGACCGATATGGACCTAGTTAGGTTGTAACTGACTCGGATGAAATTTGATCCTCCAAGAGGCTCCAAAACCAAATCTCGAGATCGGTTTATATGGGGGCTATATATATGATTATGGACTGATATGGACCACTTTTGGCATAGTTGTTAAATATCATATACTACCACCACGTACCAAATTTCAACCAGATCGAATGAATTTTGCTTCTCCAAAAGGCACCGGAGGTCAAATCTGGGGATCGGTTTATATGGGATCTATATATAATTATGGACTGATATGAACCAATTCCTGCATGGTTGTTGGATACCATATTCTAACATCACGTTCCAAATTTCAACCGAATCGGATGAATTTTGCTCTTCCAAGGGCTCCGGAGGTCAAATCTGGGGATGGGTTTATATGGGGCCTATATATAATTATGGGCCGATTTCTACCAATTTTTGCATGTGTTTTTGAGGCCATGTAACACCACGTACCAAATATCAACTGAATCAGATGAATTTTGGTCTTCCAAGAGGCTCCGGTGGTCAAATCGGGGGATCGGTTTATATGGGAGCTATATATAATTATGGACCGAAGTGGACCAATTTTTGCATGGTTGTTAGATACCATATACTGACACCATGTACCAAATTTCAGCCGGATCGGATGAAATTTGCTTCTCTTAGAGGGGGCCCAATTTGGGGGCCCGTTTATATGGGGGCTATACGTAAAAGTGGACCGATATGGCCCATTTGCAATACCATCCGACCTACATCAATAACAACTACTTGTGCCAAGTTTCAAGTCGATAGCTTGTTTCGTTCGGAAGTTAGCGTGATTTCAACAGACGGACGGACGGACGGACGGGCATGCTCAGATCGATTCAGAATTTCACCACTACCCAGAATTTGTATACTTTATGGAGTCTTAGAGCAATATTTCGATGTGTTTCAAACGGAATGACAAAGGTAATATACCCACCATCCTATGGTGGAGCGTATAAAAATGTTCCTGTTTTTTGTACTGCATTTTGATATATGGTATAATTTATTTTTTTTTTTTGCAGTTACGTTTTGCGTTGGTTTATTTGATGGGCACGAAGTAAATATGGAATGATTACTTATTGTTGAAATTGAACAAAAATAGAGTGTATAAAAATATGTGATGTTTGCTTGCACGACATTATAAATACAAATAAACAATGAATTAGTTTAAAAATAAATAAAAACAAATAAATCAAGTTAATTTTGTGTTTTCTTTTCTCAAGTGGCGTCCGTTTTTCGACGACGAAAAAGGTTTTTTCATAAAGATCAAAACATTTTAGGTTGTGACCGTGTTCTTTTAACTGGAAGAAAAAAATTTTTGACGAATACCATAACATTTTAGATCGTGACCATTGTATTTGCATTTAATCAAAATTCTTTTTATCAATATAATAACATTTTAGATGAGGACAATTATATTTTTCTTAGAACTGTGTTCACTGAGCCAACATGGTTGCAAATGAAAATGTTACATGGTCGCCGCAAAAATAGTTCCTATCATATTATTTTGTTCTTCCAATAAGATTGTGACAATCATGTTTCATCTCTGCGTGTAGGAAAAAACTTTATATCAGAATGATAGTTCCGTCTTTTATGATAAGTAAAATTCGCATTCGTATTATTTAATAAGGACATGAAATCTTCTCACGACAACATTTTTCCAGTGTTCATTTGAGCAACATGGGCTTTAACGAAGCCCCACTAGAAGTAGCATAAAAGCGTTAAATCACACGATCTAGGCGGCTAATTGACCGGTCACCGAACTCGTCTCTAAATAATTCCATTGTTACGCGTGCTGTGTGGTATTTGGCACCGTCTGCAATTAGTAGCTATTGAAATGCTTCTGACTGATCCTCATTCAAAAAACGACAATTTAAATCGGCTTATGTCCTGGGATGAATCACAATGCTACTAACAAATATGGGAAATATTTAAATCTGTACCAATTTTGAGGCAACTTCGCAAAAGTGTATTTATGATTTATCGGTCGATAGATGCGTATTAGAGTAATAGGAAAATTTTAGTCATTTTTACAAGTTTTCGACTTAGCAGTGGCGATTTTATAAGGAAAATGTGGATATTTTGGCCATTTCGGCCTAAATCGGAAAAGCAATATCGAAATCTGAACCGATTTCAATAAAATTCCGCATACATAGTTACTACACACAAAAAAAAAATTGTTCTGATTCAATCACCAAATTAATTGATCCAATTAATTTTTTAATTGAAATGTCTTCAATCACGAAAATGATAGTATCAATCACAGTTTTAATTGGGCATAGAAAAAATTCTTGATTAAAGAATTAATTGATTTTTTCAGCAAATTTCAATTAATTTTTTAATTGATTCAATTAAAAATTTAATTGATGTTGATTGCAAAACTCAATTAATTTATTAATTAAAAAAGGTAACTATTTTTAATTACTTTCTGAATTGACTTAGAGTTTTTATTTGGATTAACAAATCATTGTTTGAAATACATTTTTAATTAAAAATTAAAAAAAAAATCAGCACTTTTTTTAACCGAATAAGTCTTCCGAATTTGATTAAAAAGTTAATTGTATCAATTAGTTTTTTAATTAAAAATTTTAAAATTTTCAATCACTGGCTTAATCAACTTAATGTTTCTATCATGATTAAAAAGTTAATTGTATCAATTAATTTATTAATTGAAAACATTTTCAACTTCAATTAACTTTTTAATTGGAAATATTTTGGTGATATTTTTTTCTGTGTATGTTAATTCTACTCCCTCTGCAAAATTTCACGTAAATCAGAGTAAAACTTTTGCCCTGTGGTCATATTACTCCAAATCGGGCGAATGATATATATGGGAGCTATATCTAAATCTGAACCGATTTCAATAAAATTTACCTTGACTTCACTACTAATTGTATTTCTTGTGCAACATTTCAAACAAATTAGGGTAAAACTCTGGCCTCTGGGGCCATATAAGTCCATATCGGGCGAAAGATATATATGGGAGCTATATCTAAATCGGAACTGATTTTAATCAAATTTGGAACACTTAACTATACTATTAAACGCATTCCTTGTGCAAAATTTGAAGCAAATCAGGACAAAACTCTGGCTTTTGAGGCCAGATAAGTCCAAATCGGACGAAAGATATATATCTTATTCGGAACTGATTTTCAGGCCAAAACTTTTGTGGTCATATAAGTGCAAATCGGACGAAAAATATATATGGGAGCTATATCTAAATCTGAACCGATTTGGCTGATATTTTGCATATTTTACGAGAGCCGCAAACCATTTGGCTGAACAAAATTTTAGGAAAATAAGTTGATAAATACGTCAGTTATGACCAGATCGGTAATAAAGATATATGGCAGCTATATCTAAATCTGAACCGATTTTCTTTTTCAAAATCAATAGCGATTGTCTTTGCGCCAAATTAAAACTCCGTGCCAAATTTTAGGACGATCGGACTTAAACTGCAATCTGTACTTTTCACACAAAATTACATATACAGACAGACAGACAGACAGACGCACATCGTTAAATCGACCCAGAATTTAATTCTAAGACGATCGGTATACTAAACGATGGGTCTCAGACTTTTCCTTCTTGGCGTTACATACAAATGCACAAACTTATTATACCCTGTACCACAGTAGTGGTGAAGGGTATAAATAGACAAAGCTCACCCGGTTCCAAAGATTTTGTTTTTAAACTAAAGATTTTGGTATTGATCCCGAGCCAAAGAAGCGGAGAATTGTAGTAGGGATATTTTTAAAACTCAAATTTCTTCTAAATGTGAGTTTTGGGTACTTGATACTAGGAAACAAATTTGAATAAATGTGTTTCTGTTTTTTTTCTGCATGTGCTATTAAGTCCTATCAAAAGGTGTTAAAGTCAACTTAATTTTCAAAATTCAAATTCGACTTTTATTAGGAATTATGCTATGTTTCAAGTAAAAAACTCATTAAAATAAATGTTGAAAAACAATTTTGATTTTTTTCTGAATTATTAAAGTCAAGTTGACCTTTGTAAAACTAAATTTACTTTTATATAAAGATACCCATTTCTAAGTCGTAACGACTTCATTGAGAAGTTTATCGACTTTTGGACTAGGAAAAAAACTTTATATCAGAATGATAGTTGCGTCTTTTATGATAAGCAAAATTCGCATTCGTATTTTAAGGACATGAAATCTTCTCACGACAAAATTTTTTCAGTGTTCATTTGAGCAATCGAGATATGGGTAACCAATTTGTGTGATTGCTTTAATACGGTGTTTTCGAGAGACCAACACTCATACTAACAAACACCGACGATAGTCGGTTGCATTTGATATTGGTGGTTGAAATTTTTTTTACCAATTGATGTTTTAAGATTGCAAATGTTGGTGTTTACTAAATACACTGGTAGGTTGCGGTAGATCGCAGCCGTTCTCTGGTACAGGATATAATATGTGCATTAGAGTTAAATTCTGAGTCGATTTAACGATGTCCGTCTGTCTGCCTGTTGATGTATTTTTGTGTGCAAAGTCCAGCTCGCAGTTTAAGTCCGATCGTCATCAAATTTGGCATAGGGTCCTTTTTCGGCTTAAAGACGAGCCCTATTGATTTTGGGAAAAATCGGTTCAGATTTAGATATATCTGTCATATATATTTATAACCGGTCTTGTCATAAATGACGTATTTATCAACCGATCTTCTTTCAATTTCGTATAATCGAATATTTTGTGAGTCTCGTAAATTTTGCAAAATATCAGTCAAATCGGTTCAGATTCAGATATAGCTCTCATATATAGCATTCGCCCGATTTACACTCATATGGCCTCACAGGCCAATCTTTTATTCCGATTCACGTGAAATTTTGCACAGGCAGTAGAACTAACATTATAAATATACACACCGAATTTGGTTGAAATCGGTTCAGATTTAGATATAGCTCCCATATATAGCTTTAGCCCGATTTACACTCCTATCGGCCCAGAGGCCAATCTTTTTTCCGACTTAGTTGAAATTTTGCACAGGGAGTAGAACTAACGTTATAGATATGCACACCGAATTTGGTTGAAATCGGTTTAGATTTAGATATAGCTCCCATATATAGCTTTCGCCCGATTTAAACTCCTATGGCCCCAGAGCTAAAAGTTTTACCCCGATTTACGTAAAATTTTGCACAAGGAGTAGAACTAAAATTATAAATATGCACACCGAATTTGGTTGAAATCGGTTCAGATTTAGATATAGCTCCCATATATAGCTTTAGCCCGATTTACACTCCTATCGGCCCAGAGGCCAATCTTTTTTCCGACTTAGTTGAAATTTTGCACAGGGAGTAGAACTAACGTTATAGATATGCACACCGAATTTGGTTGAAATCGGTTCAGATTTAGATATAGCTCCCATATATATCTGTCGTCCGATTTACAGATATGGCCACCGTAGATCAAAATTTTCCTCCGATTTACTTAAAATTGTGAACAGGGAATGGAAATATGATTTTTACTATGCATGCCAAATTTAGATGAAATTGGTTCAGATTTAGATATATCTACCAGAGGTCAAAATTTCACTCCGATTTACTTGAAGTTTTGCACAGACAGTAGGGCTAACATTCCTGCAACACATGCCAATTTTGGTTAAAATCGGTTCAGATTTGGATATAACTCCCATATATAGCTTTCGCCCGATTTAGATTCATATGACCACGGAAGCCAAAGTTTCATTTCGAAAATTTTGATGGTTTGCACTGAGAGTTCAATTATAATTTTAGCAATGTGTGCCAAATTTTATCAAAATCGGGATTAAACAAAGCCCCAATATAACATATATGAATTAGACAAAGCCCCCATATATATGTTCTTCCGATTTTAGCAAATATGGCCAAAATACCCATATATTCCATGTAAAATCGTCACTGTTAAGTCGAAAACTCGCAAAAATTATTCAAATTTACCTATACTCTAATTCGTATATATCGACCTATAAATTATACATGAAGATTTGCGAAATTTTATTAAATTTAAATATTTCCAATATTTTTTACTGACATTGTGGTCCGTCTCGGTCATAAACCAATTTAAATTTTGAGTCTAGACATTTTGTGAATGTTTAAAACAAATTGTCCAATTCGGTTCATATTTAAATATTTGTATATGGGAAAATAAACATTTATATAGCTCCTAACAAATTTGAAAGTGTTAAGATGTTGGTATACATAGTGGTGAAGGGTATAATATAGTCGACCCCGCCCGACTTTAGACTTTTCTTACTTGTTACAAATTGGAAGACTTCTTCGCTTCCACCGGGGGTGGTGGTGAAGGGTATAATATAGTCGACCCCGCCCGACTTTAGACTTTTCTTACTTGTTACAAATTGGAAGACTTCTTCGCTTCCACCGGGGATTGAACCTGGGTATGTTGGCACCATAACAGAACTCTTTAGCACACTCAGCAACAAACGCCATTGAACACGATGCAACAAAACGTCTATTCAAATGTTTGTGATATGAACCTAATATGACATCATGGAATGACATTCTAACTACTTCCTGAGATGTTCTTTATTAACTTGAATGAAGAACAAAAGAACGCTTGTTCAAATCTCACCAGCGACAATTTTTTTCAAATATTTTTCTAAAAAAATCGCTAAATTAGTGTGGGTAATAAATCCAAATTTGAAAAAATCGAACAATATTCTTTTGTAAAACCTACAAGTACGTATAAATACGATCGCCTAGTACATCAAAATTTGAAATTTGAGTAACATTGGTTAATAAATAAGAGTATTATGGCCAAATTTGGGAAAATCGAGCGATGCATATATATGGAAGCTATATGTAAATCTGAACCAATTTGCATAATATTCAGCGTGTTTGATTAATACCACAAAAGGTTACCTTGTGCAAAATTTGAGTAAGATTAGTTAAGAAATGAGGCCTCTATGATCAAACATAAGGTTATTAGGGTCAAATTTTTTAAATCGGACGATGCATATATGGGAGCTATAGCTACATCTTAACCGATTTCGATGAATTTTTGCACATACTGCTAGTACTATAGAAGATTAAATTTGGCCAAATTTGAGTAAGATCGGTTGATAAATAAGGGTTTTATGGCCAAATTTAGAAAAATCGGGCGGTACATATATATGGGAGCTATAGCTAAATCTAAACCGATTTCGATGATTTTTTGCACGTATAGTTAGTGCTATAGAAGATTGCCAACTTTGAGTAAGATCGGTTAATAAATAAGGGTTTTACGGCCAAATTTGGCAAAATCGGGCGATACATATATATGGGAGCTATATACAAATCTGAACCGATTTAGATGAAATTTTGCACATACAGTTAGTGCTATAGAAGATTACATTTGGCCAAATTTGAGTAAGATCGGTTGATAAATAAGGGTTTTATGGCCAAATTTAGAAAAATCGGGCGGTACATATATATGGGAGTTATAGCGAAATCTAAACCGGTTTCGATGATTTTTTGCACATATAGTTAGTGCTATAGAAGATTGCATTTAGCCAACTTTGAGTAAGATCGGTTAATAAATAAGGGTTTTACGGCCAAATTTGGCAAAATCGGGCGATACATATATATGGGAGCTATATTCAAATCTGAACCGATTTGGATGAAATTTTGCAGACATGAAGGGCGATGGAAAAGATTAGCTTTTGCCAAATTTGGTGACGATCCGTTTGAAAAAACGCACAACGTGACCCCATTTGTAAAAAACGGGCGATATATATATATATATATATATATATATATATATATATATATATATATATATATATATATATATATATATATATATATATATATATATATATATATATATATATATATATATATATATATATATATATATATATATATATATATATATATATATATATATATATATATATATATATATATATATATATATATATATATATATATATATATATATATATATATATATATATATATGGGAGCTATATCTAAATTTGATCCGATTTCTTCCAAATTCAATAGCGTTCGTCCTTTTGCCCAAAAAAATCCCTGTACCAAATTTCATCAAAATCGGTTAATAATTGCGACCGGAATCCTGTGAACAACAAATACATGTACAGACGGACGGACGGGTACCAAGCGCTAGATCGACTCAGGAGGTGATTCTGAGTCGATCGGTATATATTTTATGGGGTCTAAAATCAATATTTCTGGTAGGCACATTTTTTGGCAGATCAAACTTATTACACCCTGACCACTATGTGGTTTAGGGTATAAAAAATTCTGTCGTAAATTCAAGGATTTCATGTTTTTAAAATACGAAAATCGCTTAGCATAATAGACGCATAACTTTGATATAAAGGGTTTATCCTTGTCCAGAAGTCGATAATCTTTTCATTTAAGTAGTTTTGTCCTTATAGAATTCTATCTAAACATGGAATATCATGGAAGAAAATTTGTTTCGACTAAATTCAACATTTCTTTAATAGTTCTGAAAAATTCTTCAAAATTAAAGAAATCGTGTTTACATTTTTAAAAAATATTGTCTTAGATGTGTCCTTACTTTGATACTCCCCCTCTTTGACTCGGAATCAATACCAAAATCATTAGTGTAAAGACAAAATCTTTGGTACCGGGCATGCTTTTTTTTCAGTGTAGCACATTATGTCGTGGGTAATAAAGAATGCAGTCATAAACTCGTACTATAAACTCGTACTACATTACAAAATGGCTGACTGGTACTAAAAACATTACAAAGAGTCACTGTCACTTTCATATTTCCTCCAGTTTAATAACTGTCAAATTATAGCAAAAAGCAAAAGTAACCATATTGCGGAATCCCAGGAACCAGGTTAATGGTTTAAACAATTTCCAAATAATTGAAATGTTTTCCATTTATAATCATTTGTAAGTTTATATACTACGGAAACCACCTGTCCATTGCTGACTGCTATTTTTCCTAACATCCAAGGAATATTCATTTGTTGCTGGTTGTTACATTAAAGTGTAAAACTTAAGCTGTCCCATTAAAAGGGATAGACCAAAAAAAAAAAAAAAAAAGAAAGGAAACATACGATGTATTCCTTTAACTCTATGGAATATTCATTTCATTCCATTTCGTTGGTCTAGTTTTTGTTTTGCTATGGTGGTGGTCATTGCTATGTAGCCTTGATAATGGAAAACACCAGCTGTTCAAAGTCATATCAGCAAATACAAATGGAAATGAGAAGACGAAACCCGAATTTGATTAGAAATTCATTTAAGGATTGCAAAATAACAAGACAGAAATTTTCCTTGATAACCGAAGAAAACAACAAACCATGAATTTTAAAATAAGACTGCTAGTTTTCAAAAGCTATTTATTTTTAAATTACCAAGTACTTTTTCTTTCGTTCTTTTCACTGGATTCCTTGAAATGGTAGAAAATAGTCCGTTGTGTTATAAGAACATATTTAGTATTCCTACCATGATTACTAACCGGAAAACAAAAGGCTTTCGAAACAATACCCTTAGTGGTTCACCGAAAATACTTGAATTGCAATAAGTATTTTGAGAAAATTTTGGAATATATGCCAAACGTAAGTTGCTTTGATGTGTTCGCCACATTCTTTGGATTTTTGCACCCTGCACCACTTTGTGGAAAAGGGTATTATTAGATAGTGAATATGTTAGCAATTTTCTTCGTCAGTCTTTGCACACATTTTTCCAATCAAAGTCTAGATCGCAGTTTTAATCCAATCGACTTCAAATTTGGCACAAGTATGCGTATTGGGTCAGAATAGAAACACCAAACAATTTTGTTTAAAACCCATATTTTAAAAGTGATATGAAGATATTTTAAATTAAACAAGTATATACAGCAGAAAGTTCGGCCGGGCCGAATCTTAAATACCCACCACCATGAATCAGATATAATAGTTTATTTTGAAAACTCTTCGTAGTTGCGGGTTACTTGATAATATATAGGATTTCAGGGGCTTTGATGACAAATATTCTTCCAAGCAAATCAGTTCGTCCTGCAAGCTTCCCGTAGATAAATTTAAAGATTCTACTTATGAAGATTAGATAATATTCTGGATTTATAAGAACCAATTTTGTTTGAGTTGTAGAGAAATCATAAACACATAGTGTAAATGATGAAATAGCACCTTGATTTGAAATCTTAAATCGGTAGATTTTCACGGCGATCGGACATATCCCTCAACGGACATATCGCCAAAAATAATTTTTGGGCGTTATGACCTCCATTGGGGCGGTACATCGCCCAATTTTAGTTTGGGCTTTATGTCCTCCCTCATTGCGGTCATATGTCCCAAAAAATAGGCGGTCAAAACGCCCAATATTTTATGGGGATAATGAATGTTGGAATACATATTAAAAACTGTCCTAAATGAAGTAGTTTTGATCCCCAATTTCGGTTAGTTAAATAAAGGGTGGTTAAAATTTCAAGGGCCGATATCGATTTTGAATAAAACACAAACTATTTAGGAAATTATTGTTATTTTATTTTATTATGATATATTGGTATTACTCAATTATGTATGGAACAAAATATCGGCCAAATGGGCGCCGCGACCTCCGTGGCACACCTTCATCCGATGGTCCAAATTTTCGATGACGCTGAGGCGTAATGGATGTTCTATGCCGTTAATGTGCCGAATTATCTCATCCTTTAGCTCTTGAATTGTTGCTGGCTTATCGACGTACACCTTTTCTTTCAAATAATCCCAAAGAAAAAAATCCAACGGTGTCAAATCACATGATCTTGGCGGCCAATTGACATCGCCATTACGTGAGATAACACGGCCATTGAATTTGTTGCGCAAAAGAGCCATTGTTTCGTTAGATGTGTGGCAAGTGACACCGTCCTGCTGAAACCACATATCGTCCACATCCATATCTTTCAATTCGGGCTATAAAAAGTTCGTTATCATCTCACGATAGCGAACACCATTCACAGTAACTGCCTGACCGGCCTCATTTTGGAAAAAATACAACCCGATGATGCCGCCAGCCCATAAACCGCACCAAACAGTCCCTCAAAAATTTTAATCGCATTTTTTTTTACCGGTCCATTTGGTAAGGCATCGATATAGACAGATTTAACTTCTTGAGGGTACACCCAAAGCAAAAATATTTTCCTCCGGAAATAAATTTTAGACAAACGAAATTCGTTTAGATAAAACTAATCCGAGTTTTTGATTCAACGATTGTCTCTAAAATGTGTGTCTAAAGAAAACTTTGCTTGTCTAAAATTTCGTTCCTCAGAAAAGAAAACACTTCTTTTAGCATATAGCATGCGCACTGATCATGAAAATTGCTTGAAACTGAAAGCAGAATTTCTAGATTTTACTCCTCATATTCATTTAAATAGTGGCGGAAATATCTACAGATTTAAGATTTAAAATCAAGGCGTTATTTCATCATATAAACGATATGTTTATGTCTTCTCTAAAACTCAAACAAAATTGGTTCTCATAAATCCAGAATCTGATCTACTAGATCATAGGTAGAATCTTAAAATTTTTTCTTCGGGAAGCGGACTAGTTGAACTGATTTGCTTGGGAGAAGATTTGTCATCAAACCCCCTGAAATTCTATATATCATCAAGTAACCCGCTACGACGAAGAGTTTTCAAAGTATGCTACTATATTTGATTCATGGTGGGGGGTATTTAAGATTCGGCCCGGCCAAAGTTACTGCTGTACATATGTTTTTTACATAAACGTCATCCTTCGCAATGCAAATTATATAATAGAGTATATTTTCTTATTCACTTTGTTTTTAAGTAGTATAAAACGTTTTCTAAATTGCGTGTTAGTCCATACGTGGTATATATTAGACAAAGAAGTTATGTATAGTTAAGTCTACAAATAATTACGAATCGATATGGACTTTTTGCACGGTACGTAGAGAGCCAGAATTGAAATATGGGGGTCGCTTATATGGGGGCTATATACAATTATGAACTTGATATGGACCAATTTTTGTGTGATTGGAAATCGATTTATCTGAGGGATATATATAACTATAGACCTTTATGGACCTAGTTAGGCATGGTTGTTAACGACCACATACTAGCACAATGTACCAAATTACAACTCACTCGGATGAAATTTGCTCCTCCAAGAGGCTCCAAAACCAAATCTCGGGATCGGTTTATATGGGGCTATATATGATTACGGACCACTTTTGGCATGATTGTTAAATATCATATACGATCACCACGTACCAAATTTCAAGCAGATCGGATGAATTTTGCTTCTCCAAAAGGCACCGGAGGTCAAATCTTTATATGGGAGCTATATATAATTATGGGCTGATACACGCAAAAAAATAATTCTTTCCTCCCAAACGAAATTTTAGACAAACAAAGTTCGTTTCTTATTTGCTTTTCGCTGTAAGGAAGTGCATTTGGAAGAAAAGTATATACTTTTTGTGATAAACATTTATTCGTTTCCAGGATGTAACAACAATTTCATAAAGACTAATTAAAAAAAATGTTTCTTGCTAATTGCATTTTCCCTCACATCTTTCTCACATCCACGAGTTTTTTAGTTCTTAACACCTTTTCCTGTAATACCAACAATGTAGAAGAAATTATACGAATTTATAAATTTTAAAATTTTTTTTACCTTTCGCCTGGACGGAGAATCGAACCGCGGACCATGCACTTTGTAAGCCAACACACTAACCACTGAGCTATGTACCTGTTATGGTCATCAATAGATAATTATCCATATAAGTTATATTTATATAGCATAGCTTGCGGCGCCCACGAACTGAATAAACAAAGTTTATTTAACAGAAACAAACATTTAGTTTGGCACCGTGGAGCAGTAGTTGCTACGTCTGACTCTCATGCCAAGGGTCGTGGGTTCGATCCCTGCTTCGACCAAAGTTTTTTTTTTTTTTTACATACATTCCACATATGTTCGGAAGATTCCGAAAAAATGTTCAACATTACATTGTACTATATTAAATTTTGAACTGTAAAATGTGTTTTATTAAAGACCAAGAGTCAGAAAAGAACAGTGTTTGATATAAACGAAATGGACTCTGTTGTTGTTTCAAAAATAACTTTTTTTATTGAAAAAATAAAAACTTTGTAACAAACGAAATTTTTTGGTGGTAAAAGTTTAAAATTTTCGAAGCAATTCAAAAAACTCTAACAAAAGAAAAACGTTTTCGGTACACGTTTTCCAAACGTTTTTTTTTCTTTGCGTGTAGGAACCAATTCCTGCATGGTTGTTGGATACCATATACTAACATCACGTACCAAATTTCAACCGAATGGGAAGAATTTTGCTCTTCCAAGGGGCTCTGGAGGTCAAATCTGGGGATCGGTTTATATGGGGCCTATATATAATTATGGACCGATTTCGACCAATTTTGCATGGGAGTTTGAGGCCATATATTAACACCACCTACCAAATTTCAACTGAATCAGATAGATTTTGGTCTTCCAAGAGGCTCCGAAGGTCAAATCTTGTGATAGGTTTATATGGGGGCTATATATAATTATGGACCGATGGTCCATGGTCATTAGAGACCATATGCTAACACCATGCACTAAATTTCAGCCGGATCGGATGAAATGTGCTTCTCTTAGAGGCCTCGCAAGCCAAATCGGGGGATCGGTTTATATGGGGGCTATATATAATTATGGACCGATGTGGACCGATTTTTTCATGGTTGTTAGAGACCATGTACTAACACCATGTACCAAATTTCAGCCGGATCGGATGAAATTTGCTTTTCTTAGAGGCCTCGCAAGCCAAATTTGGGGGTACGTTTATATGGGGGCTATACGTAAAAGTGGACCGATATGGCCCATTTGCAATACCATCCGACGACCTACATCAATAACAACTACTTGTGCCAAGTTTCAAGTCGATAGCTTGTTTCGTTCGGAAGTTAGCGTGATTTCAACAGACGGACGGACGGACATGCTCAGATCGACTCAGAATTTCACCACGACCCAGTATATATATACTTTATGGAGCCTTAGAGCAATATTTCGATGTGTTACAAACGGAATGACAAAGTTAATATACCCCCCATCCTATGGTGGAGGGTATAAAAATGAATCATGATAATAATAATTTATATTAAAACATAATGAAATGATTACAAAATTTTGATAAAAATGAAAATATGTTTAAAATTAAAATTAAGTTGAAAGGTTTAATAAATTGAAAAAAAAAAGTTTTGGACATTTGTGTGTTTAAAACAAAGTAATTAATTAATAAATAAATTTAAAGTATCAAGTAAAAATACAAAACAGTTAAAATATAATATGTGTAAATGATTGATAACTGGATTAATTAATTTGCAAAGACTGCTAATGGGCAAAATTTTTTTTTTTTTAATTTCATTGTGTTGTTAGTTTGCTGCAAATTATTAGGTAGATTATTCCAGAGACGTATGGTGTAAGCAAAGAATAGGCTTCGATACCGCATTGGAACAATTTTTTTACCCCTGGGTTGATTATTTTTTGAAGGAATACAAGTGATCTTATATTAATCATATCATCAAATGATACCCCAAATATCAAGGATCTATATCGTGAAATAGGGTCACAACGCCTCAATCCGTATACACGCAAAAAAATAATTCTTTCCTCCCAAACGAAATTTTAGACAAACAAAGTTCGTTTCTCATTTGCTTTTCGTTGAAAGGAAGTGTATTTGGAAGAAAAGTATATTTTTTTGTGATAAACTTTTATTCCTTTCCAGGATGTAAAAACAATTTCATAAAGACTAACTCAAAAAATTTTTTTCTGGCTAATTGCATTTTCCCTCACATCTTTCCCACTTCCACGAAGTTTTTTAGTTCTTAGCACCTTTTTCTGTAACACAAACAATGTAGAAGAAATTTTACGATTTTATTAATTATAATTTTTTTTTACTATTCGCCTGGACGGAGAATCGAACCGCGGACCATGCAATTTGTAAGCCAACACACTATCCACTGAGCCATGTAGCCGTTATTGTCATCAATAGACAATTACCCATATAACTAAGTTATATTTATATAGCATAGCTTGCGGCGCCCACGAGCCGATTAAACAAAGTTTATTTAACAGAAAAATACATTTAGTTGGGCACCGTGGAGCAGTGGTTGCTATGTCTGACTTACATGCCAAGGGTCGTGGGTTCGATCCCTGCTTCGACCAAGTTTTTTTTTTTTTACATATATTCCAGATATGATCGGAAGATTCCGAAAATTTTTTCAACATTACATTCTACTATATTAAATTTTTACTATGAACTGTAAAATGTGTCTTATTAAAGACCTAAATTTAGAAAAGAACAGTGTTTGATATAAACGAAATGGACTGTGTTGTTGGTTCAAAAATAACTTTTTTTACTGAAAAAATAAAAATTTTGTAACAAACGAATTTTTTTTGGTGATAAAAGTGTATACTTTTCGAAGCAATTCAAAAAACTCTAACAAACGAAAAACGTTTTCGGTACACGTTTTCCAAACGATCATAATGATCTCAACTTAGTATATGCCTGACCTACCACAATATTAATATGATCCGATCACGACAACTTACTATTCATGACAATGCCAAGGTTCCTAGCAAAAAAACAATGCCTATTCGTTGTTGTCAATTCTGATATCCGGTTCATAAGGAATCTGTAAGCCCCGCATGTGTAGCACTAAGCACTTTGACTTCAATGGATTAACCAGATGAATGGCTACCAGATCATCATTAAGCCTCCTAATCAGGATTTCGTAAGAACACCCAGAAAAGGAATATGATCACCTCAAACATGTTTCAAGAGCACCATATTACTTTTTCACAGCGACCATGTAGCATTTTTGTCGCAAAAATATTCTGCTCTTGTCAAACATAACATGCTTTCCGAAATCATATACATAGAAAAAAATATCACCAAAATATTTCCAATTAAAAAGTTAATTGAATTTGAAATTTTTTTCAATTAATAAATTAATTGGTACAATTAACTTTTTGATCAAGATAGAAACATTAAGTTAATTAAGTCAATGATTGAAAATTTCAAAATTTTTAATTAAAAAGTTAATTGATACAATTAACTTTTAATCAAATTCGGAAGACTAAGTCAGTTTATGATGTTGATGAACATTTTTTTAAATTTTTTATTATTTTTTTTTTCAAACAACCAATTGTTAATCCAAATAAAAATTCTAGGCCAATTCAGAATTTAATTGAAAATAGTTACCTTTTTTTTTATAAATAAATTAATTGAGTTTTGCAATCAACATCAATTAAATTTTTAATTGAATCAATTAAAAAATTAATTGAAATATGGCAATGAAATCAATTAATTTTTTAATCAAGAATTTTTTCTTTGCCCAATTAAAACTGTGATTGATACTAGACATTTCAATTAAAAAATTAATTGGATCAATTAATTTCGTGATTGAATCAGAAAATTTTTTTTTGTGTGTACCTAATTTCCGAGAAAAGAACATGGTTTAGACAAACCTGCTACATGTTTTCCGTGAAAAAGTAACATTTTGCTCTTGGAACATGGTTGAGGTGACCATATTCCTTCTCTGTATGAATTAAGATCCTGTGCAAGATATATCTGAATATCGTCAGCATACATATGAATCTTGCTATTGAGTAAAATGCCTGGTAAATCATTAATATATACAGAGAAAAGATGTGGCCCTAGCGTCGAACCCTGTGGAACACCTGGTGACATGTGGAATGGGTCTGATATTCCATTTTCCGTATGAACCGTCTGTTCCCTTCCAGCAAGATACGATGCTAAAAGACGCGTCGCGCTTCGAGAGAAATTAAAAATGTATCTCAATTTGAGACATAGAAGGTCGTGATCCACTGTGTCAAATTACTTTGAGTGATAAAGTAAAACGAGCATAGATACCTTTCCACTATCTTGTTCCTTTCTCAAATCCTCGCAGACATCAACCAAAGCAGTCACATAACTACACCCAGAAAAAAGTGACCCCTTCTTTAAGTTAAAATTAACTCATTGTGAAGAAAGTTGAACTTCGTATAGCGCCAAAGACATTTTTATTTGTTTGAACGATGTGATTTTCGTAGAAATTAGGTATAATGCATTCCAAATATTAGTTAACATTTTCCTATATTTATGTACCACTATACTACAGAATGAAAAAATTTAACTGATTTGAATTCATATATGGAATGATTTTATTGAAATCTTTTCATTCGCATGGACAAATCTTACACATTTGTGGTAAAACTTTTACTTCATAATTAGAACTGCTTACCTTCGTTTTTAAATACAATTTTATTTATTTATATAAGCAATTTTATCTTCAATAAAAGACATGTTTTATTAATATATTGAATATATTTATTAAGAATCAACAGCATCGAATCTCCTTGAAATATTAGTTTATTATTCCGCTGTTTCCAATTTCCTTGTGATATTATCAACTGTAAAACGCACTTTTTCTTCTTCTTGTACTTTTCACTTTTAATAAGTTGCTGCCTAACGATTTTGTCCTCCTTTTACAATTTCAATACCTACAAATATAAAAAATCATAAACCATTTTTGTTACAAAAGGTTAGCGTCACTGAATATTACCTGATAATTGAAGATTCCAAAATGAAGACAAATGAAAGGGTTGTTATTCTGCTGGTGTTTTCTTTCTTTATATACTATCACGAACATTGATAGATTTATTTTCAAAAAACGAAAATTTTTCTCACTAATTTAAAATAATAAATATTTTATATATTTTATTTGTTATTTATTATATTATTTTACCATATTATTTTTTAACAATCTTTCCGTATACCACAACAACGCGATTCCAACTAAAAAACAACCCACGCGCAAACATATCGATTACACCCACGCGCAAACACATCGATTGCGATGACAGGTATCGATTACAGGTATACAATAGAAATATAGGAAAATTTCCTATATTCTAACAAGTGTGTTTCCTTAAGTTTTGAAAGGATTGCATACTTCTTAGTACGAATGAACTAAAATATTTTTCTATGCCAAGTGTTGTTCGTATGTATGAAAAACTTTCTATTATAAAGGAAGTCGCAATTATCATTTTATAAGAAATTTTACTAATTTTGAGGAAACTTGGTTTTAGTTCGGTTTTTGTTTATTTTTACGAATGCTTTGTTATCGGTGAATAAAATTTTCTTGTTCAGTAGTAAATTCTTATACCCAGCGAAGAAAATAGTATGAGTAAAATTCCATGCCTTATTCTAGTTAATGAACTATTCCTAACTGCTTACAGTTTAGGATTTTTTTACTGAAACGAGTAAATTTTATTATTTCTCACAAAAATTTACCTTAATGGAAATAAAATGGATAAACTATATTGATGAAAAATTTTTCCTTTAGTTTCGAAGGCACTTTTTTTCTGGGTGTATGATCCGAGCGAAATCCACACATACCGCGAAAAGAAAATGAATATTCGATAAATGAGATCTGTAGCCCAATTTTAATTTTATTGATCCTAGATTTAAAGCCAGACACGTCGCTAAAAATGTCTTTATTTTAAAGAATCTGCTTCTTTGGCTCGGAATCAATACCAAAATCCTTAAGGGAAGGTTAAAATTTTTGTATCCAAGTAAACTTTTTTTGAGTGTGAATAACTTTATTAATATATCGCAACAAGATAATGCAAATTCATAGGTTGGGATCTGTATCCTAATGTCAATTTTTATTAATCCTAGATTTAAAGCCAGAGAGGTCCCTAAAAATGTGTTTATTTTAAAGAAGCAGCATTTTTGGCTCGGAATCAATACCAACATCGTTAAGAGAAGATCAAAATCTTTGGATCCAAGTAAACTTGTTTTTGAGTGTAAAAAACTATTTTAAGTGAAAGAAAATTTAATTTTGAGTCTATTTCCAAATGTAAGTCATTTCATAATTTTGCTGTCGATTACGAGTAGAAAGTATATGTACAATATCTGTCAAGACAAATAGTTTCAAAAATTCAAAAACAGGATTCTTGTACTTTCGAATAAAAATGCACCTTCTAAAATATAGAATTAAAATTTTAATTGAGTTTTAAAAAATATTCAATTAAAAATTCAATTGATTCAGCAAATTTTTTAATTGAAACAAAAATCAATCACAAAAATTAATAGTATCAATTAATTTTTTAATTGGATCAATTAACTTTTTAATTGACCTTCAATTAATTTTTTAATTGATACTATCATTAAAATTTTAATTGAGTTTTAAAAAATATTCAATTAAAAATTTAATTGAATCAGCAAATTTTTTAATTGAAACAAAAATCAATCACAACAAGTATATACGGCCGTAAGTTCGGCCAGGCCGAAGCTTATGTACCCTCCACCATGGATTGCGTAGAAACTTCTGTTTCTATTTCTTCTGTCATTCACAATCGAATTACTTGGGTTGCGGTAACTTTTGCCGATGACAAGGTATCTTAAAACTTCCTAATACCGAAATATATACCACGTAGTCCATACGTAGTATACATTAAACTTAAAATGGCCCATTAAATACGTATATAATTAAGTTTGACAAAATTTTCTATAGAAATAAAATTTTGACAAAATAAAATTTTGACTAAATAAAATTTTGACAACATTTACTATAGAAGTAAAATTTGGACAAAATTTTCTATAGAAATACGATTTTAACAAAATTTTCTATAGAAATAACATTTTGACAAAATTTTCTATAGAAATATAATTTTCAAAAGATTTAAAATTTTGACAACATTCTCTATAGAATTAAAATTTTGACAACATATAGAAATAAAATTTGACAATATTTTCTATAGGAATAAAATTTCGACAAAATTTTCTATAGAAATAAAATTTTGACAAAATTTTCTATAGAAATAAAATTTTGCTAGATTATTTTTGCTCAAGTGGCAAGCATGATAATGAACCGATATGGCCCAATTTTTGTGTGATTGGGGATTGGCTATATATAACTATAGACCGATATGGACCAATTTTGGCATGGTTATTAGCGGCCATATATTAACACCACGTTGCAAATTTCAACCGGATCGTATGAATTTTCGTCGTCCAAGTGGCCCCGGAGTTCAAATCTGGGGATCGGTTTATATAGGGGCTGTATATAATTATGGACTGATATGGACCAATTTTTGAATGGTTCTTAGAGACTATATACTAATACCATGTACCAAATTTCAGCCGGATCGGATGAAATTTGCTTCTCTTAGAGGATCCGCAAACCAAATCTGGGAATAGGTTTCTATGGGGGCTATATACAATTATGGGCCGATATGGACCAATTTTTGCATGGTTGTTAGAGACCATATAGTAACACCATGTACCAAATTTCAACCGGATGGGATGAATTTTGCTCCTCTTTGAGGCTCCGCAAGCCAAATCTGGGGATCGGTTTATATGGGGGCTATATATAATTATGGACCGATATGGATCAAATTTTGCACGGTTGTTATAGACCATATACTAATACCATGTACCAAATTTCAGCCGTATCGGATGAAATTTGCTTCTCTTTGAGGCTCCGCAAGCCAAATCTGGGGATCGGTTTATATGGGGACTATATATAATTATGGACCGATATGGACCAATTTTTGCGTGGTTGTTAGAAATCATATACTAACACCATGTACCAAGTTTCAACGGGATCGGATGAAATTTGCTTCTCTTAGAGCAATCGCAAGCCAAATTTGGAGGCCCGTTTATATGGGGGCTATACGTAAAAGTGGACCGATATGGACCAATTTTTGCATGCTTGTTAGAGACCATATACTAACATAATGTACCAAATTTCAGCCGCATCGGATGAAATTTGCTTCTCTTAGAGCAATCGCAAGCCAAATTTGGGGGTCCGTTTATATGGGGGCTATAAGTAAAATTGGACCGATATGGCACATTTACAATACCATCCGACCTACATCATTAAAAACTACTTGTGCCAAGTTTCAAGTCGATAGCTTGTTTCGTTCGGAAGTTAGCGTGATTTCAACAGACGGACGGACGGACATGCTCAGATCGACTCAGAATTTCACCACGACCCAGAATATATATACTTTATGGGGTCTTAGAGCAATATTTCGATGTGTTACAAACGGAATGACAATGTTAATATACCCCCATCCTATAGTGGAGGGTATAAACATTAATAGTATCAATTAATTTTTTAATTGACCTTCAATTATTTTTATACCCTCCATCGAAATATTGCTCTAAGACCCCATAAAGTATATATATTCTGGGTCGTGGAGAAATTCTGAGTCGATCTAAGCATGTCCGTCCGTCCGTCCGTCCGTCTGTTGAAATCACGCTAACTTCCGAACGAAACAAGCTATCTACTTGAAACTTGGCACGAGTAGTTGTTATCGATGTAGGTCGGATGGTATTGAAAATGGGCCATATCGGTCCACTTTTACGTATAGCCCCCATATAAAGGGACCCTCAGATTTGGCTTGTGGAGCCTCTAACAGAAGCATATTTCATCCGATCCGGCTGAAATTTGGTACATGGTGTTGGTATATGGCCTCTAACAACCATGTAAAAATTGGTCCACATCGGTCCATAATTATATATAGCCCCCATATAAACCGATCCCCAGATTTGGCTTGCGGAGCCTAAAAGAGAAGCAAATTTCATCCGATCCGGCTGAAATTTGGTACATGGTGTTAGTATATGGTCACTAACAACCATGCAAAAAGTGGTCCACATCGGTCTATAATTATATATATCCCCCATATAAACCGATCCCCAGATTTGGCTTGCGGAGCCTCAAAGAGAAGAAAATTTCATCCGATCCGTCTGAAATTTGGTACATAATGTTGGTATGTGGTCTCTAACAACCATGCAAAAATTGGTCCACATCGGTCCATAATTATATATAGCCCCCATACAAACCAATCCCCAGATTTGGCTTGCGGAGACTCAAAGAGAAGCAAATTTCATTCGATCCGGCTAAAATTTGGTACATAATGTTGGTATATGGTTTCTAACAATCATGCAAAAATTGGTCCACATTGGTCCATAATTATATATAGCCCCCATATAAACCGATCCCCAGATTTGGCTTGCGGAGCCTCAAAGAGAAGCAAATTGCATCCGATCCGGCTGAAATTTGGTACATGGTGTTGGTATATGGTCTCTAACAACCGTGCAAAAATTGGTCCACATCGGTCCATAATTATATATAGCGCCCATATAAACCGATCCCCAGATTTGGGTTGCTGAGCCATAAAGAGAAGCAAATTTCATCCGATCCGCCTGAAATTTGGTACATGATATTGGTATATGGTCTCTAACAACCATACAAAAATTGGTCCACATCGGTTCATAACTATATATAGCCCCCATATAAACCGATCCCCAGATTTGGCTTGCGAAGTCTCCAAGAGAAGCAAATTTCATCCAATCCGGTTGTAATTTGGAACATGGCGTTAGTGCCAGAATTGGTCCATATCGGTCCATAATTATATATAGCCCCCATATAAAACGTTCTCCAGATGTGATCTCCGGAGCCTCTTGGAGGAGCAAAATTCATCCGATCCGGTTCAATTTAGGAACGTGGTGTTAGTATATGGTCGCTAACGACCATACCAAAATTGGTCCAATCACACAAAAATTGGTCCATATCGGTTCATAATCATGGTTGCCACTAGAGCCAAAAATAGTCTACCAAAATTTTATTTCTATAGAAAATTTTGTCAAAATTTTATTTCTAGAGAAAATTTTGTTAAATTTTTTTTCGGTTCATAATAAAATTTCCATCATTGTCAAAATTTTATTTCTATAGAAAATTTTGTTCAAATTTTATTCGGTTCATAATCATGGTTGCCACTCGAGCCAAAGATAATCTACCAAGAGTTTATTTCTGTAGAAAATTTTGTCAAAAGTTTATTTCTATAGAAAATTTTGTTAAAATTTTATTTCTGTAGAAATTTTTGTCAAAACTTTCTTTCTATAGAAAATTTTGTGAAAATTTTGTTAAAATTTTATGTCTACTTTGTCAAACTGAATTATATACGTATTTGATCGATCTTTTTTGATTTAATATATACCACGTATGGACTTACATACAATTTAGAAGATGGTGTTAGGAGGTTTTAAGATACCTTGCCATCGGCAAGCGTTACCGCAACTTAAGTAATTCGATTGTGGATGGCAGTGTTTAGATGAAGTTTCTACGCAATCCATGATGGAGGGTACATAAGCTTCGGCCTGGCCGAACTTACGGCCGTATATACTTGTTTTAATTGATACTATCATTAAAATTTTAATTGAGTTTTAAAAAATATTCAATTAAAAATTTAATTGATTCAGCAAATTTTTTAATTGAAACAAAAATCAATCACAAAAATTAATAGTATCAATTAATTTTTTAATTGGATCAATTAACTTTTTAATTTACCTTCAATTAATTTTTTAATTGATACTATCATTTCTGTGATTGAAGACATTTCAATTAAAAATTAATTAATTGCAATTAATTTCGTGATTGAACTAGAAATTTTTTTTTGTGTGCATGTACTAAATTTCATTGGAATAGGTTCAGATGCAGATATACCTCCCATTTTCTTCCGATTTACACTCATATGGCTACTGAGGCCAACGGTTTACTCCAGCGTTGACATTCTAGCAATGCCTATTAGAGGGGGAAATCAGAATTCTATAGAAGTGCACCAAATTGTATCTAAATCCGTTCATATTTTAATATATGGGAATATAAAAATTTTATATATAGCTCCCAACATTTTATTTTAAATGGTATCATAAATGTTGGTCTACAGAGTGGTGAAGAGTATAATATAGTCGGCCACGTCAGACTTTCCAGACTTGTTCTATTTCATTTAATTGAGGCTACCTTCTGAGATTCGCTTGCAAATCATTGTCAACCGCATTGACCTTCCTATATATCTAGGCGAACGATTTTAATTTTAGGTCACATTGGGTATAGAAGTTATCAGCGTAATAGTCAAAGGGAATACACCAACGCACATTACTTATATCGCGAAATAAGCAGCACATCCTGTTTTCATCATTATGCCAATGCAATGAAAAGTTTTTCTTGATAAACAAATGGAGAAAACTTTAAATGTGATTTACCATGTGGCGCACCAATCCCAACTTGTGAAAGTAAACAGCGCTAAAATCTTTGTAGTTAATATTTTTGAAACTTTTTCTAAAAATACAAAACTGATTATATTAACTTGGGGTAAAATCTGCGACGTCACAGCTTTAACGCTTTTATATTTGTAATTTACTTATAAGTCTAGGTATGAAATAAATAAATTACTTAAGACATCACACAAAGGTAGGTATTCAATTTACAGTAGGTGATTCTGAGTGATAGAGCGTAGAGAATTGCTTCAAAAGTTTTTTGGTAACAAGACAATTGAAATGGTCTACCATAACTCATTTCATTTTTTATATTTATTTTGAAACTAATCAAGTCTATAGGCCAATGGAAGATGGTTACAAAAATACTAAAAAAAATCAAGTGTTTTTTATACCCTGCGCCACACTGTGGATATTATTAGTTAGTGGTATTATAAGTAAGTGCATATGTTTGCAACACCCAGAAGGAGGCGAATAGACACATGGTGTCTTTGGCAAAAATGCTCAGGGTGGACTCTTGAGTCGATATAGCGATGTCCGTCTGTCCGTGAACACATTTTTGTAATCAAAGTCTAGGTCGCAGTTTTAGTCCAATCGACCTTAAATTTGGCACAAGTATGTGTTTTGGCTGAATGAATAGATCCCTGTTGATTTTGGAATGAATCAGATTTACATATAGCTCCCATATACACTGAAAAAAATATTGACCTAATATGGAAGATTTAATTTTAGGACTCGAAATTTACGCAATGATAAGGACAAAATTCTTTAAAATAATGACATTTTAATTAAAAGAAAATTTATAATCCTTGCTTCAAAATTTTTTTTTTTCATTAAATTTAGGACACAAATCTTGAAATTTTGCGTCCCTCTGTTGAAGTTGTAGATCTTTGAATTAAGGCAAATGTTCCTTAAAATAAAGAAAAATATTTTTAATTTAAACAAATCGTCTTTAACTCAACTGACATATTGAATTTTTAAATTTAAGGTAAAAATGCTTCAAATATAGGCTAAGACTTATTTTAAGGATTTGCATCTTTGTTTTAAAATTTTTTTTAGCATTAAGAAAACAGTTTTTACTTTGAAGTACTTGGTATAATTTGGATTTTGAAACTGGAATTTGTTTGTACATCAATATCTCTATTAATATATCGCAAACAGAGAATAAAAATTCGATGAATGTGATCTGTATCCAATTTTAATTTTATCGATCCTAGATTTAAAGCCAGGGAGGTCCCTAAAAAATGTCTTTATTTTAAAGAAGCCGCATCTTTGGCTCGGAATCAATACCAAAATCCTTACCGGAAGGTCAAAATCTTTTTTTTTTTTTTATTAAGTCTATAGATACAAAATCCTTACAGACTAATATGTACAAACAAAGATAAAGATAACTACTGGTTTAAGTGTAAAATAATATTTCTCTTCAGAACGACTCGTTGCTCAGACAGATTTATAATGGCATAATATTTATTGAACTGAAGGCATTACCTTCGTAACGGATCGTTGTTTGCATAATCTGATCTATAATACGGAATTTTTAGCTCTTCAAAATTTCTGCTACATCTAACAAGTATGTTAAATGACAGTTTGTTGAGAAGAAACTCAGAATCAATTTCACCTTGAATTATATTCATTATGAAAGAAATATTTAACATAATTCTACGACTTTGCAGTGAGGGTAATTTTATAAGATTTAGGCGAAATTGATACGATGGTAAAGACTGGCGATCCCAACCTCTGTGTCGAAGGCAGAATAGAAGAAATTGCTTCTGGACGGATTCAATCTTATTTGAGTGGATTGTATAATATGGATCCCATATTATAGAACCGTACTCAAGGTTGCTTCGTACTAATGAAGTGTAAAGTATCTTGGTAATTGAGTAATCTCTAAATTCTTTACTCCAACGTTTCATGAATCCGAGAGTAACAAGTGCCTTACTGATGGCCATAGACACATGTTGGCGAAAGTTCAGTCGCTGGTCCATTAGCAATCCAAGATCCTTGAAAGAATCTACTGCTTCCAGCTCGTTAGTCCCAATAGAATAACTCGACTCGAATACAGTTCTTCTCGAAAAGCGCATCAATTTACAATTCGAGATATTTAATTCCATTAAATTTGTCTCACACCAATCGTAAAAGTTATCAAGGTCGAACTGAAGATACCTTCGTTCGTCGGGATTATTATAGGAACGAAATATCTTTACGTCATCCGCAAACATAAGAATATTAGAAAATTTTACAACTGATGGGAGGTCATTGATGAATAGACTAAATAAAACAGGTCCGAGGTGGCTGCCCTGAGGAACACCCGAGGTAACAGTGATAGGTCTAGATGTCGCACTACCAACTTAACATAT